>NW_012108463.1:704402-706559 GCF_000951045.1 Mandrillus leucophaeus | reverse complement strand
TTTTTAATAGAGACGGAGTTTCACCATGTTGGCCAAGCTGGTTTTGAACTCCTGACCTCAAGTGATCCACCCGCCTCGGCCTCCCAAAGTGCTAGGATTACAGGTGTGAACCACCATGGCTGGCCTTGCGTTACATTTTCATGGGGACTTGGGGCAATTGGAAGTGCATCCACGGCACTTGCAGACTGGTGATCTTGAAATGATAGCGTGTGGGAGAGGCGTGGGCTTCCTTTAAGGGCCGCCAGAGCCAGGACAGGGGTGCCTTGTGCTGTGACATAAGGAAGCTCCCCTACCAGGATAGACAGAACAGCTGCCAAAGAGGCGGAGCCAGGCAGGGGCCACAGGCCTGTGAAGGTCTCAGCAGAGCCCCCAGGAGAGTCCGACTTGCTGCAAGCGGAGCCCATGGCTCTGCAGTTCCAGGAGAACTGTTTGTGCCCCTTGCCCCACTGCCTGCCAGCTGCCCCCAAAAAGGACCAGAGGATCAGAGTAGCCCCACTCCAGACGAGGCGCGGGCACCATGCTGTCGCCATCTGCTGCCCCTCTTTCCATCTTTCCGTCTGACTTCCTGCGTGGCCCAGCATCCGGGCTGCCTAGGGCCGAGGGAGACCTGGAGAGCCGTTGAAAACAACAACTGGCGGCACGTGGGCATGCGTTTGGCGCGCACAGAAACTCACACGGAACAGACAGGGAGCGGGAGGTGAGCAGAGCTGCCTGTATTTCTCTTACCCCCCCGAGGAAATTGGGGTTCAAAGGGGTAAAGCACCTTGTGTGTTGGCCCCAGGAGTGAAGCAGAAGGGGCCAGCCTCCAGGAGGACCGGCACAGTTGGGTCAGGGACAGGGGAGCCGAGAGTGCAGGGTGTGGTCAGGACCTGGGGTGGCCAAGCAGCATGAGGTGAGCCCAGAGCCCCAAGGTCTCTGAGATGCTGCACAGAGGGGCATTGAAAGCAGTCAGGATTTGAGGAGGAGAAGGGAGGAGGAGGGGGAGGAAGGCTCTTGTGCAGACCCGAGGTGTGGGGAGGGGATGTTTCATTGACCCCCCCCAACTCTGCCCCGCAGGACTCTGGCCAGGCACCACCCTGGAGGCAGCAGAACGAGGAAGGTCTAATGGGGATCCGTGAGGGTGATGCCTTCAGGGAGTTCTGCCGTACCCCTGTTACTTCTCACTCTCGATCACACCTCTGGGGCCTGGGAGCTGCTGGGGACACATTGACTGGAAGGGGCTAGGGGGCACAAGGAGTGAGAGCCGAAGAAGGGCGGGGCAGCCCAGGGATTGGCAGAGCTGGCAGAAGCTCCTGGTCCCACTGAGATTCAAGTACCCCTGCCTCTTCCCCAAGTTACAGACAGAGTGAAGACAGAGGCAGGATTCAAGCCCAGAGCCCGGGCACTGCCCTCCTTCCCTGACTGGAGTGTATTCCTGGCAGGGTGGCCTGGAAGGGAGCCCCCTAGTACACCAGCTGACCTACTTCTGCCTGGACTGAGAAGCCAGTCCTACATCACTCAACCTGAACACGGGGGAGGCAGGGCAAGAGGCAGGAGGGTCCTCCTATGACCAGGACCACCCCCAAAGCCCGTGCTGCGGCAAGGACCCCTGCCTCATTGTGTCCCTGCTCCCCACATCTGCACATGGACAGGACTGAGGTTGCCCCGTGTAAGGACCGTGGAGGCTCCAGGCTGGGAGAAAGTGGAAGGTCCCAGAGCCTCCGAGCCTGGCTCTGCTGCCTAACGCTGGAGCAAGTCACCTCACCCTCCTGGCCTCAGTGTTCTCATCTGTGAAGGGGGCTGATGATAGTGCCAGCCCTCAAAGCTGTTGTCTGTATCACCCTTGGCCTTCAGTGTCATGGTCGTGAAGCCCACTCACCCCTGACCTCGATGAGAGGGCCAGGTATGTTTATCAGCACTTTTGGGATAACGATCCTCCCCTCCCACGGTGACTGTGAGGGGCGTGAGTGTGGCCAGCGTGCAGCCGAGAAAACAGATGTGAGCCCTCTCGCTTAGGAAGGGAAGGTGGGACCGGCAGGCAGGACTCCCTGTGGGCACCTGTTGAGGGGCCTCACCGGGTTGCATGGCCTCAAGGGTAAGGATCAGGGCTGCTTTCATTGACTCATCTACAGTGTATAGTTATTTCCAATCAACTCAATACAGCATTCATTTGAAAAA
>NW_012108463.1:691480-703102 GCF_000951045.1 Mandrillus leucophaeus | reverse complement strand
CACCCAGGCTGGAGTGCAGTGGCACGATCTTGGCTCACTGCAACCTCGCCTCCCAGGTTCAGATGATTATCCTGCCTTAGCCTCCCGAGTAGCTGGGACTACAGGCATGTGCCACCACGCCCGGCTAATTTTTTATTTTTAGTAGAGACAGGGTTTCAACATGCTGGCCAGGCTTTTCTCGAACTCCTGACCTCAGTTGATCCACCTGCCTCGGCCTCCCAGAGCGCTGGAATTACAGGTGTGAGCCACCACACCCAGCCTGGTTTTTTTTCTGATTCAGTAGAGGGTGGTAGTGCAGGTAGATGGAAGGAGGCCCGGGAAGGCGCCCTTGGGTGGTGTGGGGACAAGAACTCAATTTTGGACATGTGAAGTTTGGGGTGCCTATGCTGTGTCCAGTCCCAGGGGACTCAGAGGGCACGCGAGCAGGCACTCTGCCCTCATGGAACTTGAAGTCTGGTGGGCAGATTGGGGACAGGGATCAGGAAGTGTGTGGGGCTGGGGGCCCAGTGGCTGTGTGGAAGGCCTGTGAGCCTCGCCCTGCATCCAGGCCTGGCACACAGGAGGATTTGATATCAGCTCAGCCTTAGGGAACTTGGGGTCCCCTCCTGGTTGACGTGCCCCATGCACATGGCCCTGATTCTTGCCCCTCTGAAGGTGCTCACTGCTGTGGGATGCCACACCGGCCTTGCCGTTCTCTGCTCCTGGAAAGTTCTCTGCCCCCTCCCATCTCTGCTCCCCTGTATCAAAGCAAGCCTCTGCTCAGCCTCCAGGCTCAGCTCTAGGCACCCCCCCCAGATGAGGCTTTGCCTGCCCTGAGGAGGGACCCTCTGTTTTGGTCCACAGGAGCCCTGCACCCCACCCTGCACTGACTCAGCTGCCTCTCAAAGGGCTGGGCTTCCTGGGCGTGGGGTACGCCTGAGTCATGGATGTGCAGGCCCCGCATCTGTCCCTGGCCCGAGGCTTCAGGGCAGGTGGATGCTGACGTTAGGGAGCACCAGGAGCAGCACTCTGGCTCCTGCAATAAGCAAGGCCATCTGTAATGAAGCCCCACTTGCCACAGAGGAGCCCTCAGAGCTCACAAGTCCTCAGAAACCCTGTTTAGGAGGAGCAGGGGCCACCATGGGCACAGGGAGGTCTGGTGCCAGGAGGAGGAAGGAGCTGCATCAGAGAAACACTTGAATCCATCTTGCAAGCGCTCTTTGAAAGTGTCTTACAAGTGCTGCCTAGGAACGTGTCTTTCGGATGCAGACAGCTGCACGAGCCCTTCAACCTGACCCACTGAGGCACAGAGGCCTGCAGCAGCGACAGCCGACTCCCACACCGCCTCACCCACCCCACCATCCGCCCTGCACCGATCCCAGCCCCCACTGCATCAATCATCACCTGACCAGAAGGGGTCCCGTGGTGTAATGGCTAGCAGTCTGGACTCTGAATCATCACCTGACCCCCAGGTGGGCGTCATTGTCTGTAAACACACCCAAATGACAGGCTGAGCTCCCTGGGCCGGGGCACCTCCCCTGGCACAATGGAGGCCTCCCACTCCATTATCAGACATGTTCTGAATCAGGCCCTTTGGCAGACAAATATTCAAGCCAACCTCTGAATAAACAGGAGCCACATCTGCTCTTCCCTCAGAGGGCTCCCAGTCAAACAGGAGGCAAACACCCTGTAGGGGCCCAGAGGCCATTCTAGAGGAGGGGACCTGCCCCACAGACGCTCGAAGTGACACAGGTGCACACACTGTGCCACCCATGCAGGACATACCCCCTTCCCCAACCCCCTGGCCTGCACATTTGGCATTTCCAGATTTCTAGGAACTGATGGCTCTGTGCATCCTGAGCCAATCCAGCTCCGAGCCTCGAAGACATCCTGGTGGGAGGCAGTCGGAAGCTCTGCCTCTGAGGCCTTCTCTCGCCCACCTTCAGTCAAACTTGCTTCTGCTGAGGAACTTCGTGTGTCTTCCTTCTGGGCAGGAGGTCACGTTTGAGAGCACGGGAGCTGTGCCTGCCCCCCAGGAATGTGGCTCTGAATGTGGCTCTGGGTAGAATTGCAGGCTCAGGGGCCTTGGGTAGGAGAGCACCGACTGTACCCACACAGACACGGTCACTGGGGCCCTGGGGAAAGCTGGACCAGGCCCTGCTGCAGGGACGACCACACTTCCCAAAGGGCTGGGAAGCCATGCCCAGCGGGAGGCCATGCTCTAGCTCCCTTGGGCAGGGCTGGCTGCAAGGAGGGTGAAGCCGGGTGCCCAGAGAAGAGGAGGACTCAGCACCAGGACAACCAGCTTGGCGCATTAATACACACTCCTCTCCCACCTCTCCCCAGTCCTGAAAAAACCTCAAAGGAGCCTCTGTGCAGCTCCCTGAGGTCATGACTCACGAACCATGTGCGGTGCAGAGAAAAGAAAAGCATCCGTCGTCTCTGGCCAGCACCACAGACTGTTCAAAGAGAAAGAAAAACAGGAATGCGAAAGAAGAAAGGAGGAAAACGACAGAGCCAGCAGAGTCTTTATTTGGGAACAATGGGGACCTTCTTTTCTGTCTTTGCTGTGGGAACCCCCCCAGCCAGGAGCAGAGTAGGGGCATCTCAGGGAACCCCCACATCTTTGCCTCCACCCTCACCCCCTACCCAGAGAAGTCACTGGAGGTCCGGACAGTGGAGGAGGAGCCAGGAGGGACAAGCCCAGGCCTGGTGGGGAGGGGTTGCAGGCGTGCCAGGGCTGCAGGAAGGACCCTGGAGCTCAGCTGAGGGAGATGTGCCTCTTTGGGGGCTGCCTGCGGCGGGTGGGAGATGGGGTCCACAGTAGCCTGGTGTGCAGGACCCTTTCCCTCAGCCTTCCCTGCCCCTCCTACCAACCAGTCAGGCTGGGAATACCCTGCTTTCTGCCCCAGCTCCTACAGCAGGGGCTGCTGTGGGATGTCTGGGTCACAGGTGACTTTTAGCAAGGAGAGAGGACCACAGCTGAGGTCGTGAGGTGAGGAGCTAGCCTTTGGTGAGGTTGTGTTCCTGGGAGCTAGCCTTTGAGTCAAGGTCTGACCATGACGAGGAGTCAGTGACAGCAGGACTCCCCAGCAGACTGGGTGGGGCCCCTCAGATGTGGAGTCCCTTGGGTGCAGAAAGGAGCTGGCCACAGGGGCGCTAAAAGACGTGGGCTCCGAGGCCTGGCCAGCACTGGCTGTGGGGCTCAAGGAAAGTGATTGACCCCTCTGTGCCTCGGTTTGCTCACCTGTAAAACAGGGCAGCCATGTACCCGCCTGCTGGGCTGCTGTGAGCGTGACCGGATGAACATGTGTAGGGGCTGCGGCAGGAGCTGCAGTGGCCCGATTCAGCCCCTCCTCCAGCGCCTGGGCGGAGTGAGTGTGGATGAAAGAGTTAAAGGCAGTCAACTTTGTCTACGGCCACACCGCCCTGAAGGTGCCCGATCTCGTCTGATCACGGAACACAGTCAGCTTTGACACCCAACCTGCTGCCAGTGGCCACCTCTGGGGAGAGGCTCTTCCCTGCACATACCTTTGTGTGTCTGCGTTCACCCTTTACTGCTTTTATGATAAGTGACACCAGTACGAGGAAGTGGGACCTCCTGCTGGCAGTGCAGGATGTCCCGGCTCATGACTGGTCCTGGGCTTCTCCCAGCGACCTGCTCACCTTCTTCCTTCCATCCAGAATCCTCAGCAGCCCTCCGATAGGAGAGATAATGAAAAGAGGATTTATTAAAACCTGGGCTTGGGGGTGCTTCCTGCCTCCTGTTGCTGAACTGAGGCTCAGAGCGTGAGCAGGTGAGACGAGGCACATGCGGCTCATGTCACTGAGACATCAGCGTCATTTTGCACAGTGCTGTGTCTGCGCTGTCCCTGAGTTATCAGCTACCCCTGCCGAGCGGGTTGGGAAAGCGACATGCCATCCACGCCTGTGCATCCTGCACCTGTGCCAGGCAGGCTGTGACACAAAGCCAGGGTGATGGTGAGTGTGGAGCGGTCCTGGGGGCCTCCAGGGTGCAGCAGCAACAGAAGCGGAGCCTGACCGTGAGGCAGGGCCCCCGAGGAGAGACGGAGGGCACATCAGACTCCCGGCTCACGGGAGGGGACCCTAAAGGGGGACACGGGGGCAGCAGGCCAGCCTGGGAGCCAGGGCCAGGCTGGGGTGGGGAGAGGATGGCTGGGCCGGAAGGCGCCAGTCTCCAGGGTGACGCTGGTCTCAAAGCAAGAGGCCATAATGGGCTTTTGTGTGCAGCAGATGAGGGGAGTGTGTTCCCAGGGGAGAAAGGGGTGGAGGCAGGAGCTGACGGCAGGAAAGAAAGGGCCATAAAACATGGCAGGGATGCCCTCCTCGCACCCTCACTAGGCAACAAATGGCTTTTACCCCAGACCTAGGCTGGGGGCTGTATGCTCTGAATAGGGGACTGGCTGGGGGCTCTGGGGCCTGAGAGAAGCACCCCACTGGGGTGGAGCAGGTTTGCAGGCCTGCAGCCTTGTTCCCATGGCAGGACCTTCTCCCTCCTGGGTGAGAGGCAGAAGATGCCAGGTGTAGTCGGAGGGAAGAGTGATTCGGAGCCAGAAGCCCAGTTCTCTGAGCGCAGCCTCCTCCTGCACCGTGGCCGCCCAGGCCGTGGGTTCTGTGAATTCTGTGTCCCATCTCAGGGGCAGGCTTGGCTCTGAAGGGGGCATTGGTTCTCGGGGGTGGCCCTGCCTGGCCGTGGCCACGCCTGCCTGTGTTTCAAGGTGAGGCCACTCGGGGTGGGCGAGGGCCCCTTTGACGGGCAGACAGCATGAGGGAGGGGAACCCTGCAGCGGGGCAGTGTCCTGCATGCTGGGCCTGGTGCCCACACACACCTGCTTTCTGAAAAAGAGGCTAAGGAGCCTGTGGGGAGGAGGCGAGGATCCCTCAGAAATCTCCAGGATTTCTCTCAGACCCCAGCAAAAGGCTTGTGCTGGGCCAGCCTTTGTGGGCTGGGGATCCCAGCCCCATCTCCCTTGTAGGACAGGCTGCAGGCTGAGCTGGAGCTCAGTGCTTTGGTGCAAAACCTGGGCAGGGGATGGGCAGGCAGCCCTGCAGCATGGCCCACCCACCACGAGGTAACCCCTGAACATTGCACCCGGACAAGCTCCATCCTGTGGCCCATGCCAGCCTGCGGGACGGACACTGGGTCCCTGTGCTTGGGACCCAGGCCAAGGCAGCTCTGAGCAATGGGATATGCAGGGAGAAATCAGTTTGCAGACCTGCGGTGCCTGGCTCCTGGCCACTGTGATTGTGTGCCTGTGTGAGACGCCTTTACAGAGGGCACAGTGTGTGCATGTGTGTGTGTGTGTGGTGTGCGTGTGTGAATCACTCCTGCTTACACACAAAAGCTCAGAGCTCCAGCAAAACAAAAAGACTGAATGAGGTCCATCCCACGGGGGGCAGTTGGGAGCCTTTGGGTCTCGGTGACTCATCTCCCACAGACAGCAGGAAAAAAAGAGATTCAGGCGTTTCCACACAGTGTGTTTACGTCATTGTGAATCAATGATCTTCCACGTGAAGCATAAAAATTTTCTTTTTTTGAGACGGAGTCTCGCTCTGTCGCCCAGGCTGGAGTGCAGTGGCATAATCTCCACTCACTGCAAGCTCCTCCTCCCGGGTTCCTGCCATTCTCCTGCCTCAGCCTCCCAAGTAGCTGGGACTACAGGTGCCTGCCACTACACCCGGCTGGTTTTCTATATTTTTAGTAGAGATGGGGTTTCACCATGTTAACCAGGATGGTCTTGATCTCCTGACCTCGTGATCCGCCCGCTTCAGCCTCCCAAAGTGCTGGGATTAGCCACCGCGCCCGGCCCACAATTTTCAAAATAGGAATCAGTTTAGCAGACGTGTGTGCGTTCACAAGAACCTTTAGGTTTTCACGGAAGAAACAGTCCTGGTGGATGGGCCGTAGCTGCCCAGGATGTCCCATTCTGTGTGTGTGTGCAGGCCCTGTGGGCAACCTGGGCTACCGGCTGCAGAGGGCACTGAGCTGGGACAGCTAGGTGCTGGCTGGCACCGTGGGCCTTCTGACAGCTCCTCTCCAGGGGCTCAGATGCGTGGGTTCCACTGTAGGCGAGGGACCGAGTAGCACTTCACCTGCATCAGTGGCCCATTTCAGAGATGAGGAGACAGAGGCTCAGAAGTTACCCCCTCCAACGTGTCAGGATTCAAACTGCATGAAGAGAGGTGTTTTCTGAATCCAAGGGGGGGCGGTCATGGGGATCTCTCAGGGGGCAGCCAGGTCACTGAGGTGTTGGTGTGGCTGTGTGTGGCCGTGGGGGAGTGCAGTTGGGACTGAGTGGTTGGAGGGAAGGCCCAGGGCATGTCCCCGCCCGAGTACAGGAACGTGCTGGGCGGGCGGGAACTGCAGAGCCAGCCGGCGTGTGCTTGTGACTCTAAGTTCCCCTCACCCGGGACCTGGGACCACAGGCCTCCCACACGGTCTCAGAAGGTTCCGTGGGGAACTGGGGGACTGAATGGGCGTTGTGAGTGAGTGAACGTGAAGCAGACACTCTGGGCCTGGCAGTGCTGGCTGCTCTCTTGGCCACCCTCCCCAGGTGTACTGTGCCGGGTGTATTAAGTCTGCAAAGCCAGGAAATGGCAGAGCCAGGACTTCCCCGGGCCCAGGGTGACCCCAAAGGCTCATAATGTGGTGCCAGAGACCAAGGGGAGTGACACCAGCTCAGGCACTGGGAGCATCACAGCGAGGTGCAGGTGCCACGGACCTGGCAAAGAAGACAGAGAGAGCTAAGGAGAGGCCGGCCTAGCTCCCCGCACAGATGTTGCCTGGAAATGAGGTGAGAACTCCATGACCCAGCAGGAGGAATTCCGGCCCCTGCGCAGGAAGCTCAGAGCCAGAGGGGCCTCAAAGGGGGTTTTCTCTGCTCCCTCCCAGCTAGACCCCAGTGTCTTCCAGGGGAGGGCAGCCCTAGTGGTCTGTCCACCCAAAGCCTGCTCCAGGCTGGCTGCCAGCAAATCCTGCCCAAGTGTTGGCTGGCGGCTTTCAGGGCTGCCCCACAACCCCCTGGTACTCTCATCCTCATTGACAGCTGCAGCCTCCAGGGATTCCACACCTTCCCCGGCACACAGATTCCAGGAGTACCAACTCTCCACAGGAGCCAGCCTGGCCATCCCTCCCCAGGCTCACCCTGCCCCTGAGAGTAAATCCCTTCCTCAATCCCACCCCAAAACTCCGCGTGCCTGCCCTGCAGGTCCAGCAGCGCCTCACAGGGGCAGACACCCGAGAACACCGTGCAGCTGGGAGGACACGTCTTCATCTCCTTGAATAGGCAGGTGGGCCAGACCCACCCTGAGCTGAGGCCTGAAGGTGCAAGAGGAAGAAAAGAGCTGCCCTGGGGTGGAGGGGAGGCCACTTCTCAGAGCAGCACAGCCCAGGTAGGTCAGTGTCCTACAGAGTCAGCTGGCATCCCGCTGAGACCTGGATGCTGACAGACCAGCAGGGCATGCAGGCCGAGGGCACCCATGCCTGTGGCTGAGACCCCTCAGTGTAGACGGCTTTCCTCCAGTTGGAATCTGAGCCACCGCTGGGAGCCAGGGCTTGCCAAGAGCAGAGCCCTGCTTAGATGGGTGGGCTGCATCAGAGTGTGCACACACTCACAGGCAGGGTGCACGCGCCTCATCACCCTAACCCAGGACACTGTGGGAGGTGCGAGTTATTAACACAGGGACCTCAGGTGCCAACTGAGTGTGCTGGGACCAGGGCGCCTGGCCCCCGCTTATAGACCTTCGCTTGGCATCTGTTAACCGTTAGTTAACAAATAATCTCAACGGTGATCTAGGACATCTAGTTTTCCAACAATAGCAGGGGAATTCCTCCCCACCGCTCTCCCTATCTCCCTTCTTCCCTGCTGACTTGAGGTCCCAGCTCAAGGAGAGCAAAGACACCAGCCTCGCGCTTGATGATGACCCTGTTTGGCTAACAGTCACCTATTATCGAGCAGCCCATGTCCACATGTGAACAGGCACATGCACACACACTTCCAGCCCCACAGGCTCCTGTGCACAGGGAACCCAGCCCCTCTCTGATGTGCAGGGTCACCCTCTCCGGGGGCTGCCCCGCTGAGGTTTGGGGAGCAATGCAGGTGTGTCCGACCCAACAAGAGCTGGCATCTCTCCCGGCCCTCCTCATGCACCCTCCCCTGACCCTCCCTCTGTATACTCTAGCTTCCCCACCACTCCCCGTTGTTGATTTAACCCGTGGCTGCCAGAACAGGGCTCAGCGCCAGGTAGCAAAAGCAATGGGTTCAGGGCACCAGCCACACACCTGAAAAACCTGCCTCCTCAGGGCAGCATTTCCAGCGGCAGAGAACAGTTGTTCAGGAGAACAACCGTTTTCTCGGGCAGTGGGTGTTGGGAAGCTCGTATTTATCCTGGACTTCACCTTGTGCATCAGGCCTCATGTTTCAACTCAGAGCCACAGGCTTTTCATAACCTATTCTGGGGAAGGAAACAGCCACTGAATTGAAAGTCAGTTCTTTTACAAGCAAGAGTCTTTTTCACCTGGTCCAGTGTGAGGTCGTCAAGAGTCAGGCATTTCATTTCTCTCCACTTGTTAATTGTCATTTCACTTCACTTGGTGATATTAAGAGCTTGGACTCTTCATATGATATCATATCATATATCATATATCATATCACATATCATATCATATCATATCATATCAATCAAAGCCCAGCTCTGACATATATTTACTGTGCGATCTGGAGCAAATTGCTTAACCTCTCTGAGCTTCAGTTGCCTTACCTGTGAAATAGGAATAATAGCAATACGTACCTTACAGGGCTGTTGTGAGGGCTAAAATAGACAATGAATTTAAAGTACAAGTTCCACGCAGAATCTTAAAAATCAAACTCATAGTAACAGAGAGTAGAACGGTGGTTTCTAGAGGCTGGAGTGGGGGACGTGAGGAGATGTGGGTCAGAGCTACAAACTTGCAGTCACGGGATGAGTAACTTCTGGGGATGTAAGGTACAGCGTGGTGACTCCAGCTAATGACAACGTATTGTTTACTTGAAATGGACTAAGAGGATAGATCTTACATGTTCTCACCACAAAAAAAGGGTGCCTGTGAGGCAGTGGACACGTTCATTGTCTGATTGTGGTCATTACTTGCCAGTGTATGTGTGGATCAAGTCATCACATCGTACATCTTAAATGTACACACTTTTATTGATGAATTACACTGGGAGAAAAAGACAAGCCCCGCCCGTGCTGACCACACTATTGCTCCATTTCATCTGATGTGACTGTCTCTTCCCCAGTTCCCGACCGCCGTCCTACCCGCTGTTCGCTCAGATGGACCCCCACATCGCTCAGGCGGCTCTCTCCAAGGGCTGGGATGGAGGGATATATATACCTAAAGATAATCACGGGCCCCAGGTGCAGGTCGGCCTGAAGGAGTCCACCCTGGCCCCGCTGTGCCTCCTTGGGGAGCTCCGTCCCTGGGCCACAGAGGAGGCGCCTCCCCAGCCTCTGAGGACGCACGCTGGGCCCCACGCTGGAAGGGCTTTGTCTGAGGGCTCTGGAAGCAAATTTGTCATCGCCAGCGGTGGCCCCAGGCCACATTCTTTCTCCTGCTAAGGAAAGCTGGCATCCAACTGTGGTGTTTTCTTTCACCCAGCACAGCCTGTTCGTTCTGCAGCTCTGGGAGGAACATCGTATTTTCTGCATGGGGCCTGTGTTTCTGTGAGCGCACAGAGGAAAGGGACACGATGATTTCACTCCCCTCGTCTAGCTGTGATTCGGTTTCCTCAGCAATTTACCCAGCTGAGCGCTGCGGGTGGGGCCTGGACGTCTCTTACAGGCAGCAGCTCGCAGCAGCCGGAGGTGCTAGGCATGAACCCGCCCTCTGCTGGGAGCAGCACACGGGGATGGTCACAACGGCCGAGCTGCAGGCCCGCTGCCACGCCGCGCTGCTCTGACCCATTGGGTGGCTGAAGACCAACCCCAGCGTGGGACAGTGGTGGGCCTCGCCCCTCATGGCTGGCCAGGTGTCAGGGGTGCTCAGGTCTCCTGGCTCTGTGCCTATGGGCCCCCAGACCCCCCCTCCAGCTCTGGCCTGTGTCTGCCAGGGTAGCGAGAAGCTGTGGCATCCCGGCTGGGCCTGGGGCTGGCGGGCTAGGGTGGCTGGAAGGAGGTGGAGCTACGGGCAGCCTTCTTGCTCTGGCTGCTGCTTAACCCTTAGCTTTCCTAGGGCCTTGCGGGCAGAGACCCAGTCACCTAACCATGAGGGCTTCCACATTTTTTGCATGGAGTGCATGCCTGTTGTTTCTGGGCCAGTCATACACTCTCATGAGTTATTTCTCTCCATCTCCCCCTGCATGCTGCCCACGAGTACTTGTTTACACCCTGTGGAAAGCACCGTGAGGACCACCAGAGGGCAGGCAAGCAGAAGAGGGCCAGGTCCTGCTGGCAAGGACTGAGTCTAGAGGGAGGGAAGCAGCGAAGCACATCTTAAGGACCCTCGAAAACCTTCCCCCTCATGTGTTCCACTCAGCCCAAACAGACTCCAAGTTGGGCAGCTTTACTCAGCTTACAGAAGAGGGGACCGGGCGCTAGAAGTCCTGGCACCACTGGGGAGACCTGGCCTAGAGGAGGCAAGCACAGGGGAAGTGGCGCCCAGTAGCTCTGCCCACTCAGAGGGTGCTCAAAAGGGGGCCAGGCAGGGCAGCAGGCCTGGGCTGACAGCGGGCGGGGCACACTGGTGAGGTGGAGGAAAGGCTCCGGGGTCGGCAGGCTCCCTGGCACTGCCCTGGTTTCCCAACGGCGTCTCTTTTCCTAGAGTTCTGAGCTGGGATGTGAGCGACGCTCACTAGAGGCCTCACGGACGGGACCTCTTCCCCCTCATTTTCAGGCCAACACCCAGGAAGGCCGAGGCCAGCAGGGCCTCTCACGGCCCCCAACAAAAGCCAGCTGTGCTGTCTCCACGGGAACAGGCTTAGAACGAGAGTAGGGATCCACTGTCCTCAACCCTGATCCTCGGCTCGGGGCACTCCACTCCTAGCAGCTGCTGCCAGCTCAGGAGACATCACGGGGCTGTGCACACACCCCAGTCCTAGAAGAGCTGTGGGCGGTGTGGGGCACTCAGACCTTCACCAGGGTCAGCCCTGCACAGGACGGACTCAAGAGGAAATGCTTCCTTCCCCGTGCACTCTCCTCTCCACATCCTCCCGTGCTCCAGCCACGTCGGTTCCTGCCTCAGGGCCTTTGCACCTGCTGTTCCTTCTGCTGAATGATCTACCCTCAAATCACTGCAGGGCTGTCTCTTTCTTGCCATTCAGGACCCAACTCAAATGCCCGGGCCTTCCCCGGACACCCTGTCTAAGCCCCTCCTCCACTGTTTTTGTCCTTCTCTGTTACAACGCACTATCTTTCTACACAGCACTTAGCAGTATCTGGGATTATCACATAGATTTGTACTATTTCAAGCAGCCTGCAAAGTAGAATTAATACTATTAATATAACAAATACCCACTTACCCATCACCCGGCTTTGTCAAATCTTTGTGTCATTTGTCCTCTTTGCTTCAGAGGTTTTTCTTTAAAGAAATAAAACATGGGCTGGGCGTGGTGGCTCACGCCTGTAATCCCAGCACTTTGGGAGGCC
>NW_012108463.1:688698-690578 GCF_000951045.1 Mandrillus leucophaeus | reverse complement strand
CCTGTAATCCTAGCTATTTGGGAGGCTGAGGCATGAGACTGGCTTGAGCCTGAGAGGCAGAGATTGCGGTGAGCCAAGATCGCACCACTGCATTCCAGCCTGAGTGACACAGTGAGACTGTCTCACAAAAAAAAAGAAAAAAAGAGAAGAGAAAGAAAGAGAGAGAGGGAGGGAGGGAGGGAGGGAGGAAGGAAGGAAGGAAGGAAGGAAGGAAAGAAGGAAGGAAGGAAGGAAGGCCGGCAGGCCGGCCGGCCAGCCACCGTGGCTCAAGCCTGTAATCCCAGCACTTTGGGAGGGCAAGGTGGGTGGATCACGAGGTTAGGAGTTTAAGACCAACATGGTGGAACCCCGTCTCTACTAAAAAAAGTTCAAAAGTTAGCCGGGCGTGGTGGCGCTTGTCTGTAATCCCAGCTACTTGGGAGGCTGAGGCAGGAGAATCTCCTGAACCCAGGAGGCGGAGGTTGCAGTGAGCCGAGATGGTGCCACTGCACTCCAGCGTGGGTGAGAGGGAGACTCCATCTCAAAAAAAAAAGCAAGGAGGGAGGGAGGGAGGGCGGAAGGAAGGAAGGAAGGAAGGAAGGAAAGAAGGAAAAAAAAATGAATAGAGATGAATTAAGTCCCTGCCCGCCATGGACCCCTTCCCAATCTTATTTCCCCCCTCCCATTCCTTTCCCTGCAGAAGTAAACAGATTCTGAATGTTGGTCTGTTATTCCCACTCCTGTCCTGTGAGCTGGGAGTAAGATCGCCCAGCTTGGTGGTTGTCTGAGCTGAGCGGAAATGCAGGCATGAGGTGTAGGGCATTGGGAAGTGTGTTCCTTATGGACGTACTTAGTCCATAGAAAGGTAGAGTGTTGTTTTGTAGGTGTTTTAAAATCTAGACACAGTTTCATTCTCTAATTATAATTCTGCCACTTAGGTTTTTACTCTGTATTTTGTGTTTGAGATTCATTCAGGTGGATGATTGTAGCCCCAGCTCATTTTGTTTTTGCTATCCTATAACATTTTATTTCAGTGACATATAATAATTTGTTTATCTTTCCTCCCGCTGATAGAAATTTACATTGTTTCTAATTCTTTGGTCCACAAACATTGCTTATTTGTTATTTCCTTCCACGTGAGATTTAGTCTGGGAAAAGATCTATTAGTGAAATTACTAATCATGTTTATGTATGTTTTTAAATTTACTGTTGTTACCAAATTGCTCATCTAAGTGGTGGTGACCAATTATAGTCCCAGGTGTGGCAAATGGGAGTCCCTGTTGCTCCACAACTGCTGTGGACCTCAGTTCAAATGGAATGCTTTTTAATATTCGCCCTGCAGACAGATGCTATGTGGCATCTGTTAAATTTGCATTTGCAAGGTTACTAGTGGGTTAATCATGTTGTCTGTGTTTATTAGCCGGTCTAGTTTCATTTTTGCACATTGTTCTAGTGGAGTGTTTGTTTGTTTTTCTGATTAATTTATAGCCATTACATATTATGAGTAATTTCACTGCCGGTTTTTTGTATTGCAAATATGTACTCCCCGTTTGCAGCTTGTTTTCTCTTTCTTCTTGAGTCAATTTTGGTAATTTTAATATTTCTAAACAATTATCCGTGTCATCTACCTTTATAAAATTATTGCTGCTAGGCCAGGTGCGGTGGCTCACGCCTGTAATCCCAGCACTTTGGGAGGCCGAGGCGGGCGGATCACAAGGTCAGGAGATCGAGCCCATCCTGGCTAACACGGTGAAACCCTGTCTCCACTAAAAATACAAAAAAATTAGCCGGGCGTGGTGGTGGTGCCTGTAGTCCCAGCTACTCAGGAGGCGGAGCTTGCAGTGAGCTGAGATCGCGCCACTGCGCTCCAACCTGGGCAACAGAGGGAGACTCCATCTCAA
>NW_012108463.1:686575-688288 GCF_000951045.1 Mandrillus leucophaeus | reverse complement strand
CCCTCCCCTCCCCTCCCCCCACTTCAGGCTTTTCTTTGCTCCAAGATTCGTTTCTGGACCTGAAATTCTAGCAGTTTCCATATTTTCTTAAAAGAATACTCTGTCCAAATACTAACTTTCATAATGGGGTTCCAAAAAGGTCTCTTCCTGGCTTCAAGACAAGCCAGATTTTGTTCTGTAACAGAGATAGAGGCTCTGGGCACCACCGCAGGTACCAGGAAAACAACAGCCTCTGCCCTCAGAAGAGGGTGCAGAAGGGCCTGGGGAGAGGGGTCCCCGTTGCAAATGAAAAGGCAGTCATGGGAGAATGTTCAGTCACCGCACAAAGGTGGCCCCGGGCCGCCCCCACTCACAGATGGCTTCTGCACCTGTGTCTCCTTGCCAAGAAAACAGCAGAAGTGACAGTCACGACCTGGTGCTGCTCGTGCTGATGAATGAGTGACTCTCAGGTGCTTAGGCCAGGGCTGCAGTGTTAGCTATCACTGCCACTTCTGTCCAGAGGCAGGAGGCTGAGCCTGGGAAAGGTCACGAACTTGCCCAGATCCCACAGAGTGACAGGAGCGGATGTATCAGGGCCCTGACTGCAGGCACGGGATCTCCGGTCCCCGGAGGAGCGGAGCTGAGCTGGTGCCTCGCGTGGCCAACGCATGAAAGCTGAGCAGGTGCTCCTAGGAGGAGAACCTTATCTCCATCTCGGCCGTGTTTTTGCCTGAAGAGGCTTGAATGTTTGAAGGCAGCCACCCCATCTCCCTGGGGACGCCCCCTTCCCAGGGACCACGCCGGCCTCTCTCCCCTGACCACACCTCTGTCAAGAGGCTTCCCGTCTTTGTGACGCTCCTGAGAGCTGATTTTCAACCACACTTCCCTAAACTGAACGTGACTACGAATGTGAGCTCTCAGCAGCGCAGAGCACTATGCTGTAGTCGCGCATCTTCGTGATCATTTGTGTTCTTGCTACCAAGAGGCATCTGTTCCAGCAGCCGCACTTGGTTTCCCTGTGATGGGAACAGTGGGGACGCCCCTCTGCTACCCCTCGGTCCTGTGCAGTCACAGGCTGCAATCCAGCTGAGCGACGCCTATTCAATTGTGGCTTTCTTCTTCCCAGAACACACCATTAAGCCACCTCCAGCCTCATTTGGGATGACGTCAGAAGAAAATGAATGAAGGAAACGTGCGAGTTCATACTTGTTTCTTTTGCTGTCTTATTGCAACCTGTAGAAGCTAGTCTTCTGTTTTATTCATTTGTTTTCAAACTTTTGTTGCAACTTTGCATTTCCACCTGAGAGGAGATATTCGCAAGGTTGGTATGCAAAAGTAGCTTTCTGAGATCAGACACAAGGCCTGTGAGAAGCCGAGCAGCAGCCTAGAACTCCGTACGCCGTTGTCCGTAGGCACCAAGAGGAGGTTAGGGTTGGAGGTAATCCGGAGAAGCGTGTTTGCATGGACTGGATAGGTGCAGTATTGAGATTGAAGGTGAAGCATTAAAAATGTCCAGCCACTGGTTATACTTGGCAACTTGAAAGTGTGCATTTATCTCTGTTTCTCCAAACTGTGCTAAGATGTCAGTGACTGTAAGTCCACAGCACAGGAGAAGTCAGGTAGAGGAATTTGTGGTTCATCATTTAGCAAAATGGAGAAAGCCAAGATGAAGACAAGGGGGACAGCCATGGGTGCTGAACACGTGGAGCCCAGAGAACGGTGTCCAGGAAGCAG
>NW_012108463.1:676449-685159 GCF_000951045.1 Mandrillus leucophaeus | reverse complement strand
CGGGGTGTGGGGGGGCGGTGACGGGTTGTGGAGCTGTGCTTCACTTAGTTCTGAACTCACCAGCCTGCCACGTAGGGTCTGCACACGCACCATCAAAAGCTGACGTGCAGAAACCACCTGAGTAAGAGGAATATGAAGCCCACAGACTCTACAGCTGTCATAAGAGCCCATCATGGAAAACCAGGGACTAAATATCTCTTTTGTTAACTTAAAACTTTATTTCTAGTTTACTTTCAATCAAATATTACTGATCCATTTCTGAAGAAGCATCTGTTAGTGATTGGTGCTCAGTCTCAGAGCAGTTCTTCACGGGACTGTGACGATGACGTCCTCCCTGTGGTCTCAGAGCAGTTCTTCACTGAACTGTGAGGATGACGTAGGATGACATCCTTTCTGTGGTATCAGAGCCGTTCACGGAGCTGTGAGGATGACACCCTTCACGTGGTCTCAGAGCAGTTCTTCGTGGAGCCGTGAGGATGACGTCCTTCATGTGGTATCAGAGCAGTTCTTCGTGGAACCGTGATGATGATGTCCTTCCTTTGGGGGCTTAGTTTCGTCTAGTTGTGTTCCTTGCCACCCTGTTGTTACCTGAGTATAACCAGTACTGTGACAGGTGGATTCACGTCAGTGTTTTGACCAATACCGTTAAATCGTTTCATCTGACCACATTAACGTTTTTTCGTAATTCATCCAATAATTGTAATTCATAGTCGAATATAATCTGTTAACACTTGGCATCAAATGGAGTGCGTTTCCAGAGAGTAATCTTGAATGAGCAAAGCTGGTCGTTCATGGTATGTCTTGGTTACCTGAATTATACTGATAAATTATCCTGTAAGATTTGTTTTAAAAATTGCTTTAATAATTAAGTTTTAAATTTTCTTAAGAACTTATACAGCCCATTCTGTATATTTACAACATGAAAGGTCGTAACTTGAGTCTGTGTCTTGGGCCCTGTTTCTCTAACTCCCAGGAATTCAGTTGCTACCTGTGGCTGAGTTTGTGTCTCTCCCTGCCTGTCAGTGGACCCTTGTGCTGTGAGAGGGGCCGTGGTGGCGTCCAGGCAGGAGAGGTCTCCCCGGCTGTGGGAGAGCTTCCCCCTCAGTCCTGGCCCTCCTGCCTGTGGGCTCTGAGGTGCCGCCATGCCCAGTCCCGTGGGTAACTCTGGCTTTGCTGTGGGGATGGAGGGAATGATTTTCTAGAGTCCGCTGAGCACAGCCACACCTCACTGCTGTTTTTCCTGAAATCCAGGGGTGGACCAAGCTTTGCTGCAAGAACGCCGGGCTCCTGTCACTCCTTCCTCTGCCTCTCGCTGCCACCGCCGAAGGTCTTCAGGGTCACGAGATGAGCACTATCGGTCAGGTAAGCATGGGGTGGGGTGTGACAATACATCCATCTGCCTCATGTGCCAGGAGGGTGCCTGTGCCCAGCCACTGGGCGAGGCAGAAGCGTGGTGGGTGTGGGCCTCCAGCTTTCTGTGCAGACACACCCTGCTGGGAGACCCCAGTGTCTAGTACATAGCTGTTCACGTGGTTTACAAGCCCACGTTGTCTACTGTTCAGAATTTCATACTAATTAAAAAGATTATAATCTCATGCCAAATTTTTCTCATTTTTAGGCGTCACTGTTAAATAACTTTTTAATCATGGTTGCTAGCATAGTTTTTTCTTTTCCTTACCCTCAGTGATTTGTTTTCCAGGTCTTCTTTTCTAAACAGAAACGAAAACCACACATTGTCACGTGTTTCCTGTTTCTTTTTCCTCCGTGTTTTATGATGTCATCTGCACAGGGCTGTCTGGAGCCTGAGTTGCCACTGCCACCTGGGCGTGGCCAGCTGAAATTTCATTAATTTAGCAACAGAAAACAGGCTGTCGGGCACCTGTAGTTCCAGCTACTCAGCAGGCTGAGGCAGGAGAAATGCTTGAACCTGGGAGGTGGAGGTTGCAGTGAGCCGAGATCACGCTACTGCACCCCAGCCCGGGAGACAGGGGAAAACTCCATCTCAAAAACAACAAAAACTCAGGCTGTGATTGACGTTTGAATTACTCTGAGTTTTTCCAACATGTAGGTTAAAGTTGCTTCTTTAAAAGAAAATTACCTGTGAATTCTTGTGTCGTTCCCAGGGCACGGGTGAGGGCAGGGGTTCGTCACTGGTGATGGACCCGATTAGTGAATCCCTTTGTTTTTCAAATACCCTTCACCAGCGTTCTCACGTTGTTGTCACATGGAGCTCTCATGATAATCAGGTGACGTTGTGACTGTTGTCTCCTGTGTCAGAAGAAAAAACGGAGTCCAAGGGATGACGGAACTCACCCAGTGGTCGAGGAAAGGCTGTGAGTCTCGGAACTCGCTCGTGGTGGAGGAAAGGCTATGAGTCAGTCGTGCTGTAACGAATCTCTCGGTCCACACAGGCTCGTGTGATCAGCCACTTCTGCATCCTCCTCAGTCGCCGTCTGCCTGGCCTCCTGGCTCTGCTCTTCTTTCTAGAGAGGTTTTATGGCCTCGGGGAGTGTCACCCGTGCAAATGAGAAGGACACAGCTGAGAGCCTGAATGAAAAGCTGGTGCCACCTCCACGGCGCCCCCTGCTGCCTTCTCCAAGGAGGCTTTGACCCCAGGAAAACGTGTGGGGATGGAACGAAGGAGGATTTGCTCCCAAATCCAACCTCCGTTATTTCACAGAGGTCTTAAGCCCTGACACATATTGAGACCTTCTCTTACTCACGTAGGTGTCTCGGAGGCCCCTGTCGAGTTCAGGAGTGTGGAGGTGCCCGTGTGCTGTCAGCCTGCGGTGAACACTTCCCTCACCGTGTGTCAATGCCACTGTGCGGGTGCCCTGTCTGAACACACAACACACCCAGACGTGCGCGCAGGCATGACTTCATACAGCTTCAGTTCTCACGGAAGCCAGTGGGGTCTGCCTTCCATTTTATAGATGAGGAAGCTGAAATTCAGGGAGGCTGCCCGATGGCTGACAATCACACGGGGCCGCTCCTCGCAGGAAGATGCAAGCCCAGCTTTGGCCTGACATCTTACCACACGGGAGAGGAGATCCACGTCAGTCACCATTGCGTCTGTCTCCTACATTCTCTCTCCACGATGCTGCAGCGGGGTTGATAAACCCTGTGTTTACCTTCGGATTGTGCCATCTTCACAATCCCAGCTACTCTACGAGATAAGTGTGGTGGGTTGTGGTTGTCTCACACTCTTCTCTCTCGATAAAAGCCTGAGAGAGGTGGGTGTAGCAGGAGATGGTGATCTCTTGGTTTTGGGCGCGTTTTCTGTTCACCCCTGCACCTTACCTCACCTCTTCAAAGGCAGGAAGGCGTGGGGGAGAGAGGCACATGGCAGAGGGGGTGGCTGAGAGTGGGAGGGTGGGTGGAGGAGACCGACGCTTCAGCTCAGAGACTGCAGGCTCTGCTCTGGAGGGGAAGCCAGACCCAACGTGAGAAGTATGGTTCATTTATCCTGTTTCTGTAAAATTGTGAAATACGGCACCTCTTCATACACAATCTCTCCCGTTCCCCATCCTGACTTATGTCTCCACTGCCGTTATAACCACACGACACTCTGTCCATCTGTCTGCATATCTGTGTATTCGTTATTTATCTACCTGTCAGTCATCCATTTATCAACCTCTCTGTATCTGTCTACGCATTCACCAATCATCTACTTACCTGTCCATCATCCATTTATGTCCACCATCCATCCATCTATCATCAGACATCTCATCCATTTACCCAATTACTCAGCCATTCTTCCACCATCCACCTCCCTACCTCTCACCTTCTCCCATAAGAATACGAGGTCCACAGAGGCCAGGATCTCTGTTTGGTTCATTCGTGTGGGCCAAGCACCTGAAATATTGCCTGGCTTCTATATTTTGAAGGAAGATGAGGGAGGATGACACGTTTGGGGAAGGGCAAGAAGTCAGGTAGGAGGGGCCGGTTATAGCATCTTGAGTATCATGCTTGGGAGTTTGGACTTCATCCTGAAGATGATGGGGAACCACTTGAAGATTTTAGGCAAAGGGCCAGTGAGGGCCAGTCAGGGTTTGAAGATCATGTTAGCAGCAGCATGGAGCCTGGACTTGAAAGTGGGGGAGTCTAAACCACCCTGAATGCCTGAAACTGATGTGTACGTAAGAGAGATCTGTCGGGGCTGGGCATCGTGGCTCATGCCTGTAATCCCAGCACTTTTGGAGACTGAGGCAGGTTGATCACCTGAGGTCAGGAGTTCGAGACCAGTCTGGCCAACGTGGCGAAACCCCGTCTCTACGAAAAATACAAAATTAGCTGGGTGTGTGGTGGCTCATGCCTGTAATTCCAGCTACTCCAGAGGCTGAGGCAGGAGAATCTCTTGAACCCAGGAGGCGGAGGTTGCAGTGACCCGAGATCACACCACTGCACTCTGGCCTGGGCAACAGAGTGAAACTGTGTCTCCAAAAAAAAAAAAAAAATCAGTATCAGTGAGATTTGAGAAATGCTCAAAAGATAACAGCAATAGGACCTGAAGGTTGGGTTAACAAGGAGGAACCTGAGAGGAAATCAGGGTGACCTTGATGTCCAGTATCATACTGAATGGGCAAAAACTGGAAGCATTCCCTTTGAAAACTGGCACAAGACAAGGATGCACTCTCTCACCACTCCTATTCAAAGAGAGGAAGTCAAATTGTTTCTGTTTACAGATGACATGATTTTATATTTAGAAAACCCCATCATCTCAGCCTAAAATCTCCTTAAGCTGATAAGCAACTTCAGTAAAGTCTCAGGATACAAAATCAATGTGCAAAAATCACAAGCATTCCTATACACCGACAACAGACAGAGAGCCAAATCATGAGTGAACTCCCATTCAGAATTGCTTCAAAGAATAAAATACCTAGGAATCCAACTTACAAGGGATGTGAAGGACTTCTTTAAGGAGAACTACAAAACCACTGCTCAAGGAAATAAGAGAGGACATAAACAAATGGAAAAACATTCCATGCTCATGGTTAGGAAGAATCAATATGAAAATGGCCACACTGCCCAAAGAAATTTATAGATTGAATGCTATCCCCATCGAGCTACTATTAACTTTCTTCACAGAATTGGAAAAACTACTTTAAAGTTCATATGGAACCAAAAAAAAAAAAAAAAAAAGCCCGCATAGCCAAGGCAATCCTAAGCAAAAAGAACAAAGCTGGAGGCATCATGCTACCTGACTTCAAAGTATACTACAAGGCTACAGTAACCAAAACAGCATGATACTGAAATGCAAAATGCTTTGGTACTGGTACCAAAACAGATATATAGACCAATGGAAGAGAAGAGACTCCTCAGAAATAACACCACACATCTACAACCATCTGATCTTTGACAAAGCTGACAAAAACAAGCAATGGGGAAAGTATTCCCTATTTAATAAATGGTGTTGGGAAAACAGACTAGCCATATGCAGAAACTGAAACTGGACCCATTCCGTACACCTTATACAAAAATTAACTCAACTTGGATTAAAGACTTAAACATAAGACCTAAAACCATAAAAACCCTAGAAGAAAACCTAGGCAATACCATTCAGGACAAAGGCATGGCCAAAGACTTCATGACTAAAACACCAAAAGCAATGGCAGCAAAGCCAAAATTGATAATTGGGATCTAATTAAACTAAAGCGCTTCTGCACAGCAAAAGAAACTACCATCAGAGCGGACAGGCAATCTACAAAACGGGAGAAAATTTTTGCAATCCATCCATCTGACAAAGGGCTAATATTCAGAATCTACAAAGAACTTAAACAAATTTACAAGAAGAAAACAACCCCATCAAGTTGATGAAGGATGTGAACAGCCACTTCGAAAAAGAAGACATGTGGCTAACAAACGTATGAAAAAAAGCTCATCACTGGTTGTTAGAGAAATGCAAATCAAAACCACAATGAGATACCGTCTCATGCCAGTTAGAATGGTGATCACTAAAAAGTCAGGAAACAACAGATGCTGGAGAGGATGTGGAGAAGCACCATTGGTGGGAGTGTAAATTAGTTCAACCATTGTGGAAGACAGTGTGGTAATTCCTCAAGGATCTAGAACCAGAAATACCATTTGACCCAGCAATCCCATTACTGGGTATATACCCAAAGGATTATAAATCGTGCTACTATAAAGACACATGTACACATATATTTATTGCGGCACTGTTCACAATAGTAAAGACTTGGAACCAACCCAAATGCCCATCAGTGATAGACTGGATAAAGGAAATATGGCATATATACAACACAGAATACTGTGCAGCCATAAAAAAGGGTGAGTTCATGTCCTTTGCAGGGACATGGATGAAGCTGGAAGCCATCATTCTCAGCCAACTAATACAAGAACAGAAAACTAAACACCACATGTTCGCACTCATAAATGGGAGTTGAACAATGAGAACATATGGACACAGGGAGGGGAACGTCACACACTGGGGCCTGTTGGGGGCTGGGGGACTAGAGGAGGGATAGCATTAGGAGAAATGCCTAATGTAGATGACAGGTTGATGAGTGCAACAAACCACCATGGCACATGTATACTTATGTAACCTGCACATTCTGCACATGTACCCCAGAACTTAAAGTATAATAAAATATATAAAAATAATTTCAGTCACTGAAGCAACCGCAGTAGCTCTACTGCAAGATGAGTAGTCACAGAGCTCGAGCTACCAAGTCTCCCCAGGAGCCATAGCCCTTTCCTCGTGAAGGACCAGTGTTCCTGGTCAGCTCAGGAGAAAGAAAAGCAGACAAAATTCTGAAATGTGTCTGTTAGTAATGGACTAACATAAGCTCCTCTTATCTCACATCTTATTGTTAAAATCACGTGAGCATATACTGTAAGAGAAAGTAAATTATATCTAAATTTAGAGAACTCACAACTAGATTCCTGTAACAGCAGGAAATAGAGAATAAGGAACCCCTGTAATGACCCCTATACTCCTCCTGCTTTCCTGAAGGTTGGCTTCCGTGACATATAAAGGTTAGTGCTCTGTGTTGGCTCTATAGAAAGTGAGAACCACCTGAGACTTCACAGGCAATGCAAAGGCCATGGGGTGTGCTCCATATGCCAATCAGTCATCGATTAAAAACAAAGATGAGGCCAGGCGCGATGGCTCACGCCTGTAATCCCAGTACGTTGGGAGGCCAAGGCGGGCGGATCACCTGTGTTTGAGACCCAGCCTGACCAACATGGAGAAATTCCGTCTCTACAATACAAAATTAGCCAGGCATGGTGGCGCATGCCTGTAATCCCAACTACTCGGGAGACTGAGGCAGGAGAATCGCTTGAACCCACGAGGCGGGGGTTGTGGTGAGCTGAGATCGCACCATCGCACTCCAGCCTGGGCAACAAGAAACAAAACTCCATCTCAAAAACGTGTACCCAACTTTTAAAAACTACAACAGCATACATGGAATAATAGTGTTTTCCATTATATCTCACATAAATGACATAAATGACACTTCAAAGACTGTCTACCCAACTGTTCATAGTCTCCTCTACACAGTAAGTGAATAGCTAAGGCAAATTCTACCACCTATAACCTACACACAGTAAGCTTGATTCCCTAAAGAGAAGTAGCTGTGGAATTGGAGACCATCCTCTGTGCAGGTGCACAACTAGGATGTCAAGGTCACCCTGATTTCCTCTCATGTTCCTCCTTGTTAATGGATGATTGACAGGTAGATAAATAACGAATACACAGATATGCAGACAGATGCATATGAGACACCCCTCAGGCAGGGACTCACTGTTCCTAATTTGCACCCAAGAAAACGGGAGCACGTAGGTTAAGTAACTCGCCCAAGGTCACAGAGGAGCTGGGGTTTGAATCGGTGCGGCCTGGTTCCCGAAGCTACGTCTTCCCGCTCTGCCGCTGTGAAGCCAGGTATCTACCTTGGAGGAACATTCTCTTCTGTGGACTCACGGTTGTCTTGGCGGTTGGATAGCAGCCCCAGGCTCTGTGTGCTGACTGTGCAATGCTGTGAGCTCGCTGCAAATGGCAGGAGCTCTAGGAAACGAATTGCGATTTATGACTTCAGAAGACGGAAGTGAAGGGAGTCGGTTTTTCTAAAGATTAAACCCTGTGGATGTACTGAGTAATCTAGAATACTAGTAACAGCAATAATGACATCAAGCATAAAGGGTGCATTTTTATCCTACCTCTTTCTCTGAGGGGTTGGAGGGGTTCTGACTTTTTTTATCCCCCCAATATCTCATTGCTTATCATACTACAGGACACTGGTTTCTCCCGGAGCAACACAGATCACCAGCTATTTAAGGAAACCCAAAGGAGAGTGGTGGTGTCTGTGTTGTGAGGTGTGCGCACATGTATGCATGTGATGTGTATGTATGGTGTGTGTGTGGTCTGCGTGTGTAGTAAGTGCATGGAGTATGGATATGTGTGTGTGGTGTGTATTGTGGGTGTCATGTGTGAATACTGTGGGTGGTGCATGGTGTGTGTATGTGGTGTGTGTGTGTGTGGTGTGTATGTGTACTATGTGTGGTGTGGTGTGCGTGTGATATGTGTGTGTGGTGTATGTGATGTGTGTGTTTGTTTTGTGTGTGCATGGTGCTGTGTGTGTGCAGTGTGTGTAGTGTGTGATGTGTGTGTTGAATGCATGTGGTGTGTGTATGTGATGTGTGTGTTGAATGCATGTGGTGTGTGTATGTGATGTGTGTGTTGAATGCATGT
>NW_012108463.1:670918-671524 GCF_000951045.1 Mandrillus leucophaeus | reverse complement strand
AGACTTAAACATAAGACCTAAAACCATAAAAACCCTAGAAGAAAACCTAGGCAATACCATTCAGGACAAAGGCATGGCCAAAGACTTCATGACTAAAACACCAAAAGCAATGGCAGCAAAGCCAAAATTGATAATTGGGATCTAATTAAACTAAAGCGCTTCTGCACAGCAAAAGAAACTACCATCAGAGCGG
This sequence comes from Mandrillus leucophaeus, assembly GCF_000951045.1. Taxonomy (NCBI): domain Eukaryota; kingdom Metazoa; phylum Chordata; class Mammalia; order Primates; family Cercopithecidae; genus Mandrillus; species Mandrillus leucophaeus. The sequence goes on along the minus strand of NW_012108463.1, from coordinate 671,331 downwards.
ACAGGCAATCTACAAAACGGGAGAAAATTTTTGCAATCCATCCATCTGACAAAGGGCTAATATTCAGAATCTACAAAGAACTTAAACAAATTTACAAGAAGAAAACAACCCCATCAAGTTGATGAAGGATGTGAACAGCCACTTCGAAAAAGAAGACATGTGGCTAACAAACGTATGAAAAAAAGCTCATCACTGGTTGTTAGAGAAATGCAAATCAAAACCACAATGAGATACCGTCTCATGCCAGTTAGAATGGTGATCACTAAAAAGTCAGGAAACAACAGATGCTGGAGAGGATGTGGAGAAGCACCATTGGTGGGAGTGTAAATTAGTTCAACCATTGTGGAAGACAGTGTGGTAATTCCTCAAGGATCTAGAACCAGAAATACCATTTGACCCAGCAATCCCATTAC
>NW_012108463.1:660903-665084 GCF_000951045.1 Mandrillus leucophaeus | reverse complement strand
GTGTGTGTGTGTAGTGGGTGTGGTGTGTGTGTGGTGCTGTATGTGCATGGTGTGTGTGTAGTAGGTTCGTGTGTGTGGTGTGTGTATGCATGTGCACATGGTGTGGCGTGTGCACTGGGTGTGGTGTGTGTGTAGTAAGTTCATGTGTGTGGTGTGTGTGCAGTGTGTGGTGTGTGTAAGGTGTGCACATGGTGTGGTGTGTGCAGTGGGTGTGGTGTGTGTGTGGTGTGTGCATGTGCACATGGTGTGTTGCAGTGTGTGTGGTGTCTGGGGGGTGTGCGTGTGCACATGGTGTGTTGCAGTGTGTGTGGTGTCTGGGGTGTGTGCGTGTGCACATGGTGTGGTGCATGCAGCGTGTGTTTCATGAGTGCTTCTCTTGGCATGTGGACATCAGTCTTCCAGACCAGCTTTCTCCATGTGCCTGGGAACATAAGAAACAAGTTTCTGCAATAATTGTTACACAGCTTTTCCACAGAGGGACCGAATCTCTGCCGTGAGTGGGTATCTGCGTCATTGCAGGAGGGAGTGTGAGGTCCCGGCTTGGCTCACACCCTTCATAAGTCTAGGCAGGGTTCAGAGTTTGGAGCCTGTCTGGGCTCAGGTTCCTGCTGGATCCTCCACTGTGACCAGAGAGGGAGGGCTCCGTTTCACCACCGGGCACCGGAAGAGGACTGGTGTGCGGGAAGACCAGGTAATCATAATGGTATTAATAAGCAGTAATCATACTGTTTTATACATTGTATATGTTGTAAGGATTTTAACTTTTATGCAACATAATTGTTGTAAAAATTTCCCCAGTTTGTTTTGTGCTATTTGCCTGGTGTTGAAATGTGTAAGAATTTACATTTTAGGTACGTTAGGTTTATTATTCCTTTTTAAATGTTTTCTGTTTGAAATTTTGATTTTAGAAGACATTCATTCTCAAGGTCATAAAACACATACACACAGCTAATTTTCTTTTCTTTTCTCTCTCTCTCTCTCTTTTTTTTTTATATTTAATGCTGGAATTAACTTTCATGCAAGGCACGGGACCACGATTCAATTCTATCATTTTATATTCTCAAGTCATCACCCAATATTTTAATACCATAAATGGAACAATAGCTCTTGTTTTGTGGATTTCAAATGCTACCCTGTTATGAGATAAAATTGTGCTCCATTTCTGTTTTTAATTCTCTTTCATTAATGTGTTTATTTTTGTGCCATTTCAAATTTGTTTAATTTTGAATGGTAATAATAATCTTCAATATCTTATAGTACATTTTATAATATTGGCTGTCGTGTGTGTTCAATAGACCAATTTAAAATCACATTTTCTTGTTCAAAAATATTTTTCTTGGAATTTTTATTGGAATTTGAGCATATTTTTAAATGATTTACAGCAAACTGAAGAGTTAATATTATTGAACCCTCTCATCCAGAATGTGACACGCAAACTCCTCAAACCTTCTTTAATGCCATTTAGTCAAAATTAATATGTTAAATCAATATAAATTGGTATAAATGAATATAACTAGTGATTAAAATAAATTAACGTGTTTGGCTCCACGTTTCTGTCTTCTGCCTTCTGTTACTGATGTTTTATTTCTATCATTGTTGTTTTCTATACTTTATTTTATTACGTCTTTTTCTGTCTTGCGATTTGAAAACTGTATGACACGTTGTAATGTTTTAATTTTTCTAATTGTTTGCTTTTAATTTTAAGTAATTTTATTTTTTAGAGACGTGCAGGTTCACAGCTAAATGGAGGAGAGGGTACAGGCTTCCCACGTGTTCCTTTCCCCACACACAGCCTCCCCACCACAGCTTCCTGCCTCACACTGTGCACCTGTGACAACCAGGACCTACCTTGACCCTTCATTATGGCTCAAAGCTTACAGAGCACATTCACGTTTACTCTTCGCGTTGTACGTTCTGAGTCTTGACAAAAGTATAACGGCAACGGGATATTACTCACTGCTAACAGGAGATGATCTATCAAGCCACAAAAAAATACAAGGAGGAAACTTAAATGCATGTTGCTAAGAGAAGAAGCCAGTCCGAAAAGTCTACATACTATTCTATTCCAATTATAGGACGTTCCGGAAACGGTGAAACTGTGGGAACAGTAGAAACATCAGTGATTGCCATGGACCGAGGGGAAGGAAGAGGTGGATACACAGAGCACAGAGAATCTTTACAGCAGTAAAACCATTCTGTATGATACTATAATGGTAGATATATACATTTGTAAAAATCTACCTTAATTTTTAATCTTTTAAATTATGCTTTTTGTTGTTGTTGTTGTTGTTGTTGTTGTTGTCGTTGTTTTCTGATGGAGTCTTGCTCTGTTGCCAGGCTGGAGTGCAGTGGCACGATCTTGGCTCACTGCAACCTCTGCCTCCTGGGTTCAAGAGATTCTCCTGCCTCAGCCTCCCGGGTAGCTGGGACTACAGGTGCCCACCACTGCACCCGGCTAATTTTTGTATTTTTAGTAGAGACTAGGTTCACCATCTTGGCCAGGCTGGTCTCGAACTCCTGACCTCGTGATCCACCTGCCTCAGCCTCCCAAGGTGCTGGGATTACAGGCGTGAGCCACCGCGCCCAGCCGTTTTTGTTTTAAAAACTGCAGACAAGCTGGGTGCAGTGGCTCAAGCCTGTAATGGCTGCACTTTGGGACACTGAAGTGGCTGGATTGCTTGAGCCCAGGAGTTCAAGACCAGCTGGGCAACATAGTGAGACCCCGTCGCTACAGAAAAAAAAAAATTATTAAAAAAAATATCCAGGCATAGTGCTGCATGCCTGTAGTCCCAGCTACTCCGGAGGCTGTGGTAGAAAAAAATCACTTGACCCAGCAGTTTGAGGCTGCAGTGAGCTATGATCATGCCACCTCACTCTGGCCTGGGCGACAGAGCGAAACCCCATCTCAAAACAAAGAACAACAAAAAACCTACAAGCACCCCTCAGAGATAGTGTGGGTTTGGTTCCAGACCACTGCAATAAGGCAAATGTTACAGTCAAGTTAGTCGCACAAACATTTTGTTTCCCAGAGCTTATAAAAGTTATGCTTAAACTATATTGTCGTCTAATGATTATTTAATAATTAATTAGTAATTAATAGCATTATGTCTAAAAAGTATGCACATAACCTAAAATACCTAATTGCTAAAAAATACTAATGAATATCTGAGGCTTACCAAGTCATAATGTTTTTGCTGGTGGGGATCTTGCCTCTGTATTGACGGCTGCTGACTGACCAGCGTGGGAGTTGCTGAAGGTTGGGTGCCTGTGTCAATTTCTTAAAATAAAACAATGAAGTTTGTTCCTTTTACAAAAGATTTCGCTGTAGCATCTGATGCTGTTTGACAGCATTTCATCCACAGTAGAACTTCCTTCAAAACTGGAGTCAACCCTGTCAAACCCTGCAGCTGCTTTCTCAACCAGGTTTATGGAATATCCTAAATCCTTTGCTGTTGTTTCAGCAATGTTCATAGCATCTCCACCTGGAGCAGGTTCCATCTCAAGAAAATATTTTCTTTCCTCATCCATAAGAAGCAACTCCCCATTTGTTCAAGTTTTATCATGAGTTTACAGCAATTTCATCTCATCTTAAGGCTCTAATTGTAATTCTAGTTGTCTTGCGATTTCTACCGCATCTGCAGGGACTTCCTCTGACATCCTGGGCCCTCAAAGTCATCCATGAGGGCTGGAATCAACTTCTTCCAAACTCCTGTTAATGTTGATATTTCAACCTCTTCCCATCAATCACAAATGTCCTTAATGGCATTTAAGGATTGCTTTTAAGGACATTTGTGATTCACGGGAGGAGGTTGAAATATCATGAAAGGATTAATGGTGAATACTTTCCAAAAGGTTTTCAATTCAGTTTATCCAGATTCAACAAAGAAATCACTGTCTATGACAGCTATACCTTTACAAAATGCATTTATTATTTAATAATAAGACCTGAAAGTCAAAACCGCTCCTCGATCCACAGGCTGAAGGGTAGGTGTTGTATTAGCAGCCATGAAAATAACATTAATTTCCAAGTACATCTCCATCTAAGCTTCTGGGTAGCTAGGTGAATTGTCAATAAGCAGTGATCTTTTTTTTCTTTCTTTTCTTTCCTTCTTTTTTTTTTAGTCTCGCTCTGTCGCCCAGGCTGTAGTGCAGTGGCCCGATCTCGGCTCACTGCAAGCTCC
>NW_012108463.1:654920-660853 GCF_000951045.1 Mandrillus leucophaeus | reverse complement strand
TTGGCCAGGCTGGTCTCGAACTCCTGACCTCGTGATCCACCTGCCTCAGCCTCCCAAGGTGCTGGGATTACAGGCGTGAGCCACCGCGCCCAGCCGTTTTTGTTTTAAAAACTGCAGACAAGCTGGGTGCAGTGGCTCAAGCCTGTAATGGCTGCACTTTGGGACACTGAAGTGGCTGGATTGCTTGAGCCCAGGAGTTCAAGACCAGCTGGGCAACATAGTGAGACCCCGTCGCTACAGAAAAAAAAAAATTATTAAAAAAAATATCCAGGCATAGTGCTGCATGCCTGTAGTCCCAGCTACTCCGGAGGCTGTGGTAGAAAAAAATCACTTGACCCAGCAGTTTGAGGCTGCAGTGAGCTATGATCATGCCACCTCACTCTGGCCTGGGCGACAGAGCGAAACCCCATCTCAAAACAAAGAACAACAAAAAACCTACAAGCACCCCTCAGAGATAGTGTGGGTTTGGTTCCAGACCACTGCAATAAGGCAAATGTTACAGTCAAGTTAGTCGCACAAACATTTTGTTTCCCAGAGCTTATAAAAGTTATGCTTAAACTATATTGTCGTCTAATGATTATTTAATAATTAATTAGTAATTAATAGCATTATGTCTAAAAAGTATGCACATAACCTAAAATACCTAATTGCTAAAAAATACTAATGAATATCTGAGGCTTACCAAGTCATAATGTTTTTGCTGGTGGGGATCTTGCCTCTGTATTGACGGCTGCTGACTGACCAGCGTGGGAGTTGCTGAAGGTTGGGTGCCTGTGTCAATTTCTTAAAATAAAACAATGAAGTTTGTTCCTTTTACAAAAGATTTCGCTGTAGCATCTGATGCTGTTTGACAGCATTTCATCCACAGTAGAACTTCCTTCAAAACTGGAGTCAACCCTGTCAAACCCTGCAGCTGCTTTCTCAACCAGGTTTATGGAATATCCTAAATCCTTTGCTGTTGTTTCAGCAATGTTCATAGCATCTCCACCTGGAGCAGGTTCCATCTCAAGAAAATATTTTCTTTCCTCATCCATAAGAAGCAACTCCCCATTTGTTCAAGTTTTATCATGAGTTTACAGCAATTTCATCTCATCTTAAGGCTCTAATTGTAATTCTAGTTGTCTTGCGATTTCTACCGCATCTGCAGGGACTTCCTCTGACATCCTGGGCCCTCAAAGTCATCCATGAGGGCTGGAATCAACTTCTTCCAAACTCCTGTTAATGTTGATATTTCAACCTCTTCCCATCAATCACAAATGTCCTTAATGGCATTTAAGGATTGCTTTTAAGGACATTTGTGATTCACGGGAGGAGGTTGAAATATCATGAAAGGATTAATGGTGAATACTTTCCAAAAGGTTTTCAATTCAGTTTATCCAGATTCAACAAAGAAATCACTGTCTATGACAGCTATACCTTTACAAAATGCATTTATTATTTAATAATAAGACCTGAAAGTCAAAACCGCTCCTCGATCCACAGGCTGAAGGGTAGGTGTTGTATTAGCAGCCATGAAAATAACATTAATTTCCAAGTACATCTCCATCTAAGCTTCTGGGTAGCTAGGTGAATTGTCAATAAGCAGTGATCTTTTTTTTCTTTCTTTTCTTTCCTTCTTTTTTTTTTAGTCTCGCTCTGTCGCCCAGGCTGTAGTGCAGTGGCCCGATCTCGGCTCACTGCAAGCTCCATCTCCTGGGTTCACGCCATTCTTCTGCCTCAGCCTCCCGAGTAGCTGGGACTACAGGCGCCGCCACTACGCTCGGCTAATTTTTTTGGATTTTTAGTAGAGACGGGGTTTCACCGTGTTAACCAGGATGGTCTCGATCTCCTGACCTTGTGATCCACCCGCCTCGGCCTTCCAAAGTGCTGGCGTGAGTCATCGCTCCCGGCCCATCCTTTGAAGTTTTGAAGCCAAGCGTTGACTTCTCTCTAGCGGTGAAAATTCTACATCTTCACTAAGCTTAATCATTTCTAGCTCTGGACTTAAAGTGAGAGACGTGCAATTCTTCCTTTCATTTGAGCTCTTGGAGGCCACTGTGGTTATTGACACCCCAGCAGGTGTTGCCCTCCTCCCTCCTCTATCGAGTTCACCCACACCCGGGCGTGGGAAACGGGGCTTCCCGCACCCCACATGCCCTGCGCGCCTGGGGCTCTCCCACAGGGGGATTTCGTGAGCCAGGGAGCAAGGGCGGTCCCCCTGCTCCAGCCCAGCCAGGCTGCGCAGGCAGAAGGAATCTCCCAACCCGCCCCTGCACTCGGGGCTTTGTGTTCGGTGCCCTGGCTCCTCCGGAAGTGGGGTTGTCCCACCCTCAGACTCCTCGGTGGCCCCGCACCCCCAACAAATGACAGGAAGACCAGGACCCGCAGCACAGCAGCCTGCTGGGCGCGTGCTCAGTGGGACAGCCTGGGCCCGCTCAAGCTGAGTCACAGGGCCAAGGTGTGCTGGCACCACCCACGTCCCAGCGGAGTCGCTGGTGGGGCTGGAGCCCCAGGTCTCCAAGGCGGCGTGGGAACCCGAAGACGGGGCACCTCCAAGTCCGGAGCCCGCGACCCCGGAGGCCTGCGAGCTTCAAGCACACATGCAAGCCATCGAGGCGCCCTCCCAACCGCTCCAGGAGACAGCGCTCGTCTGCACTCCCCTCCAGCCTGGTAGATGAGCTCCTGTCGACCCTAGAATTTCAGCAAAAGGCACAACCTTTGCTAGATCCGGCGCCACTGGGGGAGCTGAAGGACGTGGAACAGCCCGCTCCGCTGGAACTACTCCTCAGCCAGGAGGAACACCGGGCTCTGCTGCAGGAGCTTTAGGACGCAGGGTTGGGACGGGGTGGGGGCAGGGCTTTGAGCGGAACACCTACCCTAACTGGCCCAAGAGACGTGCCTTTTGGAGTCCAGGATTCAGATTTCGTGTCAGAATCGAAGGTCCAGGCATCCAGGCCAGGGTGGCAGGGAACCCGCGCACGCAGGCGGCCTGTGCAACGCAGCCCCGGGGGGTGTTACCCTCCTCCCTCCTTGGTCACCTTCACTCACACAAGGACATGGGGAACAGGGGGCTTTCGTGAGCCAGGCAGCAAGGGTCGCTCCTCTGCTGCAGCCCAGCCAGACTTCGCAGGCAGAAGGAATCTCCTAACCTGCCCAGGCACGCAGGGATTTTGGGTTTGCTGCCCTGGCTCCTTCGGAAGTGGCACTGTCCCACCCTCAGACGCCTGGGTGACCTCCGCACCCTAACAGATGGCAGGAGGATCAGGACTCGCAGCACGGCGGCCTTCTGGGCTCCTGCTCAATGGGACAGCCTGGGCCTGCTCAGGCTGAGTCACAGGGCCAAGGTGTACTCGCGCCGCACACGTCCCACATGAGTCCGTATTGGGGCTGGACCCAGGGGCCCCGGGTCGCCAGGGCGCGTGGGAACCCGAAGACGAGGCACATCTACCTCCACAGCCCGTGCCCACGGAGGCCTCTGCGTGGCAGAAGCAGATGCAAGCCATCCAGGCGCCCTCCCAACCGCTCCAGGAGCCGGAGCGTTCATCTGCACTCACATCAGCCCTGTTTTAAAAGCTCCTGTCGACCCCAGCATTTCAGCAAAAGGCACAACATTTCCTCGCCACGGAGCCACTGGGGGAGCTGAAGGACGTGGAACAGCCCGCTCCGCTGGAACCACTCCTCAGCCAGGAAGAACACCCGGCTCTGCTGGAGGAGCTTTAGGACGCGGGGTTGGGGCGGGGTGGGGCAGGGCGGTGGCCCCTCTTTCGCGGTGAATCTCTGGCTCGGTATGGAGAGGCGTGTCTTCCCTTCCAGCTGCCCTGTCTAGGATCCTGAGTTCCAGGTCCGGCGAGAGACTCCACACAGAGGAGGGCTGTCATTCTTTCCTGAGCATCCCGGGGATCCCAGAGCCCGTCCAGGTACCCAGAGATCGGCCATCTACTGCACTTACGCGGGTCCGCAGGCAGCCGGCTTTGGGACCTGCTTTGGGACCACCCCAGGCAGAGCTCTCAGCCTATCCGCTCGCAACCCTCCCCGCGCACCCCCGCCCCGCCCTCCGCGTTCCTCAGTGGGGCAGGCGGAGACCTCCACCCCCGAAACACAGGCCGGGGCAGCGGCCAGGCCTGCTCTCCTTTCTGCAGCCAGAATCCTCTGCCTCCCCGCTCCACCCTCACTCGCCCACCCGTGCCCCGCCAGCCTCCTCGGCGTCACGTGGAGCGCCCGGCAACTACATGTAGACCCCGCGATCTCGCGCAAACAGTGGTTCTGCCCTTTCTAGGCAGGAGGGAAGCCGGGCAGAGATGTGGAAAGGAGTGGAGACAAAGTGGGAGGGAAGGACGGAGGAAGGAAAAGACGGATGAACGGAGGGACATTGGAAGGGATGGAGGTAGGGAAGGAAAGAAAAGGAGAGGAAGAGAGGGAGGGAAGGAGGGAGAAAGGGAGGTATGGATGGAGGGAGAGAGAGAAGGAGGGAAGAACAGAGGGAGGGAGGGAGAGAGGGAGAGAAGGAAGAACAGAGGGAAGGATGGACAGAGGGAGAAAAGGAACAAGAAACAGAAACGAAGGCAGAGGGCAAGGCGGTCTTCTGCCTCCAGGACCAACAGGACCCAGCACTCCGGGAAAATGTTGGTGCCCAGTGCGGGCTGAGTGCTCGGCTCACAGCCATGTCGGCCTGCGGGGCGCTCACTGGCCCTCCGGATCGCCAGCCCGGGTAACTTCATCCCGGAGCGATTCAGACGAATTTCGTCTCCCAAGGAATGAGCAAAATGCCCAGAGAGCAACGAGCCGAGACTCCGGTGGTTGCCCATTTTTCATCCACATGGTTCACAGATGACACAGCCCCACGTTGAGCCTGCAACAGAGCGCCAGGCGGATAGTTCCAGCCACACAGGAGTCGCACTCAGGCTGACTGAAGCGTGGTTTCGGGTCCCACGTTCCTTTGCCCTCTGCTAGGGGGCCTGTTGCTCGCGTGTCTCCAGCCCCCGAAAGAGTGATCGTGTTGACAGTTTGTTTCCCGAGCTCTGTGGGGACCCAGAAACCTCCAGGGAAGCGTGGAAAAGCAGCACCGTGTCTTCGCGCTCCTTTCCAGTTTCCAAACCGGCCACAGGGAGACTCCCCTTGTTGCCAGAAACAAGAATCCCTCGTCAGGCCGTGATGCCTCCATCCCCTGCCCAGGCTCCGGGCTCTCCGGACGGCCTCCCTTTCGCAGACGATCCAGGCCTTCCCCGACTCTCCAGCTCCCGAGCTTCCAACACATCGGGCCGGCTCAGGACGGGGTGTGCTCCGAGGCGTCAGGGCCCAGGGGTCACTGTCCTGGGATCCCCTCCGGTCCTCCGACTTGCCGCGGAAACATTGTTTTGGATCCCTCGCCGCCCCTCCTGCAAGGCCCCCTCTTGCCCCATCCACCCAGAGCCGCAGGGGCTGTCCGGGGACGCACAGCCGGCCCAGCCCCGCGGGCCCTTTTTCTCACCACGCCCCCACCACCGTCGCTTGTCCCCAAGAGGACCCGGCCCGTGAGCAGGGGGGTGGGGAGGCTCTGCTTGGCCCCGCGCTGGCACTGGAGCCGGCAGCCTGATCCCGGGAGAGAGGGGCTGCGGGACACCCGGACACACCCCGACACCACCACAAGCAAACCCAGCCCGACACACACACAGATATACACGGGCGCACGCGCGCGGGCACACAAAGACACAGACACGGACACATACATGGACACACGCAGGCGCACACACACGGACACACACGGACATACAGACAAAGACACAGACACAGCTTGAAAGAGAGCTAGGGAGACCAGGATGGAGAGATAGAAACGGGGAGAGAGAGAGAGAGAGAGAGGGAGAGAGAGAGAGGGAGAGAGAGGGAGAAAGAGAGAGAGAGTGTGTGTGTGGGAGAGAGAGAGGGAGAGAGAGAGAGGGAGAGAGGGAGGGGGGAGACAGAGGGGGAGAGAGAGAGAG
>NW_012108463.1:643172-654602 GCF_000951045.1 Mandrillus leucophaeus | reverse complement strand
GAGAGAGAGAGGGGGAGAGAGAGGGGGAGAGAGAGGGAGAGAGAGAGAGAGGGAGAGAGACAGAGGGAGAGAGGGAGGGAGAGAGAGAGAGGAAGAGAAAGAGAGAGAGAGATGGATGGAGGGGTTGAGAGAGACAAGGTGACCGCAGAGCGCGAGGTGGAGGGGGAAGCAGAGAAAGGGAGAGGGTGAGGGAACTGGCGAGCGAGAGCGACAGAGCCTTGCAGAGGGAGGCTCTGCTCAGGTAGACAGCGCCCCATTGAGCAGGCCGGGGTAGGGTGGAGGGTGCTTGGGCCGGGCTAGAACAGCGGGGCAGGGCCTCCCATGCGGGAAAATCAACGAAGCCCTGAGACATGTCTGGATTCGTTGGTTGTTTTGGGGGTGCGTTTCATAGGGTCCTTCCTTTGTTTGCCTCTTTCTGTCTCCTTGGCGCTGTGGGCCCCGAGATTTGTAGAGTGCGCGCGTCTGTCTGGCTAGCGGGAGCCCTGGCGCTGAGCGCTTCCACCGCCCGAGGCCTGGGTCTCTCTCTTGTCCTCGGGACTGCAGTTTACACGAAGTCGGTGGCTGTGGGAAACCGGGTGCACAGGGACGGATTTCCTCGTGGCGGGCGAAGACAATGTCCTTCCCCCGGGAAAGCAGCCCACGGGTTCTGGAGCGCAGGTCTTGGCTGGCGTCTGTGGGACCCGCTGCCCCTTCCCCTGGCTTGGACGGTTGCAGCGGCGCTGGATGAATGAATTGAATTAGGTAATTCGGGAAGATACCCTGGACGGCGGGAAACCCACGCCTGCGCCTTCGGGGTCGAGTACTTGCCGCAGCGCCCGGGCTGGAGCCGGGCTCCTGGTGGGGCTGCGGGGGGTCGGAGGAGGTGGGATGCTGCCGTGGTGCTGCAGCTGCGGACCCCCACGAGGAGGCTTCATCTTGACATAAATCTTTTTCTTTCTTCAGTTGATCTGTATCCTTAATTTTAGGTTAGTGGTAACTTCAGAAATTTAGAGGCACAAAATATGGTTGTCCACACCTTATAATTGCATTACCACCTCCTATTACCACCACCTTCCCCGCTCCCCCCACCCCCCAGATTAGGTCTCCCCGTTTTGCCCAGGCTGGCCTCAAACTCCTGCGCTTAAGTGATTTGCCTGCCTTGGCCTCTCAAAGTGCTGGTATCAGGGGTGTGAGCCACCATGCCCAGCCAACCACCACCAAGTTTTGATTCAGCCCCACTGGGTCGTGGAGCTAAGGACCCACAAATTTAGAAAGGTCTTTAAATATCATAACGTTTCTGTGAGGAAACAGAATTTGGTATTAAATGTTTAGACTCTTTTATAATGTTCTGTTTTTTTTCACTGAGCACAGTACTAAGTAGTAATTGGAAAATCACAGCACGAGTCATATTACTTTTTCTAATACAGAGTCCTTGGCTGTTCTCTAAGCTAAACCTTATCACCTACCATGAGAAAAAGAAAAAGCCCCAGAGTGTGAGGAGACAGGAGATAGTAGCAAACATCCAAACAGGTGCGAGTGAATAAAGCGGATGATACAGATGAGATGTCCAAAAGTTAAGGAGAAAGCCAGATCTTAAAGTGTGGTTTGGGAAGCTATGCTCCAATGGAAATGGTTTCTGAGAAGCCCTGGTTTCTTTCTCTTGCTCTCAGGTAGAGACAGACATCTTCTGTCCCAGGCTCCTCCATCTCTAGGACTGGAATTCCCCTTCAGCGATCATTCTTCCAGGTTACAAACAAAATCAAAGCCCTTTGCATGGCTTACAAGGGACTGGAGGACCTGGCTGCTTGCTCCTTTATTGCTTTTGAGGACATGGGGCTGTCTGTGGTTTTTAAAGAGCTCTATGTTAAACATTTTCTAATTTCCATTTTGAGTCTTGTCTAAAATGTATGAGAGTAGTGCAGATATTGGGAGATATTGGGATTTGGTTTAGAAATCCCAGAAACACCACATCCAGATGTTGTATGCTTTCTGCTTTATAATTTCATATCCTATGAAGGTTTCCATTGTGATTCTACAGAAATTCATACTCAAAAATTTTATCAGAACACTAAGCATCTGCCCCATATAATAAAACCTAATGTTATTTTACTTCAAAATTTTAAGTTTTTTGGTATGTATTGAGGCTAATACTGTAAACACTCTGTGCCTAATTCCTAAACTGTAATATGATTCAATGTATCTACTTTCTACATTTAAAACAAGTACGTTGCCATTGAGGAACTTAGAACATTGCTGAGCATGTATTAAATTCCCATTTGTTTCCTGATTTTTAAATAGTTATCATTTTATAATTTTCTTTTGTTTAGTTTGAAGCTTACTAGGACTGTGTCATTGATATGTATGTGTATGTGTGTGTATATATATATATATACACACACACACATCATTTTATAATTTTCTCTTCTTTAGTTTGAAACTTACTAGGACTGTGTCATTGATATGTATGTGTGTGTATATATATATACACACAAGTATATACATAACAACATATGTCATTGATATATATGTATGTTTTACATACCTGTATATACACACTTATGTGTATACATGCATGTGTACATAACATTAATTTTTTGACCAACAAAAATTGCATAATTATGTATTGTGTACATTATAATAATTTGATAGGTATATATTGTAAAATGTTTAATACAATTAAGTTGATGAACGTTTATGTCACCTCACATGGTTATTTTTTGTAGTGAGAGCACTTGAGGTCTCCTACAGTTGTAGCAAATCTTAAGCATACACAACACTGCTATTAACTACATTTTAAAGCTATACATTAGATCCCCAAAACTTATTTATCTTATAACTGAGAGTTTGTACTCTTTGAGCACCTTATCATTTTTTCTAGCTCCAGACCTGGTCATTACCATTGTACTCTCTGCTTCTGTGACTTCAACCTTTTTAGATTCTCCATTTAAGTGAGAACACACAGCGTTTGTCTTTCTGTGCCTGGCTTATTTTGCTTAGCATAATGTACCCAGGTCCATTCACGTTGTTGAAAGAGCAGAATTTCATTCTTTTTTATGGGTGAATAATGTTGGGTTGTCTATTTATACCACGTTTTCCTTATCCATTCAGAATCTACAGATAAGTCATTTTTAAAAAAAAAATCCTTGACAGTTGTGAATAATGCTGCATTGAACACAGGGGTGCAGATATTTCTTCAAGATACTGATTTTATTTTGTTTATAGACAGAAGTGGAATTTCTGGATTGTACAATAGTTCTATTTTTTTAAATAACTTCCATGCTAATTTTCATAATGACTCTTCCAGTTTACAACTCATTAAGACTGTACAGAAATATTTTGTCACACCCTTGTTAACACTTGTCGTATTTCTTCTATTTGATATTAGCCATTCTCACTACTGTAAAGTGCTATCTCATTATGATTTTGATTTGTGATTTTCTGATGAATGGTAATGTTTAGCAGCTTTCTACACAACTGTTGGCCATTTGAATATGTTTGTTAAAAATCTTTAGTCTTTTGCCTATTTTTTAGTTGGGTATTATTATTATTGTTTTGCTTCTGATTTGTGTAACTTTCTTCTATATTTTGAATACTAACCTCTTATCATATATGGTTTGCAAATAGTTTACCCCATCTTAAAGGTTTTCTTATTTTTTGCTGTGCACAACAGTTTGATACACTACAACTTTGTTTGGTTTTATTGCTATACTTGTGATATCATATTTTAAAAAATCATTGCCAAGGTCAGTATGACGGAAGCTTTTCATATGCTTTTTCAAAGATTTTCTCTTAAGGATTTATGTATTAAATTTAAGTCTTTATTTTAAGTCAATTTTTGTGTCTGACATAAGAAATGTGATCTAATTTTATTATTGTGCTTGCGAGTGTCCAGTTTTCCCAGCACCAAGTATTGAAAAGGCTACACTGTCTGTATTGTGTATTCATAGTGCCCTTGTCAAAGATTAACTTTAGATGCATAGATTTACTTCTGGGCTCTGTATTCCGTTCCACTGGTTTTCATGTTGGTTCCGATAAAATACCATTCTCTTATGTTTACTGTAGTTTTGAAATGTAGTTTTAAATAATAAAGTATAATGTCCCCAGATTTTATTTTATTCCTCCTGATTGCTTTGGCCATTCAATATTTCTTATAGTTTTATATACATTGCAGACTTTATTTTCTATTACTGTAAAAAGTGGCACAGGAGTTTTGATAGGAAGTTGAATTAATCTACAGATTGCTTTGGATAATATATCACTTAGACAATATTCTTCTAATCCATAAACATGTAATATATTTACATTTATTTGTATCTTCTTTAATTTTTTCATCAATATCTTTTATTTTTTATTGTAAAGATCTTTCACCACACTGGTTAAATTTATTGCTAAGAAGTCTACTATTTTGTTGCTGTTGTAAATGAGATTTTTTTTTCTTTTTTACTGGTTTGTTGCTAGTATATAGAAACAAAACTGATATTTGTATGTTAATTGTATATTCTACTTCTTTACTGAGTGCATTTATTAGTTTAAATGCACTATTTAAATGTACTATTTATGTTTTTATGCATAAGATTATGTCATCTACAAACAGTGACTTTTTTTCTTCTTTTCCATTTGGATCTTTAGATTTTCTTGCTTAATTGTTTGATGTAGGACTTAATTATTCTATGCAGGACTTCCAGTTCTATGTTAAAATAGGACCGTTAGAATGGGTGTAATATAGACTTGCATTGGTGTTTGTGCATTTGAAGGAGCAAACACCTCTTTCCATTTTTATAAACTGGTTTCAGCAGGTAAAGATCTTCATCTGTTGGATCTCAAGGCTGGTGAGCTCTTTACTGGGTTTGCAGTAAAAAGGCTTGTAGCTGGGTCACAAGGTGGCTGCTGAATCTGGAGTGGGTTTTACCTTTAGTGGGCTTGTTACCAGGAGCACTTGTGGTTGTGAGTCCTGTCATGTTTTTGGGCAGACTGGATTGTCTTCAGGGCTTTGTTCTGTGGAGCAGGCACTAGGGCAGGCTTCTGCTATATGGTGGGCCTAATAGCAGATGTGTGAGTGAGTGTGGCTCCACTGAGTACCTAGCAGGGTTTCCCCAGGTCATCTACCAACAGGGACTTTTGAACTGTTTTGTGTGGGTCACAAGGATGATGTCCTCAGTTTTTTTCTCATTCCTTGTGATTGGTTTGGCCTTTCAGCCTACTTTGTAGGCTTGTATTTTCTATTACTATGAAAAGTGAGACAGGGATTTTGATAGGGATTTGAGTTAACTTTAAGATTGCTTTGGATAATTTGACACCTTATTAACCAAAGGCCCTGCCTTCTCAAAAGGACTCTTCTTGATCTCGGGTTTTAGCAAGGTTTTATAATGCCCTGTATCCCGAAGCTCACTATATTGCCCGGGCTGTTCTTGATCTCCTGGCCTGAAGCAGTCCTCCTGCCTCAGGCTCCTGAATGGAGGAGATACTGTCACGAGCCACTGTGCCTGGCTCTCTCATAAAGTTACTTTGGTAGATGGATGGCTGACTAGTTTTTATTCCTGCAGGGGAATATAAAAATAGGGACCCCCATCCCACCATCTTGATAATGTCACTGTCTCCATACATTTCTTCCTTATTTTGTTCTCTTGTATGTTTGTGTGTTATTTTGGGTTCAGACATTAAGAACAATAGGCTAGGACTTATACATTGTGTAAAAAGTAAATTAGATAGCTGGTAGGTACCCTATATATATTATAATGTTCACCTATAAGATTAAGTTTAGTGCAGGCAAAAAGGACTCATTAAAATTTTCATCCACTTTTTTCAACCTCTACCCAAACTATAATATAATTTATGCCCCAATTTTTATTTTATCAATTACTCTTAACCGTATTTCACAAAATTTATATTTTTTCTTTATTTAGAAATGTAAGGCTATTATTTGCTTTTAAAGGCTGTATTACAGCTTTTTTATTTTGTGAAATAATAGCACCAATATATTAATAATATAAATATTTACAGTGTAAATACTTATTCATCAAAATTTTCCCATTAGAGAATTTTATTAATTATTGTAGTGCATTCTGTAAAATTGTACTACCACACAGCACAGGGCAATGATTCAGAATGCCTGCTCTTCACAGACGCACAGTCACAGTTGAACATTGTGGTTATTTAGAAAAATTATTTTCTAGTGTTATATCAATGTTCCAAACAAGATTTTATGGGTAAATGTTTCTCCCATTCTAGTTTTGCAATTCCATGTTAACTATATTTTTATTTTAGGGTAGGTTCCTTGACATTGGTTGATCGTATTTTTGGCTTTACCTAAGTATTATTTTGGATGACAATGTGCAACTTTCAATGTACAGTTTATGTCAATGTGCAGTTTAATTACAATATGAATCAGCCATATCTTTATTCACAATTCAAGCTTAGCAAACTTAATGAAAACTAAGCAAATGTTACATGATAAAGCCCCAATCAGCTATCTTATACTTAAGCAAATACACCAAAAAATAGTTTGTAGCTTTATTGTTGCTTTTGTTCAAACTATGTTTTATATTCTCCATGACCAAGGAAATTTCTGATATTGTCCTACCAGGCTAAAGAAACGAACAAAAAGACGATTATACTTCCAAGTAGCAGGTTGTTTAGGCCCCAGATATTCCATATGTGGACCACTATGCTCATATTTGTTTGTTTTAATAAGGCTGTGGCCCAAAACCTTACATTTTTGTAGAAATTAAAGCTTTTCAATTCCATAATAAAGACAGAACAGCCCCATGATCTAAATCTAAGGGTGATGACTCAGAGTGAGGACCATTTCTTGTTGACATGGAGATGGTTGAGTTGGTCTACAATAAATCTATGGGAGAAGCAGGTTGTGATGACTTGGAAGTGTTGGCTGCCTTCATGGTCTCAAAAGTTCTCTGCCAAGTTCACCTCAGCTCTGCTGTACTCTTATTCTGCTGTCAGGTTGGGAATGCTTGGCCAGTAGTGGTTCTCCACATGGTCCTCAACTGCTGGTGCTTCCCTGATCCACTGCCCCAACCTGGGCCATGTGCCCACTGCATAGATATGCTTGTACTTGCTCCCTTAGGACAGAGACTCCCTTTTCTTCGGTTGGAATGAGGGATGGGGAGATTTGGTGGTATCCTGTACAGGTCGGATGTTAATATGATGTGGTGCTTAGAGAAGCTTGCCTGAGTTCCGTGCTTTCTCAGCACGTGGTGTGTGCTGCCCCTTCGAGCTTCAGAAGTACCAGAAGGAAAGTGCTTCTGCAACCCCCATTTACTGGTGAGCAGAGGTCAGGTGATCTGCAGCTGACCAAGCAGCTGCTAAGTGGCCAACAAGCTGGATCTGCCTTTCAGTTGCAGAGGCCCTGCCTGGCTGCTGGGGCCGCCCTGAGACTCCTGCCTCCTCCTCTTCCCTCCACAGCTTTCCCAGCTTCTAGCCACAGTTGTGCTCCAGGTGGGGAACACCTGTGGGTGCACCAGGGTGCAACTACTCAGAGCCCAGTGTGCTGAAGGGCCCGTGTTCTATGCTGTTTCCATATCCAAGCCCAAGCTTGTCTAGAGCCTCAGCAAATCCAAGCCTCCCTGAATTTCCTGCAAGACCAAACTGAGCCCTACAACCCCACTACACTGGTTAGCTGCCAGTCCCAGCCCCTGCTCCCTCCTGGGCCCCTGTCCGTACAGTTCTGAAGTCCTTCAAGAATGTTGAGATCCTAAGCCAACTCTCACCCAAAGAGGTAAACAACCAGTGGCCTCCAGGGGTAGAGAACATACCCAGACAGGTTCTGCTGCCTGTAGGCTTGATGTCCTTCCACTACAACCCGCCATGCTTGCCAGGCTGGAAGAGGGGCCCCAGAAACTTGGGAAACCTGGGCTTGTAGCTGGCATATGGAAAAGAGGCCTGGAAAAGCACCACTCCTGTCCATGAAGCCCCCAGATGGAACCAGGTAATTGGGAAATACATGGGCACCCAGGCTGACCCCCACTCAGACCCACGTGGGAACTGCAGCAGTGACTTGCCCCTCTGCCACTCTGGCTGCACCACTACAGGAAGGAGGAACATCTAGCCCCACGCATGAGTGGAGACACTAGGTGTGGGCAGGTTCCAGTGGTTGCTGCAACTGAACCTTCCCAACCAGGTCCATGCAAGGCCATCTCAGATAGGTGTGCACCTGGGTTGGGCAAGGACACCCCTCAGACAGTGAAAGTCACTGAGCAGGGCTGTCACAGAGGCCCCTTTTCCTGCTCCGAGAGCAGGTTGGGGGAGTATGAGGGACCTCTCCCCCTCCCAGCTGCTTCCAGGAGCCACTTCTTTAGAGATGAGGCACTCTCCTGCCTGCCTGTTCCCATTTGGCTGCAATAGACCATTGCCAACATTCAGAGAACAAAAAGGGGCCTCACCTGTTTCCCCGACACGTCGGAGGCAGGTGGGTATGTCCAGGGGACCTGGGGTAGAACCTGTACATCTGCCCACCCCCAGGCCATGCTGGCTTCATCTTATCTGTGTGATGGGGGTGGGGTGGGAATTACCAAGAGACCATCACACAGGCCATGGACAAGTTCTACAAGAGCCAGGTAGAAAACCACTGTCCGTGCATGCTGCCCGGCACCCAGCTCACACACACACACACCTCTTATTTGACAACTTCCCCAAAGCAGGCTTTGAAGTCCAGGCTCCCCGAGAAGCCTGGGGAGGAGACTTTGCCAGGCTAAAGGACCTATCCCCACAAGTCTCATCCTGACAATCTTGGGTTATTTTTGCCCTGAAGTTTTGGAGAGGGGGACAGGGAGACACAGACAGTACGCATTAGCCACCTTTCCAGAGCATCAGCCCTCCAGACTGGGCAGGTCAGACCTCCACTGGGGGGTTTTTTCTCACTGGCTGCCAGCTGGGGGAAGCAGCATTGTGAGCACCTGCCCGTCTCCCCGGTCCTGTTCAGAAACCCCATCTGTTCCTCTGGAGAGACTGCCCCAAGCACACAGGCCCAGCAACCACCATCTATGGCCCCCAGGACCTAATCCCCTTCTACATAGGGGTCAGTGCATGTGAGTATACGCTGGGTTTGATTTCTGCCCACTAGTCCCTGCCAGATATCCCATGCCCACCTCAAGAGAATGAGGCCACACAAACACACCCAGGCCATCATGGTGATGGAGCGGCTGGGGTCCTGCTTGCCCACCCTTCATTGCTGGTTCAGAGCCTGACCACATTTCTATGCTGGGATGGGACTTTGGGGACATTGCCCACCAGGATCACTGACCACCTTTAGAGTTGCAGAAACAGAGGGCCAGTTGGTCCCCCAGAAATCTGGAACATGGGATAAGCCAAGGCTTCCCTTCAGGACCAGGTTTTCCACTACGCAGCCGCCCAAGGCCCAGGGCATCCCCAAGTTCCTATGAAGCCTACCTGCCATGTCCACAGCCCATGCAGACCCCTCCTGGAGTCACTGGAATGCTTGTTCCTGGGCATGTGATAAACCTAGACAGCTTCAGCCTTGCAGGACAACCATGCGCACCTGGCAGCAGTAGCCGGAGGGCCCATAGAAAGAAGTTGGAGGTGAAGCCAGATGCAATAAGAATACTTTATTAGGCAAAATCATATACTATGAAAATGCTTTGAAATGCAACAGGAGGAGAGGTGAAGACACAAACGAACAAGTGCGTAGTGACACATGGCAGTCAGAACACAGTAAAGAATCCACACTGCTTCCCCCCTTTACCTAGAAAAGAAAAGTTCTAGGCCGCCTCCTCCTCCTCCTCCTCCTCCTCCTCCTCCTCCTCCGCCGTGGCATCCTGACGATGTTGATACTCAGACGCTAGGTCGTTCACATTGATCTTGGCCTGGGTAAATTCCATCTCATCCATCCCTTCACCCGTGTACCAGTGGAGGAAGATCTTGCACCAGTACATTGCTGTAAACTGCTCTGAGACACGCTTGAAGGGTTCCTGGACGGCCGTGTTGTTCCCAATGAAGATGGCTCACATGTCTAGCCCCCAGGGTGGGATGTCACAGACAGCTGTTTTGACGTTGTCGGGGAGCCAGTCAGCGAAGTCCCTGCTATTTTTATTTTTGAGGTGGAACATTTGTTCATCCACCTCCCTCATGGGCATGGGACCCCTGAAAATGGCAGCCGCCGTTAGGTAGTGGCCATGACGGGGGTTGCACACGGCCATCATATTCTAGCATTAAACATCTGCTGGGTAAGCTCAGCCACAGACAGGGCCGGGTGCTGCTGGCTGCCCTGGCTGGTCAGAGGGGCAAAGCTAGGCAGGAAGAAATGCAGCCGGGGAAATGGGACCATGTTCATGGCCAGCTTCCGCAGGTAAGCATTCAGCTGGCCTGGGAAGCACAGGCACGTGGTGACCCCACTCATGGTGGCAGACACCAGGTGGTTCAGGTCACCGTAGGTGGGCGTGGGCAGTTTCAGGGTCCTGGAACGGATGTCGTATAACGCTTCGTTGTCTATACAGAAGGTCTCATCTGCATTTTCTATGAGCTGGTGGACGGAGAGGGTGGCGTTGTAGGGCTCCACCACCGTGTCTGACACCCTGGGCGAGGGCAGGATGCTGAATGTGTTTATGATCCTGTCTGGGTACTCCTCCTGGATCTTACTGAGCAGAAGGGTACCCATTCCAGACCCCGTCCCCCCACCCAGGGAGTGGGTCAGCTGGAAACCCTGCAGGCAGTCACAGCTCTCAGCCTCCTTTCTGACAAGGTCCATCACTGACTCCATCAGCTCCGCGCCTTCTGTGTAGTGTCCCCTGGCCCAGTTGTTTCCGGCCCCACTCTGACCTGTAAGACAGTAGAGCCAGTCACTCGATGGTCAGGTATACGGTCATCAGTGGTCACCATAATGCTAAAAAGGCCAAGTGTCATGTGAGGTGAGCCCACCGTTCTCCCTACAAGTGAGCAAATGAAACCCCTCCCCCAGAGTCACAGGACAGCAGCCTCCCCTGTTAGAAATTAAGTCAGGAGTCAAACCTGAGACAGGCTGACAGACCTTGCTGCAGGTGGCTCCTGCCCATTTTCAGGGAAGGCAGTAGCCGCGGCCCCAGCTCAGCTCCCTGCAGGGAGTTGACATCAGTAGCTCTTCACCTTGAGGAGACACCCGGGCCTTCCTCCCAAAGCCCGTTCTGGAGGCAGATGGAGCCACTCGACTCGGAGGATAGGAGGATGTTCTGGGGCCCTGGCTCCACAATTCCCACGGCGATGACCTTGGGGGCACTCCTAGATTTTGAGCGGCTGAGGAACCTCACCCCAGTCCTCGCCCACAGCTCACCAAAGATGAAGTTGTCCGGCCTGAAGATCTGCCCAAAGGCCCCGAGCGCACAGAGTCCAGGGTGCCCGGCTCCAGATCCAGCAGCACAGCGCGGGGCACGTACCTGCCACCTGAGAGGGGCGGGAGGGCATGAGCGAGGGGAGGGCCGCGTTCCCAGGAGGGCGGTGGGGAAGGTC
>NW_012108463.1:629265-642895 GCF_000951045.1 Mandrillus leucophaeus | reverse complement strand
CTTCCCTGGCCACCCGGAGGCCTGAGCTGGGCCCTCAGAGCCCCGGCTGCCAACCTTGGCGCCGATCTGGTTCCCGCACTGCCCGGCCTGCGTGAGCACGATCTCCAGCACGGCTACGGCGGGATCAGGGCGGCAGGAGAAACGCGAGGAGGCGGAGCAGACGCGCAGTGACCCAGCCCGCCCTCCGCCAACGCTGAAATAGCCCCGCGCCCACCTCCCCCAGCCTGGGATTGGGCTCCCAGAATAAGCAACAGCGTTACTTGCACACAGGTGTACCCACCAGTGCATCCCTTGGCGTTGAACGTCTGTTGGGGAGCTCAGGTGTCCCTGCTGTGGTCCTTTCCACGTTGGGGAAAGCTGGTCAGCTGGAGAACTTCCTTCCACGTCTTTACTAATACTAAATCCCTAGCTGACCCGAAACTGAATTTTCCTCCCATGTGGGAGGGGAGGACTCTAGTTTCTATACTCACAGAGTGCCTTGCACCTGCCCTAGATTGAGGACATATTTTTGTAATTGATGAGTGCTTTCCTCTATTAGGAGACCTGTGGTTAGGAAAGGCCTTCTGTATGTTAACTCGACAGGACTTCATTATAAATTTGACTTTGGAGCAGTTCAAACCCGCAGTAAGCTATGGGTGTTAGAGACAGTCAGGCCTCTGATTTAGCTAGAGTCTTCTTTAGAGTAGGACTAGCCCTTTCCCCTTTCAGAGGACCGTGGTCTCCATGCAGAGTGAAGGTCGTATTGGATTCTTCAAGCTGAGGATAGGTGTTGGGATACGCCTGCTGTGAAAGATGGGCCCTTGTCACTTTGCAGGTTTTTAGATGACCCAAACTGAGGAGTTATTTCTTCTGGTAAACATTTTCAGATGGGGTGGGGAATGCCTCGATCTGACCAGTGGAGGTATCAGTGAGCATCAGCAAATATTTGAATCTCCTGCAGAAAGGCATCTGAGTACATTAGAGTTGCCAGTTCTCACCTGGATGTTGGGCGGGTTTAACTGGAGAAGGGGAAAATTGCTGGCCGTTTGGGTCATGTCAGGCACAGAGCATGCAGGTGTCAGCTGATTGATTCTGTGTGGATTGTTTTCCTTGGAGTGGGGGTCTTGTTTTGGTGTCCCTTCATGGTGTTGCTGAAAGATGTTGCTGGAAAAGAGGGTCCTGATACAGACCACAAAGTAGGATTCTTAGATCTTGTGCAGGAAAAAATTTGAGGTGAGTCTGCACAATGAAAGAAGCAAGTTTATTAGAAATGACTTCATGACAGAGTTGGACATCCTCAGAAAACAAGAGCAGGAATGTACTGTCTTTTGTTAGTGTCTCTACTTGGAAGTAACTATAAAGAGAAAGAGTTATAATTAAACTTGGAAGGTGCAGATGTACTCACTAAAGTCAGGGGCTATTTGTTTTAACAATGACCGTTAACCCGTTGACCTAAGCTAGCTCATTAATATTAATCCTTACCAAAAATATGCTGCACTCCTAGGACATTTATACACTTTTCAGACTTGGTGGAAGATGTCTTGTATGGCCACAAATATTCTGCAATTGTAGTTTGTGGCCAGCTAAAAAATGTGGCTATTTTCAGACCATAAGTATTAACCTTCTAGATGCCTTGTGAGTACCTATGTATTTATTTATTGTTATTTTGAGACAGAGTCTTGCTCTGTTGCCCTGGAGTGCAGTGCACCAGCTTGGCTCATTGAAACCTCCGCCTCCTGGGTTCAAGTAATTCTCCTGCCTCAGCTTCCCAGGTAGCTGCGATTACAGGCATGAATCACCACACCCAGCTAATTTTTGTGTCTTTAGTAGAGATGGGCTGGTCTCTACTAAACCCTGTTTAGTTTGGGGAAAGCTGGTCAGCTGGAGAACTTCCTCCCACGTCTTTACTAAGACTAAATCCTTAGCTGACCGGAAACTGAATTTTCCTCCCATGTGGGAGGGGAGGACTCCAGTTTCCATACTCACAAAGTGCCTTGCACCTGCCCTAGATTGATGACATATTTTTGTAATTGCTGAGTGCTTTCCTCTATTAGGAGATCTGTGGTTAGGAAAGGCTGTTTGCTGGGCTGGTCTCAAACCCCTGACAACAAGCAATCTGCCCACCTTGGCTTCCCAAATTGCTGGGATTACAGGCATGAGCCACCGCTCCCAGCCACAATGAGATTTTTAAATAATTCAAACTGATTTCCTGCTGTTGAGCAGGGAGCTGAGCAAATTCAACAGATCGTGGGCCTAAAGTAGGAGAAGACTGAGGACAAACTCTAGAACACATGTGATTAAATTAATTACAATTGAAACCAAATCAAATTTAATGAGGCTGTACCTCTTCGTTTCAAGATATTTTCCCCCATTTTGAAATGTGGTGTTATTCAGTAGAAAAGAAAAACGGTGTTTATCTCCAGAGTAAAGAACAGGGTTCCCTGCAGGGATTGATTGACTGAGAGTTATGGCTCAGGATTAAAAATCCTTTTTTCCATGAATAAACTAAAAATTATTTTCTAAGCTCCTATTGACTAAATGGATCCCTCTTCTTGGATAAGGACATTGCAAAGTTAACCTGAAAAGCCGGTTCAAGCCGTGGGTCACGCATTCCTCATTATACTCTCCTCCCTTTGGTTTTAATTTTAATTTCAGTTTTTAATTTATTTTTGTGAATACATAGTTGGTGTATGTATTTATGGGGGTACATGACATACTTTGATACAGGCATGCAGTGAGTAATACATAATAAAAAATGGGGTATCCACCCTCTCAAGCATTTATAGCTTGTGTTATAAACAATCCAATTAGATTCTTTTAGGTTTTTAAAATGTAAGTTAAATTATTTTTGACTATAATCACTCTGTTGTGCTATCAAATACTGTCTTGTTCATTCTTTCTGACCATTTTATTTTACCCATTTAGCATTCACACTATCCCCCTGTTCCCTCACTGCCCTTTTCAGCCTCCGGTAACCATCCTTATACTCTCTATCTCTATGACACCAATTGTTTTGAATTTTAGCATCCACGAATAAGTAAGAACATGTGACATTTGTCTTTCTGTGCCTGACTTATTTCACTTAACATAAAGACTTTCAGTTCCATTTATGTTATTGCAAATGGCAGACTCTCATTCTTTCTTATAGCCGAATAGTACTCCATTGGGTATATGTACCACATTTTCTCTATCAACAGTCATCTGTTGACGGATATTTAGGTTCCTTCCAAATCTTGGCTATTATAAACCCTGCTGTAGCAAGCATGAGAGTGCCAATATGTCTTTGATTTACAATATGTCTTTGAATTTATTTCTCTTAGGCATATACTGAACAGTGGGATTGCCGGACCATATAGTGGCTCTATTTTTAGTTAAATCAGGAACATCCAAACTGTCCTTAATTGTGCTCCCAACAACAATGTACAAGGGTTCCCTCCACTCCACATACTCACCAGCATTTGTTTTTGACTGACTTCTGGATAAAAGCCACCTTAACTGGGGTGAAATGATGTCTCATTTGGGGTTTGATTTGCATTTCTATGATGATCAGTGATGTGGAGCACCTTTTCATTTGCCTGTTTGACATTTGTATGTCTTCTTTTCATAAATGTCTATTTAAATTATTTGTCCACTCTTTAATTGGATTATTACATTTTTTCTACAGAAGTTTTTGAACTCAATATATTATAGTGTATTAGTCTGTTTCTGCACTGCTATAAAAATTACCCGAGACTGGGTTATCTATTTACTGAGATGAAGTCTTGATCTGTTGCCCAGGCTGAAGTGCAGTGGGGCAATCTCGGCTCACTGCAACCTCCAGCTCCTGGTTCAAGCAATTCTCTGCCTCAGCCTCCTGAGTAGCTGGGATTACAGGCACCTGCCACCATGCCTGGCTAATTGTTGTATTTTTAGTAGAGATGGGGTTTCGCCATCTTGGTCAGGCTGGTCTTGAACTCCTGAACTTGTGATCCACTCGCCTCGGCTTCCCAAAGTGGTGCGATTACAGGCATGAGTCACTGCACCTGGCAAGACTGGGTAATTTATAAAGGAATTGGGTTTAATTGAGTCACAGTTCTGCACGGCTGAGGAGGCCTCAGGAAACTTACAATCATGGCAGATGGGGAAGCAGGCACCTCTTCCATGACAGCAGGTGAGACAGCATGTATGTGAAGGAAAGGGAGAACAGCCCC
Source organism: Mandrillus leucophaeus (assembly GCF_000951045.1). Lineage (NCBI taxonomy): Eukaryota > Metazoa > Chordata > Mammalia > Primates > Cercopithecidae > Mandrillus > Mandrillus leucophaeus. The sequence continues at coordinate 638,726 of NW_012108463.1, read as the reverse complement.
TTATAAAACCATCTGATTTCATGAGAACTCACTCACTGTCAGAAGAACAGCATGGGGGAGACCACCCGCATGATCCAATCACCTTCTACCAGATCTCTCCCTCAAAACCTGGGGATTACAATTCAATATGAGATTTGGGTGGGGACACAAAGCCTAACCATATCATGTAGCTATTAATTGCTTTTTAGATGGATAATTTACAAATATTTTCTCCCATTCTGTGGATTTTCTCTTCATTTTTATTGTTCCCTTCACTTTAAAAAGGCTTTCTGACTTGCTGTAATCCCGTTTGTCCATGTTTTTTTTGGTTGTCTGTGCTTATGGGGCATTATTTAAGAAATTTTTGCCCAAACCAATGCCCTAAAGAGTTTCCCCAATGTTTTCTTATAAAAGTTTGATAGTTTGAGGTGTTAGGTTTAAGTATTTAATTCATTTTAATTTGATTTTTGTATGTGGCAAGAAATAGGGTTCTAGTTTTATTCTTCTGCCTATGGCTTGCCAGTTTTCCCAGCCCATTTATTACAAAAATTGTCTTATTTTTTATTGTATGTTCTTGGCACTTTTGTCAAAAATCAGTTTAGTTTAGCTGTATGAGTTTGTTTCTAAGGTCTCTATTTTATTCCATTTGTCATTATGTCTGCTTTTATGCTAGTGTCATGCTGTTTTAATTAGTATAACTTAGTAGTATAATTTAAAACCAGGTAATGGAATTCCTCCAGTTTTGTTTTATATACTCAGCAGAGCTTTGACTATTAGGGTGTTTCGTTCCATCTAAATTTTTTTTTTTCTATTTCTGTGAGGAATGTCTTTTTTTTTTTTTTTTTTTGATGGAGTCTCACTCTGTCACCTAGACTGGAGTGCAGTGATGCGATCTTGGCTCACTGCAACATCCACCTCCTGGGTTCAAGCAATTCTCTGCCTCAGCCTCCTGAGTAGCTGGGATTACAGGCACCTGCCACCAAGCCTGGCTAATTTTTTTGTATTTTTAGTAGAGATGGGGTTTCACCAAGTTGGCCAGGCTGGTCTTGAACTCTTGACCTCATGATCCACCAACCTCAGCCTCCCAAAGTGTTGGTATTACAGGCATGAACCACTGCCCCTGGCCTGTTATTCTGATAGAGATGGCATGAAATGTATAGATTGCTTTGGATTGTATGGACATTTTTTAAAAATACGGATTCTTCCAATCCGTGGACATAAAAACATCTTTCCAATTTTTGGGTCCTCTTTCATTTCTTTTATCAGTGTTTTACAGTTTTAATTGTTGAGAACTTTTATTTCTTTGGTAGATTTCCACACATTTTGTTTTATTTGTGGCTATTGCAAATAGTATTACATTTTTTGAATTCTTTTTCAATTTGTTGACTGTTGGCATATAGAAATCCTACTGATTTATATGTGTTGATTTTGTATTCTGCAAATTTACTCAAGTTATTACTTCTGATAGTTTTTTGGTGGATATATTAGGCCATCCTCACATTGCTATAAAAATAATTGGTGACTAGTTAATTTATAAAGGAAATTGGTTTAACTGGCTCATGGTTCTATAGGCTGTACAGAAAGCATAGCACTGGCGTCTGCTTCTGGTGAAGCCTCTGACAACTGACAATCAAGGTGGAAAATAAATCTGGTGCTTGCACATCCCATGGTAAGTGCGAGGGCAGGGGGGAAGTGCTACACGCTTGTCAATAGCCAGCTCTCATGAAAACTTACTATTGTGAGAATGGCAGCAAAGGAAATGATGCCAAACTGTTCATGGAAATCCTGCCCTCATGATTCAATCACCTCCCCGCTAGGCCCACTTCCAACATTGAGGATTACATTTCAATATAAGATTTTGGTGGGAACACACACCCAAACCATATCACTTTGCCCCTGGTCATTCCAAATCTCATATCCTTCTCATATTTCAAAATACAATCATGACTTCCCAATAATCCCCAAAGTCTTAACTCATTTCAGCTTTAACTCAAAAGTCAAAAGTCTCATCTAAGACAAAGCTAGTTTCTTCCTCCTAATAAGCCTGTAAAATAAAAAACAAGTTAGGTACCTCCAAGATAAAAATGGGGCAGAGGCATTGGGTAAATACTCCTATTCTAAAAGGAAGAAATTGGCCAAAAGAAAGGGGCCACAGGACCCATGAAAGTCTGAAACCCAGAAGGGCAGTTATTGAATTGTAAGGCTCCAAAATAATTATTTTTGACTCTGTGTCCCATTTCCAGGGCACACTAATGCCTTGGGAAGTTCAATCTTGTGACTTTGCAGGGTTCAGCCCCCACAGCTGCTCTCATGGGCTGGCATTGTGTGCCTCTGGCTGGTATTGTGTGCCTCTGGCTTTTCCAGGTGCAAGGTGCAAGCTGTAGCGAGATCTACCATTCTGGGCCCTGGAGGACAGTGATCCTCTCCTCACAGATCTACTAGGCCATGCCCCAGTGGGGAGCCTGCATGGGGACTGTCACCCCACATTTCTTTTCTCCATTGTTTTAGTAGAGGTTCTCCATGAGGGCTCCACCCCTGCAGCATGCTTCTGCCTGCACACCATGGCTTTTTCATACATCCTTTGAAATAAAGATGGAGGCTCCCAAGTCTCAACTCTTGCATTTTGTACTCTCCCAGGCCTAACACCACATGGAAGCTACCAAGACTTATGGCTTGCACCCTCTGAAGCAGTGACTGGAGTTGTCCTGGGTCAATTTGACCTACACCTGAAGCTGAAGCAGTGGCCAGGATGCAGGGAGCTATGTTCCAAGGTTACCCAAGACAGCAGGTCCTGGGCCTGATTCCAGAAACTATTCTCTTCTTTTAGGCCTCAGGGCCTGTGATGGGGGAGCCGCCTTTTAAATTTCTAAAATGCCTTCAATTCCTCTTTCCCATTGTCTTGGCTATCAACACTTGCTTTTTTTAAGTTATGCAAATATCTCTAACAAGTGGTTGCTCCACAGCCTGCTTGAGTTCCTCTTTTATAAAAGCTTTTTATTTTTCAGCCACATGACTAGGCTGCAAAGTTTTCAAGCTTTTACACTATGCTTCCCTTGTAAGTATGTTACAACTTTTTTTTTTTTTGCTAGAACATGTGAGCATAGGTTGTTAGAAGCAGCCAGGCCACATCTCAAATGCTTTGCTGCTTAGACATTTTTCCAACAGAAACCCTAAGTCATCAATTTCAAATTCAAACTTTTATATATCCCTAGGGCATGACAGAAATTCAGCCAACCACTTTGCTAAGACAAAATGCATGATCTTTGCTTCGGTCCTAATAAGTTTCTAATTTTCATCTGAGACCTTCTCAGCTCAGCCTTCTCTGTCCAGATCACTATCAGCATTTTGGTCACAGCCATTCAACCAGTCTGTAAGAAAATCTCAACTTTCCCTCATTTTTCTGTCTTCTTCTGAGTCCTACAAACTCTTCCAACCTCTGCTTCTTTACCAAATTACAAAGCTGATGCCACATTTTCAGGTATTCTTATAAAAATTTTCCACTCCTTGGTGCCAATTTTCTGTATTAAGCTATTTCTGCATCACTATAAATAACTGAGACTGGGTAATTTATTTTTCAGAAAGGAGGTTTAAGTGGCTCATGATTCTACAGGCTGTAGAGAAGGCATAGCACTGGCATGCACTTCTGGGGAGGCCTCTGGACGTTTACAGTCATGGCAGAAGTTGAAGCAGAATCTTCTACATCACAGGGCAAAAAGCAGGAGCAAAAAACAGAGGGGCAAGTTGTTACACACTTTTAAATAACCAGATCTTATAGGAACTCACTATCATGAGGATAGTACCAAATGGGATGGTGCTAAGCCATTTGTGAGTAATCCACCCCAATAGTTATATCACCTTTCACCAGGCCCACCTCCAACATTGAGAATTACATTTAAATATGACATTTGGGAGGGGACACACATTCAAACCCTATCAGAGGAGTCTTTATGCTTTTTCAAATGTAAGATTATATATTGGCAAAAAAAGATAATTTTACTTCTTTTCCAATTGGGATGCCTTTTATTGCTTTCTTTTGTCTGATTGCTCCAGACAGGACTTTCAGAATTACTGTGGTAACAGTGGTCAGAGTGGACATTCTCGTCATCTTCCAGCTTTTAGAGGAAAGGCTTTTAGTTTTCCCCACTTAGTCTGATACTAGCTGTGGGTCTGTCATATCAGACTTTTATTATGTTGAGGCCTGTTCATTCCATACCCAGTTTTCAAAGGGCTTTTATTATTAAAGATATTAAATTTTATCAAATAATTTTTTAGCATAATTCAAAAGATTACATGAATTTTATCCTTTTTTTTTTTTTGAGACAAAGCCTCCCTCTGTCACCCAGGCTGGAGTGCAATGGCATGATCTCAACTCACTGCAACCTCTGCCTCCCGGGTTCAAGTGATTCTCCTGCTTCAGCCTCCCAAGTAGCTGGGATTACAGGCACCCACCACCATGCCTGGTTAATTTTTGTATTTTTAGTAGAGACAGGGTTTCGCCATGTTGGCCAGACTGGTTTCGAACTCCTGACCTCAGGTGATATGCCCACCTCGGCTTCCCAAAGTGCTGGGATTACAGGCATGAGCCACTGTGCCCAGCCCCTTCATTCTGTTTATGTGACATGTCACATTGATTGATTTGTATGTTGAACCATCCTTTCATCCCTGGGATAAATCCCACTTGGTCATTATGAATTACCTATTTATGTATTGTTTAATTAAGTTTGCTAGGGTTTTTGCAAATTTTTGCACTAATATTTTCAGATATGGGCCTGTAGTTTGCTTTTTTAATGTGTCTTTGTCTGATTTTGATATCAGGGTAATACTAGCCTCAAAGAATGAGTTTGACCCTCCCCCTCCGACAATAGGCCACGGTGTGTGATGTTCCCCTTCCTGTGTCCAAGTCTCATACTTCTGCCATTTTGTTATTGGTTTTCTGATTGATTTTTGTCCTCTCTTCCTTCTTTCCTTTCTTCCTGTCTTCCTTTTAGTAAGGGTGATTTCTCTTGTATTATAATCTAATTTCTTGCTTTTGACTTTTTGTACATCTGTGGTATACTTTTTTATTTCAAATTACCATGAGGCTTGAAAATAATTTAATACATTATTTTAGACTGTGGACAATTTAACACTGATTACATAAACAAAGAAACAAGCAAAACAACTAATAAAAACTACTTTATTGCCATTCTTTTAAAGTTTTTGTTGTTTCTCTTCATTCCCTATTTTACTGTCTATGTCTTGGAGAAATATGTTGTAGTTATTATTTTTTATTGGTTTGTTGTTTACTCTTTCTATTTGAGATTTTTGCACCCTATAATTACCAAGTTATAATATTCTGTATTTTTCCATGTGCTATTGCTAGTGAGTTCTGTACCTTCAGATGATTTCTTATTGCTCACTAACTTCTCTTCTTTTAGGTTAAGAAATCCCTTTAGCATTTCTTGTAGGACAGGTCTGGTGTTAATGAAATCCCTCAGTTTTTGTTTGTCGGGAAAAGTTCTTATTTCTCCGTCAAGTTTAAAGGACGTTTTTGCCAGATACATTCTTCTAAATTTTTTTTTTTTCCTTCAGCTTTTTTAGTATGTCATGCCGCTCTCTCAGCCTGTAAATTTTCCCCTGAAAAGTCTGCTGTCAGATGTATTGAGTTCCATCGAATGTTATTTGTGTCTCTTCTCTCGCCGCTTTTAGAATCATTTCTTTATCCTTAACCTTTGAGAGTTCAGTTAAGTGCCTTGAGGTGGTCTTCTTTGGGTTAAATCTGCTTGATGTTCTGTAACTTTCTTTTACTTGAATGTTGATATTAAATGTTGAGGAATTGTTTAATATTATTTAATATTATTTATTTAAGTAAATGTTCAACTCATCCCTTTTTCTACCTCCTCTTTAAGGCCAATAACTCTTAGATTTGCTATTTTAAGGCTATTTTTTAGATTCCATAGGCATGCTTTATTTTCTATTCTTTTTTTGTCTCCTCTGACTTTGTATTTTTTAATTTTATTTAATTTTATTTATTTTTATTTATTTATTTTTTTTGAGACGGAGTCTTGCTCTGTCGCCCGGGCTGGAGTGCAGTGGCCGGATCTCAGCTCACTGCAAGCTCCACTTCCCGGGTTCATGCCATTCTCCTGCTTCAGCCTCCTGAGTAGCTGGGACTACAGGTGCCCGCCACCTCGCCCGGCTAGTTTTTTGTATTTTTAGTAGAGACGGGGTTTCACCGTATCAGCCAGGATGGTCTCGATCTCCTGACCTCGTGATCTGCCTGTCTCGGCCTCCCAAAGTGCTGGGATTACAAGCGTGAGCCACCGCGCCTGGCCGACTTTGTATTTTTAAATAGTCTGGCTTCAAGTTCACTAAATCTATCTTCTCCTTGATCAATTCTTTTAAGTAATTCTGATCCATTCTTCACTATGACAATAGCATTTTAACTTCAGAATTTCAGCTTTATTCTTTTTATTTCAATCTCATTGTTAAATTTATCTGATAGAATTTTGAATTCCTTCTCTGTGTTATATTGCATTTCTTTGAATTACCTCAACCAGCTATTTTGAAAGGTATGAAAGGTCACATCTCTCTGTTTTTCCAGGATTGGTCCCTGGTGCCTTATTCAGCTTGTTTGGTGAGGTCATGTTTTCCTGGATGGTCTTGATGCTTGTAGATGTTCATCTATATCTGGGCATTGAAGAGTTCAGTCTTTATTGTAGTCTTCACAGTCTGGGCTCGTGTGTGCCTATTATTTTTGGGAACACTTTCCAGGTATTCAAAGAGACTTGGGTCCCAAGCCCAATAACGCAGTAGTTTATGCAAACACGAAGAGGTACTGCCTTGGTGGCCTCGGATTAGCATCAAGAAAAATTCTCTTGGCCGAGTGTGGTGGCCCATGCCTGTAATCCCAGCACTTTGGGAGGCCAAGGCGGGTGGATCATCTGAGGCCAGGAGTTCGAGACCAACATGGAGAAACCCCGTCTCTACCAAAAATACAAAATTCGTCAGGCGTGGTGGCGCATGCCTGTAATCCCAGCTATTAGGGAGGCTGAGGCAGGAGAATTGCTTGAACCTGGGAGATGGAGGTTATGGTGAGCCGAGATCGCACCATTGTACTCCAGCCTGGGCAACAAGAGTGAAACTCCGTCTCAAAGGAAAAAAAAAGAAAACAAGAAAAATTCTCTTGATTCATCAAGTAGAGACTCTTGTTGTCTTCCCTTACTTTCTCTCAAACCAGCAGAGTCTCTCTTTCTGTGCTGAGGCATGGGAGCTGGGGTTGGGGTAACACAAGCACCCCTGTGGCCACCACCACTGAGACTGTGCTGGTTCACACCTGACGTAGGCACAGAACTGGCTCTCACCCAAGGCCCACTGTAACCACTACTTGGCTACCATATCGGTTTACTCAAAGCCCTAGGACTCTGTGATTAGTGGATGGCAAAGTCAGCCAGGTCTGTGTCTCTGCCTATAGGGCGGCAAGTTCCCCCAGCCATGAGTGGGTCCGTAGATGCTTTCTGGGAGCCAGAGATTAAAGCACAGACTCTTCACAATTTACCTGCTCTTCTATTTTACTGTAGCTAACCTGGCACTTAGGGCATAAGACAAAGTATTTTCTACTCTTCCTTCCCCTGTCTGCAGGTAGAGGAGCCTCTCCTATGACTGCCAACACCACCGGCCCACGGTGGGGGTTCTGTCACATCATCATCAATTTCTCACTGAAAGCCCAAGGACTTTTTAGTTAGCTTGTGATAAATTCTGCAATGCGTGGGACTCGACCTTTGGCCCAGGGCGAGTGCAGAAATGCTGACCAAGCCCCCAGGCCTGGACTCAGGGACTCTAAGAATCTGCTTGGTACTCTACCCCACTGTGGCTGAGCTGGTATATCAGGTGCAACACAGAGTTCCCTTTACTTTCCTCGCTGCTTTTCTCGAACAGAAGAAGCCTTTCACTGTAGCTACCACAGCTGGAAATGTGCTGGGTCACACCTGAAGTTGGCAGTTCTCAGAGCCCAGTGCCCACGGTGTATTGCCTGGGTATCACTGTTTTTATTCTGGGTTCAGGGGTTCTTTAGTCAGTAGGTGAGGAATTCTGCCAGGTCTTTACCAACATGGCAGCACTGACTTTAATGTTAAGTCCCCCAGTCCCTGTGCTCTCCCTCTCCCAAATTCACAGGTTTCTCTGTGTTGTGTGGCTGCTGCTGGGTGGGGGCAAGGTGTTGTGAGCACTCCCTTAGCTGCTCTGGCTGCTGTCTCAGGAGGCCACATTCTCCCCACCCTCCACACTCCACTGTCTCCGAGCCCAGCTCAGAGTGTGACTTGCCTAATAATTGAAGTCCTTGTGGCCTAGACTGCCCCTTCAGTTCTCTTAAGGTCCAATAGGACGTCAACTCATGACGGCAAGGCTTGTAAAGATTCAAGCTCCCAACACTGAGATGGAAGATTTTCCTCCTGCTAGGGCCAGTCCAAGTGCTCCCTCTTTTGGCAGATGTCAGCTGAGTACAATCTGGTTCTGCTTTTCTCTGTGACAGGGTAGTACTGAGTTTATTGCAAAGCCTCACAACCCGTGCTCTCCCTCTCCCAAACGTACAGTCTCTGCACCATGTGGCCACTACTGGTGGTTGAAAAAGAGGTGGCATCCGTGCTTCTAGACTGTTGTTTGTTTGTCTTCTCCAATGTCTCCTTGAGTGACATGAAGTTAATGCCAGGTACTGGGATTGTTCACCCAATTTTTGGTCCCTTTGACCACTGCTTCTTGAATGTAGTGAATTGTGAAAATTTGGTGTTTTTTTGTGGGGGATGAGGGTGTAGGTTTCTATTCTGCCCCTTACTCTGTCTCTACCTTAAATTTTTTAGATTCAAGGAGTACGTTTTCAGGTTTTTTACGTGGATATATTGCGTGATGCTGAGTTATGTGGGATACTGTTGATCCCATCACCAAGGAAGTGAGCATATATTTTGGGATATAATTGATCCCATCACCAAGGTAGTGAGCATAGCACCTGTAGTTTCTCATCCCCTGCCCTCCTCCTTCCTTCCTTCATCCAGTAGTTCTCAATGTCTATTGCTGACATCTTTATATTCATGAGTACCCCATGTTCAGATCCCGCTTACAGGCAAGAACACGTGGTATTTGGTTTTCTGTTCCTGTATTAATTTCCTTAGGATAATGGCCTCTAGACGTATCCACAGTGCTGCACAGGACATGACTGTATTCTTTTTAATGTGTGCATAGTATCTTATGGTGTATATGTGGCACATATTTCTATCCAGTTTATTGATTCACACACAAGTTAATTCCATGCCTTCCCTTTTGTGAATAGCAATATAATGAATATACAAGTGCATGTGGGGTTTCTTTTTGTAGAATTTTTAATTTTCTTTTGGATATATACTCAGTAATGGAATTGCTGGTTGAATGGTACTTCTGTTTTAAATTCTTTGAAAAATCTCCAAACTGCTTTTCACAGTGGCTGAACTAATTTACATTCTCACCAACAGTGT
>NW_012108463.1:627945-628575 GCF_000951045.1 Mandrillus leucophaeus | reverse complement strand
CAGTGGTGGGCACCTGTAGTCCCAGCTACTTGGGAGGTTGAGGCAGGAGAATCACTAGAACCTGGGAGGTGAAGGTTGCAGTGAGCCGAGATTGCACCACTGCACTCCAGCCTGGGCGACAGAGCGAGACTGTCCCCAAAAGAAAAAAAAGAAAGAAAGAAAAAAGAAAAGAGGTTAATTGGCTCAGGGTTGTGCAGGTTGTACAGGAAGCATTGCAGCTTCTGCTCGTGGGGACGCCTTAGGGAGCTTCAATCATGGCTGAAGGCAAAGGAGGAGCAGAAGCGTGGGGGAAGGTGCTGCCCACTTTTAAACCACCACAGATCTCATGTGAACTGTATCATGAGAATAGCACCAACGTGGATGGTACTAAACCATTCATGAGATATCACCGCTGTGATCCAATCACCTCCTACCAGGCCCCACCTCCAACACTAGAGATTACAATTAGACATGAGGTTTGGTCAGGAACACAGACCCAAACCACGTCAGTGATCCACAAAGGTTGCCTTTGGTTTTGTTTTTGTTTTTCTTTTTTTTTGAGATGGAGCCTCACTCTGGCGCCCAGGCTGGAGTGCAGTGGCGCCATCTCGGCTCACTGCAAGCTCCGCCTCCCAGGTTCACGCCATTCTC
>NW_012108463.1:624545-626920 GCF_000951045.1 Mandrillus leucophaeus | reverse complement strand
GCGTGAACCCAGGAGGGGAGGCTGCAGTGAGCCGAGATCGCGCCACTTCCAGTCTGGGCGACAGAGGAGACTCTGTCCCAAAATAAATAAATAAATAAATAAACATTAAAAAATATATAAACAAAAGAGAAAGAAAAGGCATGGTGGGGGGGCACTAGTGTCAGGCAGAAATAAACTTGGGGAGGATGGCAGAGAAGGACTAGCACAGGGGTGGTGCTGCTGCCATGGGGAGAAGATAGCATCATGGGAGAGGATGGGAAGAGCCAGGCTCGGGATGCTGGTGGAAAATGGACAGAAGGAAGTCTAGCAAACGGCATCTTTTCTGGGGCACCCCGTGGCTGTGTTCGCATAGGTGTTTCTGTGCTCATGGAGAATGAAGATAGAGATGGTGCTGCGCTTTTACAGTGAATATCTGGTGACTGGGGAGAAAAGCTTGAAAGGACATTTCCTAAGAAACAAGAGTATTTAAACAATTTAAATTTAGAAGGAGGAAATGATAACAAGAACCGGGAGGTGATGGTCAGTGGGTTAATTACAATATAGGCGCTGAGCAAATTCAATTTCCGGAGGCAAACACAGTTGTTGCCTTGGAGGGAGCTGACAAATTTTCTACAGCAAACAGTGACAAATAAATTTCCTGTAATAATCATGTAGGGTTTCACGGATACAAGTTAGAGGCCATGGAACCTGAGTATATATGTAATAATAATCGTTATTACCAGGGACTTCCCTGTCCTTCCAGCAAGACATCTGGCCAGTATATCAACTTTACAATGGCAGGATGGGAAAAACATTAAAATTGACCTCAAATGGGTCCTTCACCCCATGAATTGATATTTGTACATTTCTTAGAGTGTCTGACTTATGATAAATGATAAATACTGTATAAGAGTTTTTTAAATAAGATACATTATGAAATATTTAAAGGATAAACTTTTTTTTTTTTTTTTTTTGAGATGGAGTCTGGCTCTGTTGCCCAGAGTCTGGCTCTGTCTTGAACTCCTGACCTTGTGATCCACCCGCCATGGCCTCCCAAAGTGCTGGGATTACAGGCATGAGCCACTGCACCCGGCCCAGGCCCTCTTCTTTATAAATTACCCAGTCTCAGGTATTTCCTTATAGAAGTGCAAGAATGGACTAATACAATAGTCTTCAGACCTAAAAGCCCTCTACGTCTGTTCAGTAACTCCCTGTGAGTGAAATAGTATTGTCCACTATTTTAAAAGAAGATCCAGGCTCTGTTTCTTCCCAAGGTCACTGTTCACCGAAGATGTGAGGAGTGTGCTGGCCGCAGCAGCCCAGGTGGCCCCTTGCCTGCTTGGCCAATCAAGGGTGGCACATGAATGCCACCAGCCAACACGCACAGGAACCCCACAGCGAGCCACTCACTAGCTGTAAATGCCACTGTTATGATCAGAATTGTATGTCCCCCAACTCACACGTTGAAGCCTGAGCCTCAGTACTTCAGAATGGGGCTGTTTGGAGGTAGGTCCTTTAGAGAGGTTACTCACAGCGAGGCCTCTGGGTGAGCCCTCCATTCAGTGTGACCGGGGCCCTGAAAAGAAGACAATGTTTGGGCACTCAGAAAGACACAGGACCACAGGCTGGGTGTGCACAGAGGAAAGGCCACAAGAAGGTGGCCATCCGCAAGCCACAGAGGGAGACCTCAGGGCAGCCGACGCTGCTGGCACCTCCATTGTGAATCTGCAGCCTCCAGAACGGTGAGAAATACATTTCTGTTGTGGAAGCCACCCAGTCTGCAGTATGCTGTTATGGCAGCTGGCGCGAACTAGCACAGCCACTGGAGTTTGGCCAACAAGCACACTGAAGCCATGAGAGGTGAACTATTTGTTTCAGAGAAGTGTAATCAAGCAAAAAAGAAAACAATCTCCATTAGCACTCTGGGTGAACGCCAACCTGGAGCCGACTGTCATTGTGGAAAACTGGGGCCTTCTTGACTGACCTAACTGGACAGATGGCGACGGAGGAGGAGGCTGTGCTGACCCATTCGGCTGAGCTCCTGCCTGCGCTTCCAGCAGCTGCCCACGCCAGCCACAGGGAACACGCCCAGCCTGCCCAGAGCCCCATTGAGACACGTGGAGCCATAAGGAGAGGTGAGCAGTGTCGCAGAGCTGTTCTTGGTTTTCGTTTTCGGGTGGGAGGGGTGGCACCAGAGCTGACTTAAAAATACGTATATAGGCCGGGCACAGTGGCTCACACCTGTAATCCCAACACTTTGGGAGGCCAAGGCGGGCGGATCACGAGGCAGGAGATCGAGACCATCCTGGCTAACATGGTGAAACCCCGTCTTTACTAAAAATACAAAAAATTAGCTGGGTGTAGTGGCAGGCGCCTGTAGTCCCAGCTACTCAGGA
>NW_012108463.1:606336-624345 GCF_000951045.1 Mandrillus leucophaeus | reverse complement strand
TTTTTTACTTTAGAAATTTTAGATTTACAGAAAAGTTTCCAAAAAAGCTTATGAATATAGCACACAGTTTGCACACACTCTTCACACATCTCCCTTGCTATTAACATCTTATACTACTATGGTACCTTTGTCATGACTAATTTACCAGTATTGATACATCATTATTAGTAACTCAACTCCATACTTTGTTCAGATTTCCTTAGCTTTTCCTTAATGTCCTTTTTATGTTTGAAGATCTTATCCAAATGACCATATTCCATTATTCCATTTAGTGGTCATATCTCCTTATTCTCTTTTGGGCTGTGACCTTTTCTCAGCCTTTCCACGTTTTGATGAGTTTGACAGTTTCGAGAAGTAGTGGCCAGACATTTTATAGAATGCTCCTCAATTTGGGTTGGTTTGATGTTTTTCTTGTAGTGAGACTGGGCTTACGGGTTTTGGGAGGAAGACCATAGAGGTGAGGCACCATTCTCTCCACATCATATCAAGGAGAGCTCAACATGACTCAATCACTGTTAATGTTGGCCCTGTTTGCCTAACTGAGGTCATCTTTGCCAGGTTTATCTATGGTAAAATTACTTTTTATCCCCTTTCCTCATTGTACTCTCGAAGAAAGTAACCAAGTACAGCCCACACACCCTTTGAGCGTAACTCCATATCACATTATCTTCTGGTGCTGCTCAAATCGCCCCAGCCATCCATTTGGCCGTTGGACGCTCTTTCAATTGGCACCTGTGTCCCTTTAACATAGTCTCATTATTGCGTGTGTGTGTTTAAGCACTTTCTTAATTCCTGGCATTGCAAGGTGCTCCAGGCTCATCTCGCATATTCTGCACTCAGCCATATCATCAAAGACCCTTATTCCTTTTACGAGACATCTGGAGGCTGGGTGTGCTTATTGCTGCAGGACGTCACTGCTTCTGGGCGGCTTTTGTAGACTGAGCTAGGAAATAGATGTATGTACACTGACCCAAATATACACATATATCTGTAACTATTCCACATTTACCCATCAGTATCTACATTATGCTAAACATGAGTTCATTCTACTGTCTCGGATTCTAATCCATGACCATATATTTCACTGTAGACTTCCCTTCTTGTTTTTTTGTGTTTTTGTGTTTTTTTTGAGACGGAGTCTCGCTCTGTCGCCCAGGCTGGAGTGCAGTGGTGTAATCTCGGCTCACTGCAAGCTCCACCTCCCAGGTTCATGCCATTGTCCTGCCTCAGCCTCTCGTGTAGCTGTGACTACAGGCACCCGCCACCACGCCCGGCTAGTTTTTGTATTTTTAGTAGACACGGAGTTTCACCGTGTTAGCCAGGATGGTCTCGATCTCCTGACTTCGTGATCCGCCTGTCTCGGCCTCCCAAAGTGCTGGGATTACAGGCTTGAGCCACCGCACCCGGCCCAGTGCTTTTGATTTCTAACATTTCTTTCTTATTTTTCTTGGAATTCTGTCAGCTTACATTACCTACCTGTTCTTGTAAGTTGTCTACTTTTTCCATTAAAGCTTGTACCGTATTAATGATAGCTATTTTATATTCCATCTAAAAATTCCAACATTTGTGTCATGTGAATCAGCTGCTGATGGTTTCTCTGTCTCTTTAGGCTTTGGTTTTTCTTGCTTTTAACAGGCTTTGTAATTTTTTTGTCTAAAGTCAGACATGTTGTACATATTGGGCCACAGGTACTGAGGTCAATAGGTTTTCAATATCAGGGTTTATTAATTTGGCCGGGAGTTGGGCTATTGTAATATTTGTCATAGCTTTAGGCCACCAGCTGTTTCAAATCACTCTAGGGGGCTTTTTTCTCTTCTTTCTTCTCTGTGGCTTCCTTTGCTTCCGGTCATCAGAGAGAGTTTGTCTGTTCGCTCTGCTAGCTGTAACCCACTGTTATTCCTGGAGCCTTGTTAGTGTGGTGGCACCATGTGCTGGCAAGTGGGGAGGGGGTGTTCCCTTGTCTTCCAACCTCCAATCAGGCCTCATTCTTTTAGTTTCGGTGCCTCGGTCTCAGGGTGGGGCTGATCCTTCAGAGCCCTGGTCCCTTCCCTGGCCAGTGTTTCCCGCCTGCTTTCTTGAAGCCGTCTCCCTTGTTGACTGTCGCTTTACTTATTTTCCCTTGGTTGAGACCTGAAGGCTGGAGAGGACAGGAGGGGGCAGAACCCCTTCCTTTAGCTAGAAAAGGTTTCAGAATAGTCCTCAGGGAAGGCTTTGTTAAGGAGAACTTTGGAGGCTCTTCCGCCGAGCGCAGTGGCGCACGCCTGTAATCCCAGCACTTCGGGAGGCCAAGGCAGGCGGATCATGAGGTCAGGAGATCGAGACCATCCTGGCTAACACGGTCAAAACCCCATCTCTACTGAAAAATACAAAAAATTAGCTGGGCGTGGTGGCAGGCGCCTGCAGTCCCAGCTACTTGGGAGGCTGAGGCAGGAGAATGGCGTGAACCCGGGAGGCGGAGCTTGCAGTGAGCTGAGATCACAGCAAAACTGCACTCCAGCCTAGGCGACAGAGCGAGACTCCGTCTCAAAAAAAAAACAAAAAAACAAAAACCCTCTTTCCCCACCTCCCCTTGCAGGGGTAGGGGTGGAAGGAAGGGTCTTTGTCTGATCCTCACTCTGAAAATGTGAAGTGGTTCCTGGAGGAAAAGCCTCTGGCACTGGACCCTTTTTACTGCCCATCCCCCCACTTCTTCAGCCTGCAACCACGTGTCAACGTTGTAATTTCAGTGTTTCCACCGGCTTTGGGTATCTGGAGACTTTTGCCCCCAACCATAGGCCTCGGTTGTTGAATTTCTCTGGATGGTCTGGCTCTCCAGGTTTCTGGAAGGTTCTTTGCCCTATGACTTCATTTTTCAGATGGGTCAAGAGAAAAAAGCTGGTGTGTCCAGCTTTTCCTTGTTGAGGGGTGAGAATGGCCACTTCCAAGGTCTTTACATGTAATAATAAAAAACAACATCTCCCCTCCCAAAGGCAGGGTGTGTGATGTTCATATAGGCCTGGGGTCCAGACATCCATGCCAGGGCCCCAAGACAGTGGGCAGTGGGTGGAGGTGGAGGCAAGAGACGCTCTTCATTAAAAATATGCGTCTTTTCTTTGACAAGTCAGTTTCATTTTGACAATCTGGAAGAGGACTTTAATGGTGAACACTTCTGGGAAGGAAGGAGTGAGTGCAGCACTGTTTCAACAGCAAATGGGAAGTAACTTAAATGTCCATCAACGGGGGAGTGTTTAAATTAACTGCTCCCTCCAGGAGAACAGCTGTGCAGAAGGTTGGGGGAGCTGCCCGCTGCGGTGCCTGCTAAGCTGGGGAGGATATCCTGGGCAATAAAAATTCATTAAAGTTTATGTGTGTGTTGTAAACTAAAAATAAAATCCTAAGCCCCCCACTGACTGAACAGAATCCCACTTGGCCAAGGGGACCCCAGAAAACCCATAAAATCTAAATTATCAGCCTTGATGAGAAGGGAGGTCAGACACACCTCTTCATACCCCCTCCCTTTTGGAGTTTAGGTACAGTCGACCAGCACTGATGTTGAAATAGAAACCCTAAAACTGACAGAAGAGGCTTTTTTTTTTTTTTTTTTTGAGACAAGGTCTCACTCTGTCCCCTAGGCTGGAGTGCAGTGGCACGATCATGGCTCATTGCAGCCTCAGCGTCCTGGGCTCAAGTGATCCTCCCACCTCAGCCTCCCAAGTAGCTGGGACCGCAGGTGAGAGCCACCATGCTTGGCTAATTTTTGCATTTTTTGTAGAGATGGAGTTTCGCCATATTGTCCAGGCTGGTCTCAAACTCCTGGACTCAAGCAATCTTCCTGCCTCGGCCTCACAAAATGCTAGAATTACAGGTGTGAACCACCACACCAGCCAAAACAGACTCTTTGGGGCAATAAGATGCCAAATTATAAGCAAGACCTAAGGCCGTGCAAGGCCAGGGTTAAGTCAGCCTGCAGGCCAGCAATCTTGCTACATAGATAGCATTCTTACCTGAACTGAAAACTTTCCTTACTGATGATTCAAAGTTTACACAGAGCCTGACTCCTTTCACCAATTGCAAAGTAAAGAATCTCTAAAGCCACCCGTAACCCGTAAGCCCTCCCTCCCACTTCAAGACATCCCACCTTTTTGGGCTGGACCAATGTATACTTCCCTGATTGATTTATATCTTTTTTTTCCCCTCTTTTTTTCATGTTTTATTATTTTAAGTAGATTTTTCAGGCAAGTGTGATTTATGTTTTTGCCTGTAACCACTGCCTCCCTAAAATGCATAAAACCAAATTGCAATCCGACTGCTTCGGGCCCGCTGACCCCACACTTCTTGGGTCTGTGTTTTCCCGGGCCCGTGGCCACTCATATTGACTCAGGATAAGCCTCTTTAAGATATTCGACAGAATATGGTTTCTCTGTTAACAGTATGTATGTCAAGGGAATAGAAAGAGTCTGACGTCTCCCACCAGGGCTGGAGGAGAGGAGGGAAGGGGGCTGTGCACTGGGGCTGTTTGGATTGGGTGTGGTCAGGGTTGTGAAACCACAATCCCAGGTGGCCCTGGCTCTGGACTGAGCTCCTGCCCCACGTCCCAATAGACCAGACCAAACCCCAATGCAGTCACTCGTGCTAAATGCCACATCACCAAACTGAAACTTTAAGTAAGCAGAGAGATTCCAAAACAGACCAGTTTTTCCTGGAAATGAGAGGTTCCTGTCTTCCGGCGTCTGTGTGATAAGCAAGCCCCTCTGCTTCAGCCCTTACACTGCAGTCACCTGAAGGAGCCTGCTGTTAACTGATCAGCTTCTCTCCTGTTAGTGTTTCTTTGCCCCCCACCTTACAAAACCCAGTGTTCTGCCATTGCCTGGAGCAGCTGTCATTCTGTTTTGTAGAATGGAGGCTACCACATTCAGGAATCACAAATAAAAGCCAGTTAGATCTGTAATGAAATTTGTTGCAATTTTGTCTTTTGTCAGAGTGGGTTAATTTTGTAACAACAGAGGGCTGAGGGAGGAAGGATGGCGATTCTACTTCCACTGTTTCCCTGCTGAGCCTTCTGAGTTTTGTATCCCGTGTATTTATTCCGATTCCAGAAAATGAAATAGGAAACCAGGAAAGACATGAAGCATCCTGGGATGTAGTCTGCAGTCTCTCCTGACCTGCGCTGGCCTTCGCTACTTCTCCTTTCCAGCGCCTCCCACCTGTCCTCCCTGTCCTCCTCCCTCTCTCCCTCCTGGCCCTACCCAGTGTTCCCAGCTTCCCAGCACAATATGGTGGTTGGAAGCTCCAGTGCACAGTCCCCTGGGCAAACCCCTTTTCCACAGCCTGTGGGGCTCTGGGACCCTGGGTGAACAGCTGTGAGCTTAGGACAACTGGACCGACTTCAGGATTTTATTTCACGTGGGGAAACCTGCGGTCACCTCTACAGCCATGTGTGGACGAGAGGGCTGGAAATGACCAGGGAGGTCTGAACATGCCCAGCCAGCCTCTTCCGCCCCAGCATTGGGCTAGGCACGTGTCCTGGGAGCTGGGCTTGAGGTTCCCTTCTTTTTTTTTTTTTTTTTGAGACCGAGTCTCCCTCTGTCACCCAGGCTGGAGTGCAGTGGCGCAATCTTGGCTCACTGCAAGCTCCGCTTCCCGTATTCACGTCATTCTCCTGCCTCAGCCTCCTGAGTAGCTGAGACTGCAGGGGCCCGCCACCACGCCCAGCTAATTTTTTGTATTTTTTTAGTAGAGACAGAGTTTCACCGTGTTAGCCAGGATGGTCTCAATCTCCTGACCTCATGATCCGCCTGCCTCGGCCTCCCAAAGTGCTGGGATTACAGGCAGGAGCCACTGCGACCGGCCTGAAGTTCCCTTCTTTATCCACAGTGGGTCACCCTGAGGCCTGCCGGGAAAGACAGGCTGAGGGCGGGGTGCAGAGAGAGAGAGATCACCCTGAGGGAGCTCACACCGCCCCCTCCATCTTCCAGCAGGGTGCCTAGCAGGCCGCTCCTAGGACCCCAGCCCCAGATGCTGAATTCGAATCTGGGGTTCTGGGGTTGTCTGTAGTGCCCCCAAGTGGAGAACCGAGGCCAGCAGGTCCTCCCAGGAGGCATGGCCCTGCCGCCGGGTCAATGTAGACCGCGCCTCCACATGGCCCGGGTTTTGGGCACGCTTTGCCCTTCTCTGGATCCCAGGCCCTCCTGACCACTCCCTAACCCCCTAGATTCCCGCCCTTCCCAGCCTGTTGGGCCTGGCTGGGCTCTCCATCACCATGAGTCCCTGCATCACAGCATTGCACAAGGGAGTGCTCTGTCTCTGCCAGGGGGGAGGTGGCTGGCACTCAGGTCAGAGTCACCCTCCAGACACAAGGCTCATGGTCAACAAGAAATCAGAAACGCACACACAACCTTTTGACACTTCATTCTTTCAACAAGGATTTACCGAGCGGCTACTCCCACAGGGGCAGCACAAAGCCCCGGGCTGGGGTTGAGTCAGGGCAGCCTCCCGCTGGGGGCTCAGCCTGCCAGAGGAGCACTTGTGGCTGGCACCCAAGGGTGCTCTGACATCTGCAGCCTGAAAGCAGGAAGGGCTGAGGGCTCTGAGTGGGGACTTCCCTGCAGGAGCTCAGTGAGAGGTTCTGGAGCCTGAGGAAGAGCGGGGTCTTTGGAGCTGGGAGGGGACAAAACCCATCACCTCACACACTAACTGTGGGCAAGTCACACCAGCACCCTGTGCCTCCGTGTCCAGGTCTGAAAAACGGGGCTGACAACTGCACTGCGGTTGATGCAAGGATTAGGTAGGCAGATCTGGGCCCCCGGCCTGGCTCGGTGATGCTGCTGTGGTCCTGTGTATGAGTCTCGGGAGGAGGGCTCAGATGTGGCTCCACAGGGGCTCCAGGTCTGGATGGGCCTGGTCAGAAGTTGCTGCACACTTTGGAACCTGTGACGTGCAGCCTGTGCCCCGTTCGCTGCAGGCCTCAGGGAGCCCTGTGAGAGAGGGCCACCGGAGACCAAGCGTCAGGCAGTCAGGAGAGGCACGGATCAGCGTCCCCTGGTGGGAGGGCCACCCTCAGCTGCAGATCCCGTACTGCCTTCTTCTTGAGCCAGGGCAGCACAACGCACGCTCCTCTTGGTGGGAGCCCTGCATGAGATGGGATTTCCCTAGCAGTCTGCCTGCGACCTGACTGACCCCTTTTCTTGTGCTGGTCTTTCCTCCAGAAACCCATTTCACGGCTGCCTGTGGAGCCCCATCCTGGCATCTTGCTGAGATGTGCTGGTTGAGGTAGAAGCTAATCCTGGAGAATGTGGATGGCCCATCTGTCCCTGCACCTGCTGGCCTGACACTGGGCCAGGACGGACACCTGTCCCTCCTACAGACATCAGCCACCTTCGCCCTTCATGGTTCTGAATGTTGGGGTGCTGCATGTATGTTGTGACATTTTGGGGAGTGAGGTCCACATCCCCATTCGAAGTTTTCCTGAAGGGGAATGGCAATCTGACAGCGTGGAGGGGGTGGAGTCAAAAGCCTTTTTACTTGCAGGCAGCGCTGAGGAGAATCCATTGGCTTCTTCCCAAAGAGCATTTGGCCATCTATGGCTCTAGTTAGAGAGTGCAAGCGGAGGGAAATCATTGTTTGTAGGGGATGACTCGTGACAATCCAGCACTGCCCATCAACAAGGGTGGGAGGGTCCAGCCAGCCCTGGCGGGGCTGCACAGGGATGCATGATGCTGGCTGGCTCACGCCTGTAATCCAGCACTTTGGGAAGCTGAGACGCATGGATCGTTTTAGCTGAGGAATTTGAGACCAGCCTGGCCAACATGGTGAAAACCCGTCTCTACAAAAAAAAAATAGAAAAATTAGCCGGGCATGGTGGCACACGCCTATAGTCCCAGCTACTTGGGAGGCTGAGATGGGAGGATTGCTTGAGCCCAGGAGGTAGAGGCTGCAGTAAGCCAAGGCCGTGCCACTGCACTCCCATTCCCACCTGGGCGACAAAGTGAGACCCTGTCTCAAAAAAAAGAAAGAACAAACAAAAAAAGCAGCAGATGCTGGTGCCATACCTGTACAGCCTGCAGAATCATAAGCCAAATAAACCTCTTTATAAATGACCTGGTCACAGTTATCCTTTATAGCAACACAAAACAGGATAATACAGTGTTCCTGAGGAGCGCCCTTCAGGCCCTCAGCAGGTTGTAGCCACCCATCCTGGGGCAGCAAGTAGGCCAGACTGGGGCCAGACTGAGGCTGGTTCAGTGGGCCCTCCTAAGGTCGGCTCCCCCATCTGTCTCCCATCCTGAGCCTCGCAGTCCTCACACAAGTGTGGATCATTATTCTGAAAGATACAATCCCAAACACTGGTCCCCAACATTGAAATAGTGAAAGACACAAATCTCTAAAGTTTCAAATCCCTGACATCTAAAGTCTTGAAAATCACAATCCCGGGATAGTGGCATCATGTTGGGTGGAGCTACGACCTTGCTTAGGGCTTTATTTGGAGACTGAGAATGGTTGAAGGGGATGCAGATGGATGCCAGGTTGACAAGGGGTGGACCTGCGGACTTCTTTTGGGTGTGGACTCGACTGGGATAAGGGATACCTAGAGACCTGGGAGGTCGTTATTTTGGGCATGGCTGTGAGGTGTTTTCAGAGATGAGTATGTGAGTCTGAGGGGCCTAGGTGGGGAAGATCCACCCTCAATGTTGGTGGGCAGCATTCGATCTGCTGAGGCCCAGAGGGAAAAAATACAGAAGGCGAACTGGTCTCTCTCAGAGCCAGGACAGCCTTTTCTTCCACTGCCTTGACATCAGAGCTCCAGGCTCGCTGGCCTTTGGACTCTGGGACTTACACCCGTGGCCCTCCTGGGTCCTGAGGCTTTCGTCCTGAGCCACCCTGCCGGCATCCCAGGTTGACTGTGTGTGTAAGCGTTGTGCGTGTGTGTAAAAACATCAAAACTTCCTCCATAAATGAAGAGATGTAATTTTTGTACATCTGTGTTTGTGAGAGAGGAAAGTTCTTGCCATCTCCGCTCTTTGGGCAACTGCATGTGTGGTGGTGACGCATCGTAGACTGACTGACTGCATCAAAAGACGGGTTGCTGGTCATGACGTGACTGCAGATATCAAGCCGGGTGCACGCAATTACCAAGCATAGTGACGTGCATGCATACATTTCCCATTTTGACTTGTTTATGAATATAGTTTGTCTGCTAATAACTCACACCTGTGTAACTGTCATTAGTATTTACCTGAGTGTTTATGCTTGCAAAAATATGTATTATTGCCTATTTTATTGTGTAAAGTGGCTAATGATGTGTTCTGTTGTTTTTCTGTTTCTGAAATCCTTTTAAAATGTAAATATCTTTTAAAAAATTAAAAAAAAAATTCCCAGAATTATATTTCCAGGATTTAGATATTTTGGGATTGTGATTTTTGGATTTTAGAGTAATTTTAATATTTTGGATTCTCAACGCTTGGGACTATGGCATTTGGGACTGTGTCTTTCGGGATTCCCACACAATCCCCGGGCAGACTCATTGGCTCTCTGCTTCCCATGTACAAGGTGCAGCTCTTTTCTCCCATCGGTTTCAAGCCCCGCCCCTCTCTCCAGCCCCCTGCATGAGGAGCGGCGAGGCGGCCGCAGCTTCACGCTCTCTTTGGTGGTGGGGGGCGGGCTGCCTCAGCTGGTGGGTTCAGACAAGGATGCCTCCCCATGAACATGCTACCCTCCGCATGCCTGAGTCCTGCCACCCCCTCCCCCCAACCCAGTCCCCACATCAGGGACAAAAGAGAGAGACTTGAGTCCTAGGCTCTCCTGAAAGCGGTCACGAAGACACATGCAGCTCCTGGTGCGTGTGAGCCTGTCCTACAGACGGGGCTCCGCCACGGCTGGCCTGGAGGCCCCCACTTCTGGCTGGCCACAGAGGAGGCCCTCACGGGCCAGGAGGCTGCAGCGGCATTCTGGGGCACTTGCAGAGACCCCCCCTTCCCGCTGGCGGTTCAAAGTGAGGCCCAGGCTTTCTGGATGGTGGCCCTGGGGACTCCACTGGGCAGCAGGGGCTGATGGGGGCTCAGAGTCCAGCTTTCTGCTGTATGCCACCTGCTCCGCAGCCGCCGTGCTGAGCTGCAGGGCCGGGTCCTCCACAGAGGCCCAGGCCTGGACACCCAGCCCCGGGGGCTCCACCCTGAGCCAGCTCAGGTCCTGGACATGATCTCGACACCTCTGGTCCGGTGTGCTGGCCGAGTAGGGTAGGCCATGGACAGTGGTCATGCTGGGGGAGCCGCTGGACTGTTTCTGCTCCAGAATGTCGGGGCCCCTGGCCCGGCGCTGCCCAAAGAGCCCACTGCCCACGTCTTGCCTTGGAGGCCATGCGGCCGGGGGCTGGTCGTTTGAGCTGATCTTCAGGGCTGCCGCACGGGCCACACAGCCTGCCAGCATGGGCTCTGCATCTAGAGTGCCAGCCCCGTGACCTGGCCTCCAGGGGCCTCGGAAACACCCCAGGACGCCTGGTGGCCCAGGCTCCTTCTGGGAGCAGGGCCAGGCAGAAGGGATTGGGGCCTTGTTTTCACTGGAAGTATCTGTTGTCGAAGTGGCTGCAGACTCCACAGAGGAGAATAAGTCTTCAGAGTGACCTCGTGTCCCTTCCTCTCGCGAGGCATCCCTGGACAGTGTGCCAGTCCCCTGTGTGGCCACCCCGAGGGCCTTGCTCTCTCCAGCAAGCAGGTCTGTGGTGCCCGTGTGTGCCCACAGCTCCTGCCTGCTGGGTGCTGAGCAAACTGTTGCCCCGCCTGCATCTGAGGCCAGGCCCTCCCTGCCCCCCAACTTCTCTGTGGGTGCCCTGGGTGCTCCCTGGGGACCAGATGGAGCTGCAGGCTGCCCAGGGGTGGGTGGGGCACGGGGCGTGGGGCCTCGACGCAGCCAGCTGACGATGCCCATGGTGATGGCGAGCTCAGTGTCACACAGCTTCAGCAGGCACTCCTTGCCCTTCCAGGAGCTCTGTAGGAAGCCCTGGCTGAGCAGGTCGGGGCCTGGTGCTGGGGCCAAGTTCTCCTCGGCCCCCACTCGGAAGCTGCACATGGACAGTGGCGTCCCCAGGGCCGGCCCTGACAGACTCTCAGACACGCACAGGTCATCATCTGGGCTGGGGCCAACAGGACCCTCGCTGGGGTCATGGAAGAGCTCGTAGAGGGCGTCCCCACTGTAGCTGTCCCGTGGGAAGGTGGCGGCGGGAGTGCCTGGGCTCTCAGCTTCCTTCTTGTCCTCCTCAAGTCCTGGCGAGAAGGAATCATAGTAGCCCTCGTCACTCGTGGACACGGATTCGGGCTGCTCACTCTTGGGGGTGCCTGTGTCGATGGAGCTGGCTTTGGAGCCGCTGCGAGGGTCCCTGCAGGGGCAGAGGGGCAGTTCAGCGAGCCCAGCTGTGTCCAGCCGGGATTGGTCCCTGTCTGTGCCCTGGGGGCCCGAAAGCCATGGGCCTAGCAGGGCACGCTGCTGCTGCCGCACTGAGCGATTCACACTGTCCCAGAACCTGGTGAAGTCAGAGGCTTCGTTCTGGGCGGGCGAGGCCAGCTGCTCCACACTGCCTTGGAGGGGGCCCCTGGGAACCTTGCTCTCCAGGCCCTGACCTGCCTGGGTTGGGCTCTCCAGGCCCTCATTCAGCTCCAGGGATGGCACCGAGCTATCATCCGCAAAGACCTCCCCACAACCCGTAAGCGAGTCAAAGCTCTGCAGTGAGGCCACGTCCTCACACAGGGCCCTGCATAGACCAAAGGATGCATCGGCTAGGAGCTCGCTGTCCGACAGGTCCTGGCACAGGCTGTCCAGCCCCGGCCCCTCACCTGGGGGGAGGAAGGCTTTGCTTTGCCGGCCCCCAGGGTCTGATGGGTCCCCTGGGGAGGGCAGACCTTTCCCCTCAGCCGCCAGCGAGGCCAGGTCCTCAGTCTTGTTTCTGCGAATGTGGAATAGGTTCCGAAAGCACTTCTTGGGCCTTTTCAGGGAAATCCTCTTCCTGGGGATGCTCTTGGCCACAGCCGGCACGAAGGGCATCTGGGGCACAAAGTGGCGGTAGTCGATCATGCGCCGGCTGCCCGGGGAGCCCGGGAAGCTTGCACTGCCCACCAACTGCCCTGTGGCAGCCGTGGCCCTGCCTGCTCCAGACACGCTGTCGTGAGTCTTGCTCTTTCGCACCGGTTTGAAGGTGGCTCCGCAGAGGGCTGCGGGTCCCCCTTTGGGGTCTGGCTGTGCCCCTCTGTTGGGGCATCTGTCGTATTCTTGGGCACTGGGGCTGGCTTGGGGGTCCTTCTCACTGTGGGGCCTCTGCTGCCCTCCTGGCAGGACTGACCAGGGGCCTGCCCCCTCCCTGGCTGGCGCCACGGCCGCTGGGTCTGGGAGTTTCTCATGGGAAACCTGCAGGCTGGACTTGATGAAGGTCTTTCCTCTCTTCAGCTCCATGCTGCCAGCGCCCCGGCGGCTGTGGAGGAAAGCAGGAGGCACTCAGTATCACAGACTCTGGAAGACCCTGCCTAGCCCTCTCACACAGCTCACTCTCTGCAGGGGCCTCCTTGCAGGTGGGGGAGCAAGAGGGCAGCAGCCCCGCCACGCCCACTCACTGCTCCTGCCTCTGTAGACAATGGCACACAGTAGGAGCCAAATGAGAGCTGCCTGGGGCCTGGTGATTGCTGCACCCATGAGTGTTTGACTCTCCCAATCCCCCTTTTAGCTCATTTGGCCCATTCAGACTCCCGTGTTCTATGCAGAGTGCCCGGTATTCTACACACAGCTCCCTAGTGTACTTGCAGCCTGTCCTTAGGAGTGTGTGTCATGGCCCTTCTGAGTAGATGGGTGGAGGATCCAATTAGAGCAGTTGCCTCCTTCATCAGGCAGCTAAAGGGACACCCACGCCTGCCTGCCTCCTGGGCTGAAGGCAGCTGGCCCTCAGCTGGGGCTGTGGGGGCGTGCACACTGCAAACTCCAGGATTGTGTGCCTGTGGGGGGCGGGGTGGACAAGACTCCATCTACAGAGGCCATCAGGCAAGACACAGCCCAGCACCTCACGGTGCATGCAGAGCATGGACAGAGAGGAACCAGAGCATCGTGGTGGGAGGTGAGCATGGGACACAGGGTGGGCAGGCAGGGCTGCAAAGGTAGGCAGCCACCACCTTTTGTGCACACATCACTGAGGCATACTGACACCTGCAGTGCCATCCAGAGAACGTTTCTGATGCCCGGTCTGTGTTCAATGGGAAAGGGTCCTGGGATCCGCCCTGGGCATGCAGGTGGACAGGTGGCAGCAGTGCTTGCCAACTGACTGTGCCGGCCCAGCTAGGGCATCCGGCCTTACCCTGAAATCAGTGGGGAGCTACAGCCATCTTCCGATGGGCGGGTGGAAGCAGGGACTTTAATGAAGTTGGCGTTCTAGGGCCACGCTTCTGACCTCTGAGTGGAGGACAGAAAAAACGAGTTATGAGCAGAGAGTACTTGCCAGAGGACTGAGGATGGGGAGCAAGGCAGATGGAGGCTGCAGGGGTAACGTAGTAGGGTCTTCCAAAGGGAAGAACGCCAGGGTCCAGCGACAGCAGGGAGAGAGAAGCAGGCAGGGACAGCGCTGGACAGCTGGAGGAGGGAAATGAGGGGAGGAGGAGGGAGCTGAGCCAAGGTGAAGGAAGAGCTAGGGTTTAGTTTTAAACATGCTGCCTTGGGGTATGTTATGGAGACCTTCAGTACCCAGGAAGGGAGGGCAGACTGAGCCCCTCCCCTCTGTTCCCCTCACCATGTCCTCATGGCCCTGGACTCAGCCTGCTCCTTTCACCCAAAACACCCCTGTCTGCCAGGGTCTCCACCGGTCTTGGTCATGAGTGGCCTGACAGTCAGTCCTGGCTGGGGAGAAACTGTGGCTGGCTCCTTCGCCTCTCCATAAGGACTACCCAGAGGCAGCCCTGCACTGATCCCCCAGCTCCTGGCTGTGAGGAAGCCTGCAGCAGGCATGATCATGACCTGGGGCTCCGTCAGCCTGTGTGTCTTTCACACCCCACCCCAAGTAAGCCTTGCAGCTACCTGCCAGAGACCCTGAAATGCTTCTTCATGAGGACCCAGAGGGGCGAGGGGCTGCCTCATAGCCCAGTGGGCACGTCGAGGCCAAGAAGATGGGAGGGGGTGGAAAAGCTGGCACTACCGGGGCTGGCAGGGTCAAGCCGACCAGCCTCCACCCGCTCCCACCTGAGGGAAGTGCTTCCTCCCCCTGGAGGAGCACTTCAGACTTTTGGTTGGAGGATGAGAAGCAGCAGGCACCATGCCAGGAGAGCCACAGAACCTGGGCTGGGCTGTGGCTGCAGCTCAGCTGTTGCTGGTGGCACCCTGGGCAGAGGGAGAGTGCCCTGAGCAGCCACACTGGCTTTTCGGCCTCAGGCCAGATGGTGCATGCCTAAGCCTTACCCACCCTGCACCTGCAGACTTTTCACTCGGCACAATCCTTTGCAGCCATGATAAGGCCTCCCCAGCTCTGCCGGGCTTTGCCGCACACAGCACAGGGCTTACTCTCCAAGCTGTGGCTCAGATGACCCTGGCTGGAGTCTTGGTTACACCCACCTAACCAGATGGACAGCTTGGCCCATCACTGTATGAGGGGCAAACGATTGTAACCCCCGTTTTACAAAGGATAAATTCAGATTCAGAGAAGTCAATGAACTGACCCACGTCACACAGGTGTTAAGTGACGGAGTTGGGATCTGAACCCAGGTCTATCTGATTCTGAACCCGACAGTCTATAAACTAACAGCTCAGACGCTTTTGTGGGAAATCTAAAAGTAGAATAATAAATGTGTTTGCATGAAAAGTATTGTAAAACACAATGAAAGTGAAAATTAAAAGCAAGAAGGGTAGCTCACACAAATTTAGAAAAATTATAATTGAAGGTGATAATAATTCCTATGGCAGGAAATTTTGGAAATATTCATGATGAGATCTCTATTTCCCTTAGTCTTTTCTATGTTTTGGAAAAAATCTTGATTGACATTCTATTGGAAATAACTTCAGCCAGGCACAGCAAGGATTATTTCACTGTGTGCAGAATTTTGCAACTGCAAGAACACAAATGTTTTATCTGATGTAGATGTCTATAAATAAAACTACCAGTTTCTCAGTTCTCATAACAGTCAACTGATTTAAAATCATGAACAGTTGGAAATTTCACTCCACTCTGAACTTGAAAAATGATCCTTTAAAATAGCTGTCATTGCTATAGATGGCCGGACTCAGTGACACTAACAATGCCAAGCCCATCTTCTGAGTTGATTGAGCACTTTACATAGAGACAGGACAATAACACAGGACACAGAATGATGAGCCAGAGGCGCAGCAATACTGGAGCATCCCATGAACTCTAGTCTGTGTTCGGTCCAGTCCAAATCCATATTAAAATATTTTATCGGAAACTGTCTCTTTGGAAATGTGTGACCTATGATGGGGGTAGGAACTCCCTGGGTGGTTGGAGGGCCCACTGCTTGGCTGGGGGCAGGCTGAGAAGTCAACTCCTGTGACAGTTCTCTGGGGCAGAGTGGGATTTATGTGGACAGCCAGATGCTGGCCTTGTCACTGCCTGAGGGCAGAGGCCAAATGTGCCCAGGTTCTCAGTTGCAAAAATGCACACAGTTTTGTAACCCTGTGGCTAAAGACGCGTCAGTGGAACCCCAGCAAGAAACATGACAGGTCCACCCCACAAGTGCCATATCCCTCCCCCAAGGAGCGCTCAGACCTGTCCCTACCCTCTGGGTGCCTTCTTGTCTGCGGGGCTCAGCAACCACCAGCTATTCATTCTGGTGCTTGGTCTCACTCCCCAACGAGCTTGAAAATTCTTTTAAGTTCCGGGACTCCAGCTATAGCAGGCGGTGAGCTATTACTTAATTAAATGCACTGTTTTATATTTGAGACATCTGAGTCAAATGTTTACACCTAAGTTCCCTAAACAGGATGCAGACTCTGAGATTTTAATTCTGTGATACAGTTTATGTGAATCATTTTCTTTTAGTTTCTTTGTCTTTTTCTTTATTTATTTCTTTTTTTTTTTCTTTGAGACAGAGTCTTGCTCTGTCGCCCAGTCTGGAGTGCAGCGGCGGATCTCGGCTCACTACAACCTCCGCCTCCCGGGTTCAAGTGATTCTCCTGCCTCAGCCTCCCAGGTAGTAGGGACTACAGGCGTGTGCCACCACACCCAGCTAATTTTTTTATTATGTGCATCATTTTCTCTTTTATTATTTATTTCTCTTTTTTTATTTTTGAGATGGAGTCTTGCTCTGTCTCCAGGTTGGAGTACAGTGGCATGATCTCAGCTCACTGCAACCTCCGCCTTCTGAGTTCAAGCGATTCCCCTGCTTCAGCCTCCTGAATAGCTGGGACTACAGGAGCACACCACCACGCCCATCTAATTTTTTTAAAATTTTAGTAGAGATGGGGTTTCATCATGTTGACCAGGATGGTCTTGATCTCCTGACTTCATGATCCTCCTGCCTTGGCCTCCCAAAGTGCTGGGATTACAGGTGTAAGCCACCACTCCCGGCCTATGTGCATCGTTTTCTAAGACAGGTTTCAGTGACACCAGGGCCCTGGGCTGAGTCTTTCATCTCTAAGATGAACTTGCAAGTTCCATGGGAACAGAGACCACACAATGTATTTACTTAAGTAATTCTGTTACAGGGATGTGATATTTAAACCAAACCCTAAAAGACAGAAGAGGACAGCCAGGCAAAAGACACTGGACGCATATTCCAGGCAGACAGAACACGCTTCAGAAAGACCCCAAGGAGCAAGAGAAGGAGAGTATTTAAGGATCTGAAAGCAGCTCCAGTGGCCAGAGCAGCTCAAGTGGCCAGAGCAGCAAGCCAGAGGGATGAGGCCTGGAGATGGGCTGCACACACCACACCTGACCTGAGGTCTCAGTGAGAGCCGTGCTTTTATCTGCAAGCCACGGTGAGCCAACCTTAAAGGACAAGTGACAGGGGCCAATTCTCACTTTCAAAGATGCAGGTGAAAATGGACAGTGGAGATATGGAGGCGAGTTAGGAGCCCAAGCAGGGTTTAGGGGAGAGAAGGTGGTGGCAGAAACTCCTGTGTCTGTGCACCTCCCATCACAGTGCTTTACACGGCACACACAGACATGAATTTATTGCAAATTGGGCAAACGAAGTTATTATACTGGTTGCTTTTCTACACGACAAACTCAGGCTTAGCTGCCCAGCTTTTCCTTTTTACTTTGAGAAGGTAATTCTGTGCCTGTCTTTCCTTTCTTAACATGGAAGTGTCTGGGTGTTTGCTTTCATGGAGCAAAATAAAAACCCTGGAGGAATACACATGCCACAGAAACGCCTTGAGACATAAAACGTTTGGCTAATAGTTTTGGTATTTTCTACGCCTTCCCTGGTATGTAGGAAAGTCGCAGCAATGCGATACAAAGGAGTGTATGGTGATAAAAAAGCGCAGGCCCAGGAACCTCTGGAAACTGGGCTGGAGGCAGAGCTATGGGGCAATAGCGTTCTCAGTAGTAGTCTGCCTTGTCATGGGAGGGCTGGAGTGAAGGCCACTGTGGGGAGGGAAAGCGACCGTGCTCTGGGGAGGGGGGGTGGGGGGTGGGAATGGAGAATAAAGCACAAATAGAATCTGCTGTGAGAGCACCACCAAGCCACCCAACCCCCACGTTGGGGAGACAAAGGGCCCTCTGGGGAGGGAAGGTCCTGGCCCACCTCCTCGGAGGGCGCCTCTGGACTGCCCAGGGGCAAGGAGATGGGCCTCACAGCCGTATTGGCTCTCCCCAGCTCCTGCATCGGCGGGCGGACGGTTTCTCCGTTTCCCTAGCCCAGACCTAAAAGGGTCACCGCCCCCAGGCCCCTGACTGCGCCGGGCACCACTGGG
Source organism: Mandrillus leucophaeus (assembly GCF_000951045.1). NCBI lineage: Eukaryota > Metazoa > Chordata > Mammalia > Primates > Cercopithecidae > Mandrillus > Mandrillus leucophaeus. The sequence goes on along the minus strand of NW_012108463.1, from coordinate 606,483 downwards.
TGGAGGGTGTCGACCCTGCTTCCTGCACTCTGCCCGTCCATCGCGCCAGAGAACGCACCAAATTCCCCAATCCTCGCCCTCCCCCCAGGGTCCACATCCGCGGGGCAGGACCGACGCAGCCTCTCGGGGCCTTGGCGACTTACCGCA
>NW_012108463.1:600262-600711 GCF_000951045.1 Mandrillus leucophaeus | reverse complement strand
ACGGAGGCCAGGCCTTTCCCTGAGCTTGGTGGGCTCCCTCCCAGTCACCTTGTCCGAGAACCCAGGACACAGAGTCCCCTGTCTTTGGATTGGTTTGGTTTGTCATTCCCCTTGACATTGTCTTGCCCCAGAGCCAAGAGGCCCCTTCATCCTCCAGCCAGGACCTTCCCCACCCTTGGGTGACCTACCTTCTTGCATTTTTTAGATTCGAGCCCTCTTTCTAGGCAGCGACTAACAGCGTGACCCCAGAGGCCCCCTCGCCCATGTTGTTGGTAGTCCTGACCTTTTTTTTGGCAGATCCTGGCTGTGGGAGTTCCCTCTTTCTCTTAGGTAGGACACAAGGCGGTTTCTGCCTCGTTGCCACCTACACCCAAAGTCAGGGGTAGGACTCTCCCAGACCCCACTGTCCTCCTCTTGTTAAAATTAGTAAGCATTAGCCCCCTTATTAC
>NW_012108463.1:593130-593967 GCF_000951045.1 Mandrillus leucophaeus | reverse complement strand
GTATATCATTCTGGTTTTGATTTGTATTTTCCTAATGATTAATGATACTGAGCATCTTTTCATATGCTTATTGGCCATTTGTTTTTTTTTTGTTTTTTTTTTTGAGACGGAGTCTGGCTCTGCCGCCCAGGCTGGAGTGCAGTGACCGGATCTCAGCTCACTGCAAGCTCTGCCTCCCGGGTTCACGCCATTCTCCTGCCTCAGCCTCCCGAGTAGCTGGGACTACAGCGCCTGCCACTGTGCCCAGCCAAGTGCATATATTTTAAATTTTTTATTTCTCCAAGATGTAGGATCAGGTCTTCCCCAAGGACCCCTGGAAAAATCTTTTACACTAGGCTACCCAGTTCAGATACCACTGAATGATTTTTCTTAAATATTATTCTAATGTGAACTTACATTTTATATTTACAATACATTGACTTAGATTTCTTATCTGTGTTTTTGAGCACTGGTGTAAACCTTTTCTTTCCTAGAACTAGCTTCCTGGTCACTTGATTGTCCCCAGGGTCTCAGACCTTCTGGCCACACCACCCCTTGCTTTCTTGGCAGGCCAAAGAGTTTTCTATGGGCACAAATGAACTGGCCGTCCACTGTGCCAGTCAGGTCAGCTGCATTTGTGGGGTACCATCAGACCTACTGCTTTGAGCCGTTTCTTTTTCTTTTAAAATTTTCAATATTTAAAAACTTTTCTTTCTTTCATATTTTCTAAACAGTGAACAGTTGGTTTTCTTTTTAAAAAAATTTTTTTATTTTATTTTTTGAGATGGAGTTTCGCTCTTCTTGCCCAGGCTGGAGTTCAATGGTGTGATCTTGGCTCACTTCAACCTCTGCCTCCCG
>NW_012108463.1:574660-588890 GCF_000951045.1 Mandrillus leucophaeus | reverse complement strand
AGATGATTTGCAAATATTTTCTTTCATTCTGTGGATTGCCTTGTCACTCTTGATGAGTGGCTTTCATTAATTTTGATAAAGTCCAGGTTATCTATTTTTTGTATTATTTCTTGAACTTTTGGTGCCATATCAAAGAAATCATTGCAAAATCCAATGTCACAAAGATTTTCTAGGTTTTCTTCTAAAAGCTTCATACTTTTAGCTCTTCGATCAATTTTTAGTTAATTTTTGTTTATGGCATAAGGTAAGAGTCCAATTTCATTTTTTGATATGACTATTCAGTTTTCCCATCATAATTTGTTGAGATTTCCCATCATAATTTGTTGAGAAGACTGTCCTTTCTCCATTGAATGGATTTGGCATCCATATTGAAAATCATTTGACTAAATATCTGAGGGTTTGTTTCTGGGCTCTCTATCCTATTTTATCTGTCTGTCTGTCTGTCTTTGTACCATACTGTTTTGATTACTGTAGCTTTGTCCCTATTTTTGTAAGCATTCAAACCCTTTTATTTATTTATTTATTTATTATTTATTATTTTTTTTTTTGAGAAGGAGTCTCGCTCTGTCGCCCAGGCTGGAGTACAGTGGCGCAATCTTGGCTCACTGCAAGCGCCGCCTCCTGGGTTTACGCCATTCTCCTGCCTCGGCCTCCCGAGTAGCTGGGACTACAGGTGCTTGCCACCTCGCCCAGCTAGTTTTTTGTATTTTTTAGTAGAGAGGGGGTTTCACCGTGTTAGCCAGGATGGTCTCGATCTCCTGACCTCGTGATCCGCCCATCTCGGCCTCCCAAAGTGCTGGGATTACAGGCTTGAGCCACCACGCCCGGCCCAAACCCTTTTATTTTAAAATTTTATGTCGAGGCTCTCTGGCTTAGTTATATTTCTTGTTTTTATCACCCTTATTAACAACTATGCCCTTAAACACTGGGAAAAAAATAATGAAATACAGTTTATTTGGCACAATCTCATTTAACCTATGAAAGTGCTTAGGGGCCAGGCGAGGTGACTCACACCTGTAATCCCAGCACTTTGGGAGGCAGAGGCGGGTGGATCACCTGAGGTCAGGAGTTAGAGTCCAGCCTGACCAATGTGATGAAACCCCGTCTCTACTAAAAATACAAAACGTACCCTGGTGTGGTGGCATGCGCCTGTAATTCCAGCTACTCAGGAGGCTGAGACAGGAGAATTGCTTGAACCTGGGAGGTGGAGGTTGCAGCGAGCCGAGATCGCGCCATTGCACTCCAGCCTGGTCAACAAGAGCAAACCTCCGTCTTAAAAAAGAAAAAAGAAAAAAGAAAAAAAAAAAGGCTTGGGTTAGCAAAATGGTAGAGTCTGAAACTGGTTGAACCTGGGGGTGGTCTACTTCAAAAGGGGGAGGGGGAGGGGCCTGAAAAAGCCCCTGGCTGACGAAGGTAGCGTAGATTCCCAACCCCACCCACACTTGGCATCCACAAGCACAAACAGTTTTCTGGAACCAAGAGAACTCACACAAACTCCTGCCTCTCCCTAATCCCTCCATTAAAGCATTTGACTCTGTTGGCCCATTTTTCCAGGATTTTATCATATTCTGTATTTCTCTCATGTCATCCCTCTGTTTATCCATCCATCCATTCATGCATCCATCCACATCCAACAAGTATTTATTTGGTGACTATGACATCCGAGGCACTGTACTTGGCACTGGGAATAAATCAGATGAAAAGCTCTGCCTTCAAGGGGCTTAGATTTTGATCGAGGGAGATAGGCAATAAAATAAATGTATAGTAAGTTGGTTATAAACAAGATGGTTGGTTAGTTATGGAGAAAAATAAAGTGGCTAAGAGGCTGGGAAACCATTAGACGTAAAAAAACCTTGAGGATGCTTATAATGGCATTGCTTATAATGCAGTCTAAAACAGAGTATAGTTTTCTGGCCCCCAAACTGGTAATGGTTAAAGAAATTTTGGTTACATCCATATAGTGGGGAATTATGCAGTCATTGAAAATATGTTGGACACCATATTTTATAACCTGGGAAATGAAATGATACTCATGAAATGTTTCTAAATAAATGGCAGCATAGAAAAAATACATATAATCTGGTTTTAATTCTGTAAAATAAATATATTTAACAAAACGACTTGAAAATTTATACTAAAATATTTAAAAGATTGTATTCGGGTGGTGGAATTATGAGCAGTCTTGTGATTTTTTTCTAAGTTTTTATAAACCAACATGATTAATAAAAAAAAAACTAAAAACACACATACAATACACACACACACACACACACAGAATCATGTGCTATATAATGGCGTTTTGATCAACGACAGAATTAGTCCCATAAGATTATAATGGAGCTGAAAAATTCTTGATGGCTAGGAGGTAATAATATACCCTCCCTCTTCCCAAAAGCGCAAGTGCCTTCACATATATTAACTTCCTTCTAGCCCTTCCTGATGTCTTCCACGTAGTTTTTACCTATGATTTTAGTTACTTGCTTTTCCCTACTCGCATCATTGCTGTAATAATTGTCACGATCATTGTCATCTGCTTCTGCTTTGGGTCGAGTGACTGCTCTTCTTTCTTCCCAACAGTGTTGTGTGCATAGTGGATGTGCAGCCAGCATTGGCTCGTGTGTGAAGAAGCATACGCTCCTGGAAAGTCTGCAGCGTGTCCATGCACATCATCTCACTGGGCCCCTGCAGTCCACTGAAAGAAGAGGCAGACGCCTGCCCCAACTGCCCTGAGCCTTGCTGGCTGAGCAGATCCCTCATGTCCTTGGTTAAACTCTCACCCTGCATGACTGTTTTCCTCAGAAGAAGTCACTAGTGGGGACCCCTCTTCCTGGGGTTGCTATGCAGGGAATGGGCTGGATGTGTACAGACCTGGCCACCATGCCTTTGGGGGCTGGTGTCACAGCCAGGCCATGACTCTAAAGAATGAGGTGGGCCGGGCTGGGCACAGTGGCTCATGCCTGTAATTCCAGCACTTTGGGAGGCTGAGGCAGGTGGATCACCAGGTCAGGAGATCGAGACCATCCTGGCTAACAAGGTGAAACCCCATCTGTACTAAAAATACAAAAAAATTAGCCAGGCGTGGTGGCGGGCGCCTGTAGCCCCAGCTACTCAGGAGACTGAGGCAGGAGAATGGCGTGAACCCGGGAGGCGGAGCTTGTGGTGAGCCAAGATCGCACCACTGCACTCCAGCCTGGGATACAGAGCGAGACTCTGTCTCCAAAAAAAAGAAAAAAAAAAAAGAATGAGGTGGGCCAGGTGCGGTGGCTCATGCCTGTAATCCCAGCACTTTGGGAGGCCAAGGCGGGTGGATCGCTTGAGGCCAGGAATTGGAGACCAGCCTGGCCAACATGCTGAAACCCTGTCTCTACTAAAAATACAAAAAATTAGCTGGGTGTGGTGGCACGTGCCTGTAGCCCCAGCTACTGGGGAGGCTGAGGCAGAACTGCTTGACTCCGAAGGGCAGAGGTTGCAATGAGCCGAGATCGTGCCACTGCACTCCAGCCTGGGCAAGAAGAGCAATACTTTGTCAAAAAAAAGAAAAAGAAAAGAATGAGGTGGAAGGAGGGCTTCAGCTCACTGTGAAAAAAAATGTCAAAACTCACAAAGAAATAATACAACAGAGAACCAAGAGAAATGTAATCTCCAGCGCAGTCGTGTGGAGAGGTGGGGCCCTGGGGAGATGATTAGGTCATGAGGCTCCTTCACTGTGGGTGGGAAGACGGCCTTTATCAAGGAGGCCTCCCACAGCATGTGACCCCCTTTGTCATTCTGTCCTTTTGGCTGTGTCAGGACATAGCATTTGTCCTCTCTGGAGGACACAGAGAGACTGGGTCCTCACTAGACATCATACCTGCTGGTGCCCTAATTTTAGACTTCTGAGCCTCCAGAACTGTGAGAAATAAATATTACATATACCTTGCCCAGGCTGTGGCGTGTTGCTCTAGCAGCAAGAATGATCCGAGACAGTCTTCCAGCTCTATGCCAATGCCTCCTCCCAGACCCCTCACCCTGGGACCCTGTGTCCCCTCTCTAAGCCCCTCTCAGTGATTAGACCTTGAGATTTTGCAGATGCCCTTAGGGCAAAACTGATACTGACTTTCCAGGAATCCATGTTTCTCTTAATTTTGGGTCTTGATCAATGACTTATTTACGATGCATTTTCAATATTAAATCTTGCTATGTAAACTATTTTCAAAAGGACGGTGGCTTAAAGTGTTTGCTACCATTTCTCAGAGGCAGGGGGATGCACACTCGCTTTTCCCAGAACCTCTTTCCTCGCTCACAGTCAGCTCTCAGGAGCAGCACTGCACGTCAGGCTGAACAGAAATGAGCTCCGGATACCACATCCAGTGCTGTGTCCGGCTGTGATCACTTCCTTTTGTCAGGGTTATTTTAAAATTTTAGTGTAGGCTCAGCTGAACCATAGGAATCCAAGGGACCGTTCTATGGTCCAGCAGATCTTTAAGATTAAGGATGAGCAGACTCCCTTCAGTCAGGTCAGAAAACAAAACAACCACCACAACCTCAGTCTTTTTATGCATGTGTAGAGGTGTCTATCTGGGGTCACTAGGGAAACACAAATTAAAAACATGTGAGGGGCCGGGTGTGGTAGCTCATGCCTGTAACCCTAGCACTTTGGGAGGCCGAGGCGGGTGGATCGCCTGAGATCAGGAGTTCGAGACCAGCCTAGTCAACATGGTGAAACCCTGTCTCTACTAAAAATACAAAAATTAGCCAGGCATGGTGGCGGGTGCCTGTAATCCCAGCTACTTGGGAGGCTGAGGCAGGAGACTCGCTTGAACCTTGGGGGCAGAGGTTGCAGTGAGCCGAGATCGTGCCACTGCACTCCAGCCTGGGCAAAAAGCAAAACTCCATCTCAAAAACAAACAAACAAACAAACAAAACGTGTGAGTTAGGTATTGCTACACATGCTAATACATACCTCAACATACCTACGAAAAAGATGGAGGTTTTTATTGCCATTTTGTTTTTGGCCTGGCTGCCTAAGGGTTTCTTTCAAGTACAATAACTATCCATTCAATTTCCATAATGTTCTCTTTAATTATTCTAAAACCTGTGTTTACTTTTTCTTGCTCATTTTTCTTTCAGTGTTCTCCTCCAGTGCTCTGTGGAATCATATTGGAGCCTGAGGCAAAAGGAAAAAATTGATTCTGTCTTTATTTAAAATTTTGATATTTTGTTCATTATGCATTAATTTTGATTTTAAGAATATTGCATTAAAGCAAAGGTATCCAATCTTTTGGCTTCCCTGGGCCACACTGGAAGAAGAATTGTCTTGGACCACACATAAAACATACTGAACATCAGTACATCATGCTATATAGCCCGCCTCCTGTTCATGTAGGAACTGTACATCATGCTGCCTGTACAGCCTGCAGAACTGTGAGCCAATTAAGCCTCCTTTCTTTATAATTTACCTAGTCTTGGTATTTCCTTATAGCAGTTTGAAAACGAACTAGTACAGTTGTAATGATAGCTGATAAGCTAAAGAAAAAATCAGAAAAAATCTCATAATGTTTTAAGAAAGTTTACGAATTTGTGTTGGACTGCATTCAAAGCCGTTCTGGGCCGCAGGTCAGACAAGATTGCATTAAAATATGATTTGTCGTGATGACTGGGTGCCATTGCCCTGCAAGTTCCTGTTCACTAGCATCCTCTCATCCCCTGCTGTCCTCTTCCTTCCTCACCAGGAATGGCAGAGTCCACTCTCTCTGTGCAGCTTCCTATTTAATTTTGTTTCCACAATTGTTTAATTCTTCTACTTTCTTTAGGCTCTGCTGATTCATGCTCCTCCTCCTTTTGTTATTTTGCTGTAATTTCCATGCACTCATGTTTTTCTGCTTTTGCTATTGTTTTGCAGAAATTATTGCTTCACTGAACACTTGGTAGTTCGTTTGTTCTTTCTCTCTCTCTCTCTCGCTCGCTTGAAGTCAAAATTGAACTGTTTAATCTCAGTTTGCATTTCATCCAGGGCAGCATTTTTCTGGCCCAAGATCTCGTCTACTACTTGTTTGTTGTCATCGTAGTCATCTTCTTCTTTTCTCTTCTTCCTCCTCCTTTGAGTAGGGAGGACCTAGAGTATAGTTTAAGAGACAAACCAAACCCACAAGAACCCATTCCCTTCCTCCCAACTGCTGCCTTCTGAGCTTGGCTAGGCTCCCTGGGCATCCAGGGCTTATTTCACAAAACTTCCTGCCGGTGTGATATGGTTTGGCTGTGTCCCCACCCGAATCTCTTCTCGAATTGTAATCTCCACATGTTGAGGGAGGGATCTGGTAGGAGGTGACTGGGTCATGGGGGCAGTTTTCCCCTTGGTGTTCTCGTCATAGTGGGCGAGTTCTCACAACATCTGATGGTTTTAAAAAGTGTGTGTCAGCTCACCAGTCCACTCTTCTCTCTCTCCTGCTGTGTCATAGTGGGCGAGTTCTCATGACATCTGATGGTTTTAAAAAGTGTTTGTCAGCTCACCAGTCCACTCTTCTTTCTCTCCTGCTGCCATGTAAGACGTGCCTTGCTTTCCCTTCACCTTCTTCCATGATTGTAAGTTTCCTGAGGCTTCCCCAGTCATGTGGCACTGTGAGTCAATTAAAACTCTTTCCTTTACAAATTGCCCAGTCTCAGGTATTTCTTTATAGCAGTGTGAAAGTGAACTAATACATTGTGCATGGTCAAGATTCCTTTAGACTCATCCTGGAGGCCTGTGGTAATTTTCTTGGACAATGTGGGAAGCTTATAAGAGAAATTGGTCAGAACTTCCCTGGAGGATATGAAGAAGGCGGACCAAAGGTTGACATTTTGTTGGTAGTGCTCCTGGGCCATGGAGTCCTTTGGAGAGTTAGAAGGGACAATTGTAAAGTCATCTGGTCCAGCAGCTACCCTACAAACTCACCTTTGAATTCATTCCTTTGAATCGGAAATCAAATCAAATCAATTCTCTGTGGGGCGGTGTAGTTTCCAGGTGAACTACACTACCTGTTTATGTTTGGCAAAACTTTTTAAACATAACATTTTAATGAATTTACTTATTTATCAACAAATAAAATGCATATATTTATCTTGTATGTGTTGTTTTTAAATATGTATGTGTTGTAGAATGGCTAAGTCAAGCTAATTAACATATGCATTACTGATATGGTTTGGATATGTGTCCCCACCCAAATCTCATGTTGAATTGTAATCCCCGATGTTGGAGGTGGGGCCTGGTTGGAGGTGAGTGGATCATGGAGGTAGATTCTATCTTCTTTGTGCTGTTCTCATGATAGTGAGTTCTTTTGAGATCTGGTTGTTGAAAAGTGTGTGGCACCTCCTCCAGCTCTCTCTTGCTCCCATGCCAGCCATGTGACATGCCTGCTCCCTCTTCACCTCCTGCCATGATTATAAGTTTCCTGAGACCTCCCCAGACGCCAAGCAGATGCCAGCATTATGCTTCCTGTACAGCCTGCAGTACCATGAGCAAATTAAGCCTCTTTTCTTTATAAATTTCCCAGTCTCTGGTATTTCTCTATAGCAGTGCGAGAACGAACCAATAGAATTACTTTACATACTTGTCATTTTTTGTGGTAGTGTTTGTCCTCCTCTTTCCCACATCCCCTTTTGTAGTGATGGCTTTACGTAGCAGCTTTGCTAGCTTCCTTCTGATTGAGCTCCTCCAGAAGCAGCTATTGGCAGGGGGCTCCATGGAGAGTGGTCTGGGGCTGTCCTCACATGTGGCGTGAGGCCACTGTGTTTAGCTTTATCAATCCTCAGCTTTCAGATCTGCACCCAAAGGCAGCCCAGTACAGGCCTCCCTCCTGCGCCCCTGCAAACCACAGGCTTTTCCTGACAAATGTGGCTTCCCTTCATGACCTTGGCACAGCCCATCACCCTTGTCCCAACCACACCAGTCCTGGGAAGCCCCAGCTCCATCTTGTGCTCTCAGATTCTGTTGACCTTCATCGGTTCGTCATTTAAGATGTACCTTAACCTTAAAAAACATGTTCTGGGAACGGGGCTGTGGCTCATGCCTGTAATCCCAGCACTTTGGGAGGCTGAGGCAGGAGTATCACCTGAGCCCAGGATTTAAGAGCAGCCTGGGCCGGGCGCGGTGGCTCACGCCTGTAATCCCAGCACTTTGGGAGGGCGAGGCAGACGGATCACAAGGTCAGAAGATGGAGACCATCCTGGCTAATACGGTGAAACCCTGTCTCTACTGAAAATACAAAAAATTAGCCGGGTGTAGTGGCAGGCGCCTGTAATCCCAGCTACTCATGAGGCTGAGGCAGGAGAATGGCGTCAACTGAGAAGGTGGAGCTTGCAGTGAGCCAAGATTGCACCACTGTACTCCAGACTGGGCGACAGAGCGAGACTCAGTCTCAAAAAAAAAACAACAACAACAACAACACATGTTCTGCTGGCTGTCTCTGAGCTCTGAGGGGCGAGGTTCCCCCAAGTCCCCGCCATGCCTTGGTTGGTGTGCCTGCGCCTGGCAGTCTTCCCTTCTGTTTTGCAGCTCTGAATTTTAGATGTCTCTTCGATTTATCAACAGTAGCATCTCTGTCTCTGTTCCTCTTCTTCTTGGTTGCTTTTGGGTGCCTTTTTAGAGGAGAAATGGGAAACACCCCAACATTTTAGAAGTAGAGGCTTTACAAAGGGTTTTGAGCAGGAAATGACCCGTGCACAGTTAGACCTTTCTGGCTGAAGTCTGGAGGAGGAATCACAGGGAAAACTGATTCCAGTTGTTTCAATTTTCTCATTTGCATGACGGGGAAACAATAATACCTAATTTTCAGGGTTATTGTGAGAACCAAACGAGGTTATATGTGTGCAGATCTGGCAGGTAGTAAGTGCTCATAAGTGAGAGAGTGGATGGCCAGGACAGCCTCATGAGACACACCACCTAGCATCACTGCCTTCACTTGAGAGATGAGGAATCCAACGCCTGATGCTGAGAGATTTGCACAAAGTGATGCAGCTTGTTCTCAGCAGAACAGATAGAGAGTCCAAATCTTCCACCATTGTACCCCAAACCCATGTGTTTCCACTGCACAGCTGCTGGAGAATTGGGCAGGCTGTGTGGAAGGATGTGCAGGCAACCTTGGTTGAGCCCCCAGAACTCAGATTCGGAACACTTAGGCCTGGGTCACCGGTCAGATTTGTAATCAGATTTACAGACTTTTTTTTTTTTTCATAGAGCAGACTGAGCTGCCCACTGTGTGAGATTTATCCACACTGCATGAGTTCATAAGGAGGACGAAGCACAGGGATGGACTCTGGGTAAATCCATCCCTGCACCCAAACAGCTCCACATGCCTTTGGGTATTAGGAATGAGGTATCTTTTACAACTTTCATTTTTTTAAAATCAGTGCTGCATTCTTATTATGATAATGTCAGTATTATTCACTGATGAACTCAGTAGTGTACTGGGATCAGGCTGCTTTCCTTGTACTTTTTATTTTCCTGGAGTTAATCATTGCTTCTTTTTGTTTGTTTAATTTTCCATGTATCTGTGGCGGCTCAAACTCTTCAACAACTATGTAAATAAACTATATTTCTCACACGGTCAAATGCATTCCTCATCTATCAATTTCTTTCACTTCTTCTTTGTGAATATCTCCACCCTGGAACTCCCTCTTCTACTCCTGTGGGACCAGTGGCACAGCCCCAGCCCAAGGATTTCTTTTCACCACCTGGTGGATTCTGGCTCCTTTCCTGGGCTGGGTCATTTTCCTACTTCTTGGCTAATTCACTGGTTTTGCTGTAATCTGTATTCCAGTAGCTTCCTTAGGTAAATTTTTTGAGACTTTATATGTCTGAGATAATTCTATTCTACTCTTAGATTTGACTGAGTGCTAAATTCTAGGCTGGGAACAACTTTCCCTCAGAATTATAAAGGAATTGATCCTCTTTCTTCCATTAAAAAAAAAAAATCTCTGTCACCTATTTGCCCCGTTTCTCTCTGGGAACTTTTAGCATTATTCCTGCTGTTCTGAAGTGTGCTGGTAATATATAACTTGGTGGGATTTTTGTTTTCCATTTATTATGCTGAAAACTCAGTGGGCTCTTTAAATCTGAAAACTAAACTTTGGGAAATTTTACTGAATATTTTTGTAATAATTCCTTTCCTCGTCTTTCCTTCTGGAACTCCTAGTATTTATAAGTTGGACTTCCTGGGTTGATCCTTTGATTTTATTATTTTCTCTACTTCCTAACAGATTTTCTCAAATTCATGCTCCTATTCTATTTGAGCTTTTCATTTCTCGTGCATAATTTATTTCTAAGAGCTCCTGGCAGGTGTTAGAAGTGTTCTGGGGCCCCGGTTGTTCCTTTTCTCAGAACCCCTCTTCCTGGAGTCCTGGATTCCCTATTTCCTATCATTTCCCTTCTGTAGATTCCAGTTTCCTTTTGCCCCGGCATTGCCTTTTTCCTCTGTGTTCCGTCCTCTCTTGTGTTTGCTTTGATCTGTGCATTTCACTTTGGAGGCTTCCCCCACCGACAGCGGGTGAGGAGCCCTGCGGGAGCTCCGCTGGCGGTGCATGCAGCCCCCAGTTGCTTGCTGACACCCCCCACACTTGGAGTCTGGGCCCACTCAGCTTCTCTGGAGATGGATCCTGAGGTGCATGTCCTTCGGGGTGAAGCCTCAGCTCCTGGCAGACAGGAGAGAGGGCTGGACCCTGGCCTCACCCCCGCCCCAGCCAAGCCTCTCGGGAAGGGCGGTGGGCCTGCTGCTCCCCGGCAGGCCGCCCCAGGCTAAGCGCTGTTCTCCTCTCGGTCTTCCTGCTGGCCTGCTGGCCTTGGGAGGAAAAACAGACCACTCAGCTCAGCTCAACAGATTCGGCGAGAGCACATCACTGTCTCAAGTGTCCTCTGACTCCTGCCAGCGATGGCACCTCTGGGGCAATCCCAGACACTGTCTTATCTCTGCCTGTGTTTGATCAAGCGCACAACCATCTGCTGCCCCGTAGGGTTCCGGCGACAAGACCGCCCTGGGGGGTTATCAGGGAAGCACAAAGAGCTCTCTGAGGTCTCTGGCCCCTGGAGCCAGCCAAGGAAGGGATTGTTTCTCCTGCCTCTGCGTCTTCCAAGGGCACACCTTTTACCTGGGAGGGATCCTGGGCCCCTGCCACTTACGCCCAGGTGGAGGGGAAGCCCCGCCTGTGCTGAGGCCTCAGTAGGTGGTGACATGCGCAGCTCGCGCTTCCTGCAGAGTTGCTTGCTGCAGCCTTGCCTCTTGCCTGCCGGGTCTGGACCTGGGCTCCCTGGATTGCCCCTGGACTTTGTTCAAGAGTGCTTTTCAGGGTTCTTTCCATCCTTTTATGAAACTCCTAAAAGACACCATATACTCAACGATTTTTGCGTGCTCCCGAAGTTTTCAGAAACTACATCAGAATTAAGCAATTAACTGTGGAAATGACTTTAAATACTCATAGTTGAAGACACAGTTGACAAGGAAATGTGGTTATTTCTGTGGCCTACAATAACAATAACCATAATAATGATTGACAGCATAGACTCAGGCATATTAGAATTTTAGAAATCCCATAGAATTTTGGATCATATGTTAACATTCACTAAAATATAACCTGAAGAACGTTAAACGTCAATTTTTTTTTTTTTTTTGAGACGCAGTCCCGCTCTGCCTCCCAGGCTGGAGTACAGTGGTGGGATCTCAGCTCACTGTAAGCTCCACCTCCCGGGTTCACGCCATTCTCCTGCCTCAGCCTCCCGAGTAGCTGGGACTACAGGCGCCGCCACCATGCCCGGCTAGTTTTTTGCATTTTTAGTAGAGACGGGGTTTCACAGTGTTGGCCAGGATGGTCCCGATCTCCTGACCTCGTGATCCGCCCACCTCGGCCTCCCAAAGTGCTGTGATTACAGGCGTCAGCCACTGTGCCCGGCCAAACGTTATTTTTTCATGTCCACAGTGTGTAGAACATGGCCTCTCTCCTGGAGTGGCATCTTACACAGATAACCCATTGGAGCGAAGAGTTGTACCCTTACATGCAACTACCTTTTCAGAGATTGATTTGACTTCCTCTTCAGATGTTTTCTCTATTCAAGAGGTAAAACACTGGGATATTTGGACTCTCAGAACAGTGGTCTGGATTTTCCTCTTTGACCTGTGCTTACATGGGGTTCCTCAGAGAGCAGAGTCCCAGATAAAATGTGTATGCTCTATCTTTTGAAGAACGCAGTTCCAGGGAAGCAGGAGAAAAGAAAAGGAGAATGAGTCAGAGAAGCAAGGAAAGCACCTGGAATTGTGCCCCGAAGAGCTGGCAGCTGCGTGGTAGGACGTGCATACTGGGTTGAAGCTCCCATTTAGCCTTTCATTTTCTGAAAGACCTGTGAACTGCTGCATCTCACAGGAGAAGAACTGATCTGCTGACTAAAGGTCCATCCTCCCACACAACATTAATGTCTCCATTGCTCCAGGCTGCAGAGGCACCGAGCCAGCAGATCCTCCCACCCCCATGTCTCTCACTAAGCTGCTTGTAGCCCAGTGGGGACCAGCAGGAGTCCAAGGGCCCTGGGGAGCTGTGGCAGCAGCTAGACTGTGTCTCCTGCAGGCCTCCCTGAAACTGCCTGGCCCGCTCATGCCCTCTCATTCTGTCCAGTCACCGACGGCAGCTACACTGCATTGATCTGGGAACACAATGTCATTTCTTCCCTGACGGTGAAGAAACAAATCCAGCAAGCCACAGAGCCCCTGTCACAGAGTGGAAAGCAATGGTCTCTGAAGAGAATCGACAAGGGGAGTAAAAAAAAAAGCAAAACCAGGCTGGGCATGGTGGCTCACACCTGTAATCCCAGCACTTTGAGAGGCCGAGGTGGTTGGATCTCCTGTGCTCCGAAGTTCGGGACCAGACTGGGCAACATAGGGAGACCCCATCTCTGCTAAAAATAATAAAAAATACATTCATGGGACATAGTGCATGCCTGTGGTACCAGCTATTCAGGAGCCTGAGATGGGAGGAATGCTTGAGCCCAGGAGGTCGAGGCTGCAGTGAGCCATGATCGTGCCACTGCACTCCAGCCTGGGCCACAGAGCCAGACCCTGTCGCTAATAAATAAATAAATAAATAGGCCTCGCATGGTGGCTCACACCTGTAATCCCAGCACTTTGGGAGGCCGAGGCAGGTGGATCACCTGAGGTCAGGAGTTCAAGACCAGCTTTGCCAACATGGTGAAACCCTGTCTCTACTAAAAATACAAAAATCAGCCCATCATGGTGGCAGGTGCCTGTAATCCCAGCTACTCCGGAGGCTGAGGCAGGAGAATTGTTTGAACCTGGGAGGTGGAGGTTGCAGTGAGTCGAGATCACGCCACTGCACTCCAGTCTGGGCAACAGAATGAGTGAGACTCCATCTCAAAAAATAATAATAATAATAAATAATAAATAAATAACTTGAAGAAAGCAGCAAAACCAAACAAGAGCTACAATCCCTAGGGTTTTAGCTGGTCCCAAGATTGTAGACAATATTAATCATCTCCCTGCCCTGTCACCCATTCTAGATCCTTTCAGCCTTGCAGGTAGGGGTGGCCCAGAACTTCACCCCTGAGGGATCTGAGACTTTCCCCACCCTCGACTGGGTCCAGCTGCTCAGTCCTTCTGTGTTTCTTCATTTCATGTGTATTTTGTTAACATGTAGTTGGACTTTATATTTTTTTATCCAGTCTGGAAATATGTTTTTAATTGAAGTGTTTCATTCATTTTCATTTAATGCAATGACTATTATCTTTTTTCCATGTGTATTTTAAGCCTTTTTTCCATGTGTATTTTAAGTAAAGATACTTTTACTATTGTTGTTGTAAGCAGTCAGTGCATTTACCGCTTACTTTTCTTTTCCAATTTCCTTTGTTCCTTTCTGTGCTCCATGCATCCTGAAGGGCCCTTTCTTCAAGATGACATTTTTGTTCATTACTTGTTCAGGTTTGTGTTACAATTGTATTATTTTTTTAAAACACAAAATCTGCTTTATTCCACTTTTAATTTTGGAGCATATTTTCCCCAGGTATAAAGTTTGAAGTTTGCAGTCTTTCTTCTTTCAGAGCTTTGAGATATTATTTCATTTTTTTCTGGCTTCCATTATTTCTCAAATATGCCAGTCTTTATTTTGCTCCTTTTAAAGTAACATGTCTTTTTTTCTGTGGTTACTTTTATATTTTGTCTATCCTTTATTTTTAGCAGTTTTAGTATAATGTGTGGTTTTGCTTGTATTTATCCCCTTTGGT
>NW_012108463.1:571788-574150 GCF_000951045.1 Mandrillus leucophaeus | reverse complement strand
TGTGTGTGTGTGTTTTTTCCATATCCCATATCTCTCCCATGCCCTTTCTGCATTTCCCATCCTTCTCATTGCGCTTCAGTCTGAATATGTTCTACTGTCCACTGGGACAGGCCTCTGTAATTTACCTGACCTCTTGCATGGCCTCCCTCCTCCGGCATGCCACTGAGAGCCTGGGATGTTCGCAATTCTTCTCCCCCACAGCAGGACTTGACTCCAGCTTCTGTTTCCCCTGCACCATGTCGGCAACAACTTCCCACCAGCTCTTTTCCTCCCAGTGGCTGCTTTTTGCCTAGTTTCTTGGAGTTCAGCCCTGCCGCTGCACACCTTGAACAGAATGCGCATGCAGGCTTTGGGGTTCCCTCTCCCTAGCTCCCCTCTGTCTGTGCTGCTGGCCCTTGTACCCTCAGCCCAGTTACGATGTTCTGCTGTGCTTGGGCTCTGTTTCCTGTGGGCCGTGGAATAACTTCCGGGGGAAAAGTCAAACGAGATGTGGAACGCAACTCATGACTTTCCTGTCACTCAAGGATTTCAGCCCCTTACCTCGACTGCTTTGGTTGCTCTCTGTAATGCATACTACCGTTTCATGGGATTTGTCCAGCTTTTATCAATCCTATGGTGTAATGGGGAGGCCTGGAGAGGCGGCGCCATTGCTGCCAGAACTGGAAGCGCTCTGCTCCTTGTTTTTCACACTCAACAGTTTGTCTTGGTGATTTTTTTTGGTATAAGTTTCAGTTATGTAACGGCTGTATTGTATTCCATTTTACGGATGCAGTGTAATTATTTGAACATATCTCTTTTGGAGGGAAATAGGTTATTTCCAAGTATTCTGCTACAGTGAATATCTGTGAACGTATTTAGTTTGTACATGTGCAATGAGAGATGTAGGATAAAGACCTGGAAGTGGAACCCCTGGGTCACATGAGTGGATGACTCGTGTGGTAGAGTGTTCCTGCATATTGTATTCAGTGCCAGACTGCCCGAGCTTGAATTCCAGTTCTACTGTTTATTAGATCTGTGGCCCTGGGGAAGATGCTAAACCTCTGTGTGCCTCAGTTTCCTAATCTGCAAAATGAGAAGGTGATATGCTATCTATCACATAGGATCATTATTGTACATGTTTAAAATATTGTTAGTTATTGCAAATTGCCCTCCCTTAAGGGTTTAAACAATTTACATTCTCACAAGCCGGGCTTATCACACTTGTCAACGGAAAGTATTATTAAATTTACTGAGTCTTTCCCAAACCAAGAAGTGAGAAATGGCATGTCCATGTGGCCTTATTTTCCATGTCTCTTGAATGAGTGAGGCCCATCATCTTTTCATATGTTTATGAGCCATGGCCATTTCCCTTTATGTGAACTGTGTGTGTGTGTTCTTTGACAATTTTAATTGGCTTATTCATCTTAAACTTATTGACTTTATATTTTTTTGAAAACTGGCCCTTTTGCATATCAGTAGCAAATATTTTGTCACAATTTTTGATTTGTCTTTTTATTTCACTTATGGCATTTTTCCCTTCTGCAGAACTTTCTAGTATTCTATGGGGAAATCAGTTAATATATCCTTATAACACTTCAGTATCCTGTATTCTACTGAGAAACTTTCTATCCTGTAAGAGTGTAACAACTGGCTGGGTGCGGCGGCCCACGCCTGTAATCCCAGCACTTTGGGAGGCCGAGGTGAGTGGATCATGAGGTCAGGAGATCAAGACCATCCCGGCCAACATGGTGAAACCCTGTCTCTACTAAAAATACAAAAATTAGCTGGGCGTGGTGGCATGCGCCTGTAGTCCCAGCTACTCAGTAGGCTGAGGCAGGAGAATCACTTGAACTCGGGAGGCGGAGGTTGCAGTGAGCCAAGATCACACCACTGCACTACAGTCTGGCTACAGAGTAAGACTCCATCTCAAAAAAAAAAAAAAAAAGTGTAACAACTTCTAGCTCTTTATGATTGTATTTTGATGTTTAACTATTTGATTAGCCTGGAAATTGTCTTTGTCTGGATGGTCTCCTGGGCGTTCCAACATGATTGATCGGATAATCCATCATTCCCACTGCTATGGAATGGTGTCTGTCAAGCTATATATCTATCATCTCTTTAATTCTATCAGTCAGGAACCAGTCAGAAAAACAAAACCACACTGTTCTTTTAATAGAAAGAACTGGACATAGTGACTTGTTTGAACATGTTTAAAGGGGCGGGAGGGGACCCTGAGAAAGGAAGAGATAATACCTTAGGAAGCGGCTCCTCCCCAAGCACTGTGGGACACAGGGAAGAGGCTGTGGATACCAGAGCCAGAGAAAGGGGTGCCCTCCAGTGGGTGCTGCCACAGTGAGAGGGAACCAGCGGTTCCTGCTGAGGG
>NW_012108463.1:569797-571094 GCF_000951045.1 Mandrillus leucophaeus | reverse complement strand
TGGTCTCGATCTCCTGACCTCGTGATCCGCCCGCCTCAGCCTCCCAAAGTGCTGGGATTACAGGTGTGAGCCACCGCGCCTGGCCTAAGCCTTATTATTTAAACGTGTAATGACTCTGCCTCTTCCTGTATCAAATTCTGTATAAATCCAAGTTCTTAGTCACAAGCAACAATCCAACCTTGGCTGGTTTAACTGAAGGAAAGGTGTACTGAGAGATCCTGGGTAGGTCTCAGAGTCACCACGGTGCCACCCTTGCTGCTGGCCAGTGAGGCCGCAGCCTGCCTGCCTGACCACACGGGCGGGTTCAGAGGGGCTCTGCTGCCCAAGGGATGGTGTTGCAGCGACCACGATGGCTGCCCCGGCTCTGGCATCACTGGCTCATGTTTCTGGGTCTGGGGTGGCGCATCTCACTGGCCGCTTATCAGAGCTGGGACCTCTGCTGTCCTAGCGGCCACAGATGGCAGCCACAGGCCACAGAGCCCTCAGATGGGACAGAAGAATTCCGTTGATGGACTGCTTACAGTACATGCCACTCTGGACCAATCACACCAATAACAGAAATGCTCGCTCACATTATCCCCAGCTGGCTCCTCAGCACTTTGGAAGGCTGAGGCAGATGGATCACCTGAGGTTGGGAGTTCAAGACCAGCCCAGCCAATATGACGAAATCCCATCTCTACTAAAAATGCAAAAATTAGGCAGGCACGGTATAGGGAGCCCGTAATCCCAGCTACTCAGGAGGCTGAGGCGGGAGAATTGCTTGAACCTGGCAGGTGGAGGTTGCAGTGAGCGGAGATCACACCAGTGCACTCCAGCCTTGGCGAAAGAGCAAGACTCTGTCTCAAAAAGAAAGAAAGCAAATACTCACTAAATGAAAGCAACAGAAGAGACAAAGCTGACTTTAAAGCCAAACAGTCTTACTGAAGGGGGTGACTACCTGATAAGTTCCAATTTATGAAAGGAGATAAAATTAACACATATCATAAAAGAATGAAAATGTATAAAGCCAACATTGACAAAATTTTGAGGGGAAATTCACAAATCCACCCGAGCGGTTTCCTGAGCAGGGGGAGCCTGGGGTGATCACAGTCCACCGCGCCACAGCAGCTTGTTGCTGGTGTAAGCCAGTGAGGCACATGGCCAGGAGCTGGCAGGCTGGTCTCTTCATGAGCAGCCTGTGACCTTGGGCACATTCTGTCCTTCCTGGGTCTTATTTTCTTCTGTGCACAGGGGAGAGGGGAAGTGGGAGGGCTGGGGGGAGGCTGTAGGCTACGTGGTTTAATTATTTTATTTGGTA
>NW_012108463.1:563954-564487 GCF_000951045.1 Mandrillus leucophaeus | reverse complement strand
ACAGGGAAGAGGCTGTGGATACCAGAGCCAGAGAAAGGGGTGCCCTCCAGTGGGTGCTGCCACAGTGAGAGGGAACCAGCGGTTCCTGCTGAGGGGAAGGGCTGCTGTTGGGGGATGCAGACAGAAACGGGGCGAAACAGGAAGGTCCAGTGTCTCACCTCCCCTCCAGCTGGCCTCTTGCGAACCTTATTGGCAGAGCCTATTGGCAGGTGGTCAAGCGGGGTGTGCAGAGCCCAGCCCCAGTGCCACAAGGAGGAGTACAGATGGTGGGCTTCTGCTGAAGAAGGCTTGATACCTGCATGCCCTGTGTCTTGGAGCGATTTCTGAGCGCCCCGTTCCATCCCCTGCTAGCACCCCATGGTTGTAGCTGGCAGGCCCAGTGTCCGCTCCTTACTTTTCCAGGACATTCCTGGCTATCCTTGTTCATTCATTTTTTTGTAAAGGCAATATTGCTTCAAGTATGGATTGGGATCATGTTACATTCATAAGTTGCTAGGGAGAATTGTTTCTCATGTAGAACCACCAGGACAGGG
>NW_012108463.1:547961-562148 GCF_000951045.1 Mandrillus leucophaeus | reverse complement strand
CTGTATGCCCATCACCCTGCTGAAGAAGTATGTGAACCACAGTTTAGAACTCTGCATCGTCCTCCCCACCACATATCAATAGGCATTTTACTGAATTTTGTGTTCGTTATTATCTTTTTTTTATACTTTCCCACTGTATTAGCCTGCTCAGGCTGCTGTAACAAAATACCACACACTGGGTGGCTTAAACAACAGAAGCATACTTTCTCGAAGTGCTGGAGGCTCCAGAAGTCTGAGATCAAGGTGCAGGCGGCACTAGTTCCCAGCAAGGCCTCTCTTCCCAGCTTGCAGGTGGCTATCTTTTCACTGTAGGAAGGGAGAGACATCTCTCTTCTTTTAAGGTCACCAATCCTATCAGGTTAGGACCTCACCCTCATGACCTCTTTTAACTTACTTAACTCCCTACAGGCCTTATCTCCAAATACAGTCATATTAGTATGTATTCTTCTGGGACTTGCCTTTTTCCAAAAACCATATACTTATGGGATTCATCTGAAAACCATATACTTATGAGATTCATCCATACTGATGTGTACAACTATTTATTTTTCAGTGCTGTATAGTATTCCATTGCATGACTCTTCCATAGGCATTGACCCATTCTTTAATTGATGGTTGTTTGGGTTGTTTCTCATTTTTAGCTAATAGTGCTTCTGTGAACATGGAGCACATGAACGAGTGTTTATCTAGGGAATATATGTGGGAATGTAATTGCTGAAGTAAGGACATCCTCAACTTTGCTGTATTTGTGGTTGAAGATTACACCAATGGCCCTGGTATTTCCCTTCCCTGTATCCTTGTCCCGTGCCGTGTGGGCTTGGAGCTCCTTTTATGGGGAGGTAGAGTCTACTGTTTCTTCCATGAGCCTGCTGCTGTGCTGTGCTGCATGGCACTTTGTCAAGCAGAGTGCAGCAAAGTCATGGCTTGCTGCTTCTCAGCTTCTGGCACGTCTGCTCTCGTGGAAACCTGTGAACCTCTCTTGGAAGCCTGTGAATGAGCCTGGGTTAACCTGCTAGCAGTGGCAACACTGCGAAGCAGAGAAGAGCATCCAAGCCAAGGCCACTGAAAGAGTTTCTTGTTGCCACTGTAAGAAAATACCAAAAATCTATGGTATGAAACAATGCAGATGTATTATCTTGCAGTTCTAAAGATCAGAGGTTAAAAACGGGTCTTACTGAGTTCAAATCAGTGCAGGCAGGACTGTGTCCTTCCAGAGGCTCAAAGGGAGAATCCACCTCCTTGCCTTTTCTCGAGGCTGCTCACATTCTTAGGGTGGTGGCTCCTTCTCCATCTTCAAAGCCAGCAGCGCGGCATCTTCCCATCTCTCCTGGTCTCTAGCCTGGCTGCCATCATTATCACATATCTCTCCCACCCTCCTGCCTCCTTCTTTCCCTTGCAAGGGCCCTTGGGGTTTCATCCTTTCACCTGATAGTCCAGGATAACCCTCCTTTCAGGATCCTTCACTCAGTCATATCTGCAAAGCCCCTGTGGGGCACAGTCAGAGCTAACTCACACATATCTGCTGTTCTTTTTCCAGTTTCTTAATTTGGATGCTAGCTCATTAATCTTGAGCCTTTTTCATTTTGGGTAGAACACACGTAAGAGTACATTTGCCTCTGAATGTTGCTGGCTGCATCTCATACATTTCGAAGTGTACTATTTTTATTATCACTCAGTTCTAAATAATTTTCTGATTTCTGCTTTTAATTAATTAGTCTTTGATCTATGAATTGCTTAGAATGTGATTTTTACATTTCCAAGCATATTTTATTCAATTATCTTTTTGCTACTTATTTCTAACTTAATTACACTGGACCCAAATGATACAATCTACATAGGAATCAAGTCTCTGAAATTACTGAGATTTGCTTTATGGGGGTAGCATGTGGTCAATTTTCTTAATAATTCCAGGCATGCTTGTATATATTATGTATTTTCCAATTGTCAAGTGCCATATTTTAAATTTATTCGCTAGGTCAAGCTTGTCAATTGTGTTGTTCAATATTCAATATCCTTATTTATTTTGTCTGGTTGCTCTACCAGTTAGAGAGAGAGCACTCTTAAACTTCGCTTTGAAGGTTGGTTTGCTAATTTCCCTTCAAAATTTTGTCATTTTGTCAATGTTTGCTTTATAAATTTTCATTCTCTTATTATATGTTACTTTTATCTCCTTTGATAAATTGGAACTTACCATGTAGTCACCCTCTTTACTCTAGAAAGGCTGTTTTGCTGTAAAGTCAGCTTTGTCTCTTCTATTGGATTTCATTTAGTGAGTATTTGCTTTCTTTTTTTTTTTTTTTTTTTTTTGAGACAGAGTCTCGCTCTGTTGCTCAGGCTGGAGTGCAGTGGCCAGATCTCAGCTCACTGCAAGCTCCGCCTCCCGGGTTTACACCACTCTCCTGCCTCAGCCTCCGGAGTAGTTGGGACTACAGGCGCCGCCACCTTGCTTGGCTAGTTTTTTGTATTTTTTAGTAGAGACGAGGTTTCACCGTGTTAGCCAGGCTGGTCTTGATCTCCTGACCTCGTGATCCACCCGCCTCGGCCTCCCAAAGTGCTGGGACTACAGGCTTGAACCACCGCGCCCGGCCGAGTATTTGCTTTCTATCTTTTTTTTTTTTTTTTTTGAGATGGAGTCTCACTCTGTCACCTGGGCTGGAGTGCAACGGCACGATCTCAGCTCACTGCAACCTCCACCTTCTGGGTTCAAGCGATTTTCCCACCTCAGCCTCCTGAGTAGCTGGGATTACAGGTGCCCTCTACCATGCCCGGCTAATTTTTTTATTTTTAGTAGAGACGGGATCTCACCATGTTGGCCAGGCTGGTTTTGAATTCCCAACCTCAGGTAATCCTCTCGCCTCGGCCTCCCAAAGTGCTGGGATTACAGGCTTGAGCTTCTGCACCTGGCCTGAGTGAAGTTTTGATTGGAGGATCCAGGAAAGGCTTTCTATCTTTTTCTATACTTCGAACTGATTGCTTTACTTCCACCCATGCTCTGTTGTTTGTTTAGCATAATCTTTTATAAATAATATATATCTGATTTAAAAGTAAATGGACAATACTGTTTCCCCACCATCAAATTTTAGTCATTTAAATTTATTGTTTTAGTAACTCTAAATGAGTTGTTCGGATTCTATCATATTATTTTATGTTTTCTATTTGTCCTGACTTCTATGTATTTTTTTCTTGCCTTCTTTTGGATGAGGTATATTTTCTCTTACTCATTTCATTTGTTCCTTAGATTATTTAGAGAGTGATCCTCGTTTTCTCTAGTCCGTTAGTGGTTACCTCAGACATTTTAACTGGCATGCCTAACAAAGTCTTAGATTCATATTTCTACCTTCCTCCTGAAGACTGCTAGACTTCAGAATGCTTGAAGTACAACTACACCTTTCTAACACATATACCACTGTTATAGAATCCTTTTTTTCCATTTTTCTTAAACCCTCAAATTAGACTTTTTTTTTGAGACCGAGTTTCGCTTTTGTTGCCCAGGCTGGAGTGCAATGGCACAACCTTGGCTCACCGCAACCTCCACCTTCCGGGTTCAAGTGAGTCTCCTGCCTCAGCCTCCCGAGTAGTTGGGATGACAGGCATGTGCCACCATGCCAATACAAAATTTTGTATTTTTAGTAGAAACGGGGTTTCTCCATGTTGGTCAGGCTGGTCTTGAGCTCCCTACCTCAGGTGATCCACCCGCCTCAGCCTCCCAAAGCACTGGGATCACAGGCATTGAGCCACCACGCCCGGCCGAAATTAGACATTTTTACTGCTTTTATGTAGGCAACTAGATAATGGCTATTCCTGTTTATGTGCATAGTCTCCAGTGATTTTTCTATTTCTCCATACATCTCAAACCTTCCACTTGGAATAATTTTTCTTCTGCAACAAATACATCCCTTGAAATTTTCTTGATGTGTATTGCTAGGAATGCTGTCTTGTAGCTTCTGTGTTCTGTCAAGGTCTGGAAAGGTCGTTTTTCTGTATAGAAAATTCTAGGAAGACAGTTCTTTTCTCAGCACATTGGCAACATTATTCCAGTCGCTCAGGCTTCCGTGTTTTTTGTTTGTTTGTTTGTTTGTTTTTTGAGACGGGGTCTCTGTTGCCCAGGCTGGAGTGCAGTGGTGCGATCTCGGCTCACTGCAACCTCCGCCTCCCTGGTTCAAGCGATTCTCCTGTCTCAGCCTCCTGAGTAGCTGACAGGCACGTGCCGCCACGCTTGGTTAATTTTTTTTTTTTTTTTGTATTTTTGTTTGTTTTTGAGACGGAATCTCGCTCTGTCGCCCTAGTTGGAGGGCAGTGGTGCGATCTCGGCTCACTGCAACCTACGCCTCCCGGGTTCACGCCATTCTCCTGCCTCAGCCTCCCGAATAGCTGGGACTACAGGCACCTGCCACAATGCCCAGCTAATTTTTTTTTGTATTTTTAGTAGAGACGGGGTTTCACCACGTTGGTCAGGCCGGTCTCTTCCATTGTTTGAGAAGTCAAGGTGAGTTTAATTGCTGTTCCTTTGTCTTTTATCTCTGCCTGCTTTAAATATCTTGTCTTTGTATTTAGCTGTTTGCAGTTTCGCGTGGTGTGCTTCCTCGTGGGTTATTGGTCGTTTATCTTATTTGTAATTGGTTAGATTTCTTAGATCTGAGGTTTGATATCGTTCAACAAATCTGAAAAAATCCTCAGCTGTTATCTCTTCAAGTATTTCCCCTGCTACATTTTCTGTATTATATTCCCAAATTAAATGTGTATTAGTCTTTTCCATCCCAACCTCAATGTCTCTTAATCTCTCTTTTACACGGTCGTCTCTTTGTCTCTCTGGGCTGCATTTTAGGTAATTTATCTGGAGCTGTCTTACAATTTGCAGAGTCCCTCTCCAGTTGTGTCTAACATACTCTTTAATCCATATTAAATTTAACTCATAATTCTAATATTTTTATTTCAAGAAGTTCTATTTAAATCTTTTCCAAATTTTCTTGGTTATTTAAAAAAAAGTATTATCCCTGCTCATATTTTCATGTCCTTATTAATGTCTTAAAACATCTTGAACATTTTTATAGTAACCCAGTGTTGGTAATTCAAGGAGCTGTGGTATGACGCTGCTGTCTTCTTGTTTCGTCTTGTTCTCATTCATGGTGCCTTATCTCCCTGTGTGGTTCTGTGAGATTTGACCATGTGAAAGTCCATTATTTGAGGTTCTTTGACTCTGGAAATTCTCCGCAGCCTAAGCTGAAGCTCAGATCATCCGGGAGAACCACACTAACCACAGACTGAGGTGTTTTGACCACTAACATGATTTGAAGCCTAGCTCTAAAACTGTCTGAAGAGTGGCTTCTGCTTAAGAATTCTCAAGGAATTTTCTTCTTCTACACAGCACCAATGTCAAGGCAGGCAAATTCCCTTGCTGCCCCCTTCTGTAAGGTTAGGTTATCATTTACCTTTACTGTGAGAGTGTAACCCTTGCACACTCCAGCTTTATAGTGGTATCTCCATGACACTCTCCACTGCTGTGGATCCTTGGCTTCCTTTCCTCCCTCTGACATCCTGAGTGGCTGCCCAAATAGAGCTCATGGTCCCAGGACTCAGCAGCTCTGCTTGCCCACCTCCCTGGTACCCACTGTCAGCAACATTTTGGCTTCTGTGTGTTGGTCAGCAAGGATGCATCCACAGTGGCCATGGAGGGTGTGCAGCAAGCCACTGGAGGGATGCAGATCAAGGCTTCACTTAGACCGGAGCCCTGCTTGATTGCCTTTACTTGCTTCCATTTCCAAGTAGGATTTCAGTGTCATAAAAGAGCTTTCTCTATTTAAAAACTATCAAAATGGTGAAAAACATCAGTTGAGGTCCTCTGAAAGGCCCAATTCACTATTATAATGTGCTGTTCTAAGAAGTTAGCCATAACTGGACGCTGCTGCATTCAACATATGATTTTTAACCTCAACTTGCCAGACTGTGGACTCAAGAACTCTAGGAAATGGTAAAGACGGCCTGGTGCCTCCTGGATGGGAGGTGGCCCCGGACCGTGCCCAACAGCTGCCGGTAGCGGAGCATGTACAGGTATGGGAGCATGGCACGGGGAAGCATCATGAGTACCTCACTGTTAGCTGCCAGGAGCCATTTGTGAGTCCCAGAGTCAATGTGGTGGTACCTGGTTAGCACCATGTCCAGGGAGAACACCACCCCTGTGCTCACATACAATGTGATCAGCACTGAGTGGATCAGCAGGGTGCCCCTGGCCCGGGAATAGCCCTGCCCCCAGATGCCTGAAGTCTTGGCCTCTGCATAGATCCTCCAGAAGCAGTAGGCAATGAGAGCCATGCAGAGGAACAGAAGGCACAGAATGGAGGTGTAGGTAACAATGGCCAGGAGGCCGCATCCCTGCTGGGTGCCCATGCTCAGTGGTAGGATGCATGAAGCTCCTTCCTCCTCCAGCTGGGCATCCTGCCACTTGCTGAGCCAAAGAAGGAATGTGGGGAAGCAGAAGGCCACCAGCCAGATGAGGGCCACTGCCTTCCAGGCAGCCCCATGGGGCATGAAGGAGAGGTAGCGCAGAGGATGGATGACTGCCAGGTAGGTGTGCAGCACAGCAGCTGTGAAGGACAGGAGGGTGCTGGTGCAGGCGGCGAAGACAGCATCAGTGAGAATGCCACAGGCCATGCGGCCCAGCTCCCAGCCTCCCAGGCTGCTGGAGGAGATAAGCATGTGGAGGAGAACGTAGGCCAGGTCTGAGAGCAGGATGTTGGCCAGGAGCAGGTAGTGGGGCTCCTGTCGCAGCCGTTGGTTCCGCAGGATGGTCACCAGCAGCAGGGGGCTCACAGCCAGTGTGGCTGCAGCCAGCAGGCTCGAGGGAAGGAAAAGCCAGTACAGCATGGAGCTGGGCATCCTGAGGTCCCCCAGGCCCAAGGAGGTTGCTGGCTGCTTGGGGCATGCAGGGTGTCTTGCTAATGAGCTGGATCACGGCCGGCCAAGCTGTAGTGCCTGCGGGGCAAGGCGCCAGCTCATCCCTCATGCTTCCTGGCAGGAATGGCTGGCTTTATCACAGGTTGTTGATTCTGCATCTGCCCTGAGTATTGATCTGCCCCAAAGGGGTCCTGATGGTGCCACTCCTCTGTAGAGATGCCGGGCTCTGGCAGGCCTTAGGAATGACTGCTTAATAAAGATTTAAAAAAAAAAAAAGTGAATTCAAACTCACACCTGGCTTCTTGCATTCCCATCTCTGCTACTGTGCAGCTGCATGTGTGTGGGTAGACATAACAGATCATCCCACTGCCACCATTTTGCAGTCACTGACCCCTCCAGAAGTGTCCCCTATCTCAGTGGCCCCCAAACCTGTCCGCTTGGTTCACAGGGAGTGTGCAATGGACTCTCACCACACTGGATTATATTCAGTATCAGTCCTGCCCTCCAGGAAAGGAAGGAGCAGTTGTCTGGAACTAGGATCTCCGGGCTATGGACCTGGTCTGACCTCTGTCCAGCTAGAGGCTCAGCAAATTGGACCATGCTGGAGGGGCCCGGGCACACTCACATTTCCTCACAGAGCCCTGGGTGTGGTCTCCAGCTCAGGGTGACCCTGTGCATGCGTGTGAGTGTCTTCTACACGCCTTCCACTCAGGGCTCCATGTGAGTGCTCCGTGCCCCCAAAGCCTCAGCTGACTTGTGGGGTCGCTGTGTGGTGGAAACGTCCCTTCCTCTGGGGAGGAGGAGGCCTGGCAGGCAGAGACCTCACAGGAGCTAGTGGGGAGGAGTGGAAGGCAGGTTCCCCAGGCACCTGGCTGGTCGGGCGTGGGGTGAGCTCAGTCAGGGCCAGTGGCCAGGGTGGCTGGTGGTGGTTGGGGATCCCGTTCAGATGAACAAGCTCTCCCCCTCTCTCGAGGTGCTGGCTGCGTGGCCTTGAAAAGCTTTGTTCCGGTTTCCTTATCTGTGAAACACGAATGCCACCCACACTGACCTCATGGAAACGTGGCGGAAGCCCAGAGGTAAAGGACTCAGCACTGGGCGTAGCCTGAGGTAAGTGCTGAGTCAATGTTAACTCTCCCACCTACAGCATCCTCCGAGGCTCGGTCCCCTCTGCCCACAGATCCCCTGTCATCACTGCAGAACGGGCTGCACTTGACTGCTGGCAGCCTGAGACCCCTGCCCAACACCCACCGCCGGCCTGGCAGACTGCTCCAGAAGGCAGGAGCCGCGTGGGAACAGGCAGGATATTTTTAGGGTCAGGAAGAGGCAGAAATTTCAGACGGTGGGGGTGAGACCACGTCCACCGCAGCCTGGGGACCACGCCCAGAACCGCCCCAGACCACGCCCATCGCAGCCCTGGGACCACGCCCTCCGCAGCCCAAGGCCGCGCCCGTGACAGCCAAAGACCACGCCCAGACCCGTCCCTGACCACGCCCATCGCAGCCCTGGGACCACGCCCTCCGCAGCCCAAGGCCGCGCCCGTGACAGCCAAAGACCACGCCCAGACCCGTCCCTGACCACGCCCATCGCAGCCCTGGAACCACGCCCTCCGCAGCCCAAGGCCACGCCCAGACCCGTCCGGGACCACGCCCGCCGCAGCCCGGAACCGCGTCCTCCTATAGGGTCTGTCACAGCAGCTGCCAGGAACAGCAGCGCCTGCGCCCTTATGGCCGATCACGGTACAGAAACCAAGGGTGGTTCTGAGAAAGCCCGTCGCCACTTCCAGAGAAACCGCGATGCCATAGGGCGGACCCCGCCTCCCTGCCCCAGCTGCCCTGGCCTGCACTCCCCAGGGGTCCCTTGCACTTTACAGATGCCCTGACCAGTCTAATCGGCCCCAGGCCAGGAGAGGCCGCAGAGCCCTTCGCAGGCCACACTCTCTGCGCCAGTGTCCTGTATGCTGCAGGGCTGAGGGCCAAGACCAAGCCTCTCTGTGCTGTCCAGCCCAGCAGAACGACCCTCGCCGGCCTTTGGCGTCTTAGAATGCAGATTCCCTAGGAGAGGGAAACTCGTTAAATGACAACCCCTCGGTAAAAATGTGGCCGAGGTGACAAGCAGCAACGTCATGGAAATGGAAAGCGCGTACCCCCATGGTGAAAGAGCCGCTAGGATGCTACAGAGCCTGCCTCCTGCTGAGAATCATCTTAGGACTTAAATAGCCCGTAAAACAATCTCAGAGCACCGCGCAGGTGCTGCCCCGAAGGGAACATCAGTTTGCTGTCACCTGCCGAGGTCCCCTATGCGGGCTGCCCTCCTGGGAAAATGCAGACCGAGCCCCTAGGGAGTGCAGGCCAGGGGCCGGGACAGGGAGGCGGGTCCGCCCTATGGCACCGCCGTTCCTCCGGAAGGGAAGATGGGCTTTCTCAGAACCACCCTTAGTTTCTGCACTGTAATCGACCCCAGATGTGGGGTCACCCAGGGCTGGCCTCCCTGGTTAGGACCCTGCAGTCTTTAACTCCTCTGCCCCCGTTCCTGTAGTCATTATGTGTCAGGACCGGCCTGCTGGCCTTGGGTGCAGACGCAGGGTGGGTGTGCAGCACAGGCTAATGAATCTGAACATAACTTTGGAAGTCGAATCTCAGCCATCCGTAGCACTTCAAGAGCCTGGGGATGCTGGAGTGTCCCTGCCCTCTAGGAAGCTGGAGGTAAACTGAGACTGTAGGTGTGCCTAATGCAAACATGTTTAAACCACAGAACGGACATGCTCCTGGGCCCTACCGCTGAGGTGAGGTAATAGTGACCACCCACGGCCTCACCGTGGGACACCTTCTGTGCAGGCACTGAGCACATCTCACAGAAATGACATGCTCTGTGGGAAACTGAAGCCCAGGGAGGTTAAGTGCCTTGCCTAAGGTCACCTCTGTGTTATGAAGAAGCCATCTTTTGGCGGGGTGTGGTGGCTCACACCTGTAATCCCAGCACTTTGCACTTTCGGAGGCCGAGACGGGCAGATCACCTGAGGTCAGGAGTTTGAAACCAGCCTGATCAACATGGAGAAACCCTGTCTCTACTAAAAATATAAAAATTAGCCGGGCATGGTAGCACATGCCTGTAATCCCAGCTACTCAGAAGCCTGAGGCAGGAGAATCTCTTGAATCCAGGAGGTGGAGGTTACAGTGAGCTGAGATCAAGCCATTGCGCTCCAGTCTGGACAGCAAGAGCGAAACTCCATCTCAAAAAAAAAAAGCCATCTTTCCTGAGACATGCAGACCCTGTTGCTATGTCCCCTAGTGGTGGCAGCAGGACAGGAGTTACTCACCGTGGTGCCAGGTCGAGGCTCGGGCAGTCAGAGTGTAGGCACTGGGCACTGGCAGAGGTGACTGAGACTCCCAGCTGGGCCCCCCATCACACAGCAGCTCCTACAGGCAGCTGGCAGCCAGGACTACCAGGTTGAAAAGGATTATCTAAACGGGGGTTCTTGGTTTCCTGGCAGCAATACAGTGTCCCTCAGCAACTGGCCATGTCACCTGACCTAGCTGCAGGAGCAGAGAACATCTCCACCCCCGGGCCCTCATCATTGCACCTGGGTACATACATGTGTAGCAGAGGTAATGCACAAAGAACTGACTTGGCAAATTCTGGGTACCATTTTACATTTCCTTTCACCCTCCAGAACCCTCCCGAGGATCAGGAAATTGACTTCAATATGAGGCCAATTAATTTTCCTAAGGCCACCTAACAAACAAGTGGTGGAGAATAGGCGTGTCTCACTCCAAATCCTGTGTTATTTCCATCCTCACTCCATCTGTTTCCTGGATGATCTTTCTACCTCTACCTTCCTGGCTGGCATTGGTACTGGACTCTTCATCATTATCATAATCTCCATCAATATCAGTCAACACATCTTTATTATCTTCACGTCTTCATCACTATCACCATCACCCTCATCCTTATCTCATCGTCGTCATCATCACCATCATCACATTACCACCATCACCATTGTCATAATCTGTTTAACGCTACTATAACAGAATACCTGAGACTGGGTAATTTATAAAAAACAGATTTATTTCTTATAGTTTCTGAGGCTGTGAAGTTCAAGGTCAAGGTGCCAGCCTCTTGCCAGGGCCTTCTTGCTCGTCATGCCGTGATGGAAGGTGGAAGGGCAAGACAGCACATGTGAGAAAGAGAAGGGAAGGAGGCCAAACTCATCCTTTTATCAAGAACTCCCTCCCAAGATAACTAACCCACTTTCACTTCCATTATAACACCATTAATTCATTCATGAGGGCAGAGCCCTCATTACCTAATCACCTCTTAGAGGCCCCACCTCTGAACACTGTTGCATTAGGGATTAAGTTTCCAACACATGAAGTTTAAGAAACACATTCAAACGGTAGCAGCCATATCATCACCACCACCATTGTTATTACCACCATCATTATCATCACTATCTTCATCAGCACCACCCATCACTATTATCATCATCACTATCATCAGCACCATCATCACTATCATTAGCACCACCACCACCATCATTATCATCATCAACACCATCATCACTATCATCAGCACCACCACCACCATCATTATCATCATCACCATCACTATCATCAGCACCATCCATCACTGTTATCATCATCACTCTCATCAGCACCACCACCACCATCATTATCATCATCGCCATCACTATCATCAGCACCATCCATCACTGTTATCATCATCACTATCATCAGCACCACCACCACCATCATTATCATCATCACCATCACTATCATCAGCACCATCATCACTGTCAGCACGATCATCACCATCATTATCATCATCACCATCAACATCACCACCATCATATCATGTTGTGTGGCACAGGAAGTGTGGTACCAGCGTCCACTTCTGGTGAGGGCCTCAGGATGCTTATAATCATGGTGGAAGGCAAAGGGGGAGAAGGCGTGTCACATGGCGAGAGTGGAAGCAAGGTGTGGGGGTAGGTCCTAGACTTTTAAACAACCAAATCTCACATGAATTAACTGGGTGAGAACTCGCTTATCACTAAAAGGATGGTGCCAAATAATGGGATCTGCCCCAGGATCCAATTACCTCCCCCAGGCCCCACCTTCAACATTTGTAATCACATTTCAACATGAGATTTGGATGGGACAAACATCCAAACTATATCACTATCCCTTGTCCCTCCCACATCAATCCTCTGTACTCCAGCTCTGTTGCATCCCTTCTACTCCTTAACGAATGCACAACCTAGGCCGGGTGCCATGGCTCATGCCTGTAATCCCAGCACTTTGGGAGGCCGAGGCCGGCCGATCACGAGGTCAGGCGATCGAGACCATGGTGAAACCCCATCTCTACTAAAAATACAAAAAATTAGCCGGGCCCAGTGGTGGGCACCTGTAGTCCCAGCTACTTGGGAGGCTGAGGCAGGAGAATGGCGTGAACCCAGGAGGCAGAGCTTGCAGTGAGCCAAGATTGTGCCACAGCACTCCAGCCTGGGCAACAGAGGGATACTCAGTCTCAAAAAAAAAAAAAAAAAAAAAAAAAAAAAAAAAAAAAAAAAAAAAAAAAAAAAAGAATGCACAGTCTTTGTTATCTGGTGACACTGCTACCCTCTTTGCACGTTTCGCTTCTGCTCAGCCAGATCTCAGTTTGAATGACTATTCTGGAAAATGTCTCCTGATGCTTAGAATGAACCTTGACTCCCTGCTTTATACAGGCATACCTCAGAGATAGTGCAGGTTTGGTTCCACACCAGCACGATAAAGTGAATATCAGAAGAAGGCAAGTCACATGATTTTTTTAGTTTCTCAGTCCATATAAAAGTTATGTCGATACTATAATGTAGTCTAGTAAGTGTGCAATAGCACTATGTCTTAAAAAAACAATGTATACACCCTAATTTTCAAACACTTTCTTGCTAAAAAATGCTAACAATCATCTGAGGCTTCAGCGAGTGATCATCTTTTTGCTGGTGGAGAGCCTTGCCTCGATGTTGACGACTGCTGACTGATCAGGGTGGTGATTGCTGAAGGCTGGGGTGGCTGTGGCAATTTCTGAAAACACGACAATGAGATTTGCTGCATTGATTGACTCTTCTTTTCATGAAAGATTTCTCCATGGCATGCAGTGCTGTTTGATAGCATTTTACCTACAGTAAATAGAAATTCTTCCAAATCTGGAGTCAATCCTCTCAAGTTCTACTGCTGCCTTATCGAAGAAATGGATGTAATATTTCAATAATATTCACAGTATCTTCACCAAGAGTAGATTCATTTCTCATTAAACCACTTTCTTTCCTCATTCATAAGAAGCAACTCCTCATCTCTTACAGTTTGATCATGAGATTCCAACAATTCAGTCACATCTTCAGACTCCACTTCTAATTCTAGCTCTCTTGCTATTTCCACCACATCTGCAGTTACTTCCCTCACCAAAGTCTTGAACCTCTCAAAGTTATCCATGGGGGTGGAAAACAACTTCTTCCAAACACCTGTTAATGTTGACATTTTGAATTCCTACCATGAATAATGAATGTTCCTATTGGCATTTAACATGGTAAATTCTTTCCAGAAAGTTTTCAGTTTATTTGGCCCAGTTCCATCAAAGGAATCACTATTTATGGCAGCTACAGCCTTATGAAATGTATTTCTTAAATAGTAAGGCAAAAGTTGAAATTACTTCTTGATCCATGGGCTGCAAAATGAATGTTGTGTTAGAAAGCACATAAACCTTAACCTCCTTATATACACCTCCATCAGAGCTCTTAGGCACCTTGTCAATGAGCAGTAATATTTTGAAAGGAATCTTTTTTTCTGAGCAGTAGGTCTCAACAGCAGGCTTAAAATATTCAGTAAACCATTCTGTAAATCGATGTGCTGTCACCCAGGCTTTGTTGCTGCATTGATAGAGCACAGGCAGAGTAGATTTAGTGTAATTCTTAAGGGCTCTCTGGTTTTCAGAAGGGTAAATAAGCACTGGCTTCAACTTAACATCACCAGCTGCACTAACTCCTAACAAGAGAGTCAGTCTGTTATTTTGAAACTTTGAAGCCAGGCATTGACTTCTCTCTGGCTATGGAAGCCCTAGATGGCATCTTCTTTCTTGTTTTTTGTTTTTGTTTTTTTTGACAGAGTCTCACTTCCGTCATGCAGGCTGGAGTGCAGTGGTGTAATCACAGCTCACTGCAGCCTTGACTTCCCAGGCTCAGGTGATTCTCCCACCTCAGCCTCCCTAGTAGCTGGGACTACAGGCATGCATCATCATGCCTCGCTGGGTTTTTTTTTTTTTTTT
>NW_012108463.1:530410-547761 GCF_000951045.1 Mandrillus leucophaeus | reverse complement strand
CATGCCCAGCTAATTTTTTGTATTTTTAGTAGAGACAGGGTTTCACCATGTTAGCCAGGATGGTCTCAATCTCCTGACCTCGTGATCCGCCCGCCTCAGCCTCCCAAAGTGCAGGGATTACAGGCGTGAGACACCACACACGGCCTGGTTTTGTTTTCTGTATTTTAGTAGGGAAGGAGTTTCTCCATGTTACTCAGGCTGGCGGCATCTTCTTTCAACAGAAAGCTGTTTCATCTACATGGAAAATTTGTTGTTTAGTGTAGCCGCCTTCATCAGTTATTACGGTACATACCTTGTATGCACTAAGGTATGCCTGTACTCATATGTTGCCCTTTATTCCTCTTACACCATTTACTACAATGTTTCTTAATGTTTAATGTGTGGTTTATGCCTAAGCTTGCTATCAGGACCAGCTCCATGAAGGCAGGGGCTGTGTCTGTCCTGCCCACCAGCGCGCACCCTCAGTGCCTATTGTGCAGAGAGGTAGATGCCAGACCGAAGATTAAAATGGCTTGTCTTTAATACCAGCGGGTTTAAATTGGGGGAAAAGGTGAGAGGGAAATCTGAGGCCAAAGACTCAGTTTCAGCAGAGGCCAGGGCCGTGCCATGGCGTTTCACGTGGGCTTCCTTGGCTGTGACAGGAAGGTGGAAAGAAGCAACTTAAACTGCCAAGCAACAAGACTAAACGCAGCATCTGCAAGGATGGAGTGAACATCCAGGTAGACGATGGGCTGGAGGAGTCCTGGAAGCAGAGGGAGGTGTCCTTGTGATGGGCCAGAGGTAGAGAAGAGGAGTCCTCCTCCAAAGCCAGGTTCTAAATTGATCAGGAGTGTCAGAGGTATGACGCTTTTCTGGAACGTTCCTGGAGATCTGAGAGATCTTGAGCATATTGACATCTTTACAATGAGATTTCCAATCCGTATCAAAGGATATTGGAATGTTGCTGCATCTCTTGGTTAAACCTGGATTTTAAAAAATAAGTAATATGTACTGCTTAAGATAAACTAATTCTGACAGCTGCCAGAGCCCCCCAATATTTCCCCCCCATTTCAATTTCTGGCCTGACCCCCTCTACCACACTGAGCTCCTGGCCGGGCTGGGTCTCTTTGGCCCCATGCCCCAATCCCACTTCACATGGTGACTGCTGGCTCAGAGCGGTGCCCAGTCAGTTCTGGGAAGGATAAATATAATGACTGTATGCACCTGGGGGCGCTGGCAAGGATGATAATGGCATTTGGTCCTTCTTCCCGACATGCAACTGGCCCGCCTCCCGCTCCTCCTAGTGTGCGTGGGCTCTGCTCCTCCACACACTAGCTCCTCTATCACCCTTCTCCTCATGGCAGAGCGACTTTTTATTTATCCATTGACTTGAGTGGTGGAGTTTATTTTATTGGATTTTAGCACACATGTGAAACCTTTGAAAAGGCTCTTCAGGCCGGGCGCGGTGGCTCACGCCTGTAATCCCAGCACTTTGGGAGGCCGAGGCGGGCTAATCACGAGGTCAGAAGATCGAGACCATCCTGGCTAACACGGTGAAACCCCATCTCCACTAAAAATACAAAAAATTAGCTGGGCGTGGTGGCAGCATCTGTAGTCCCAGCTACTCGGGAGGCTGAGGCAGGAGAATGGCGTGAACCTGAGAGGCGGTGCTTGCAGTGAGCCGCGATCGCGCCACTGCACTCCAGCCTGGGCAACAGAGTGAGACTCTGTCTCAAAAAAAAAAAAGAAAACGAAAAGCCTTTTTAGTCGATGACCATATTTCTCTTCTGACCACCATGTCCACCCCCACTGAAGCCTCCCGAAGGTCCATAGAGTCTGGATGATAATTAAAGTCATCCCAGCTGTCCTGGTCTGCTGTCAAGCCCTGTGGCTACCCTCCCTGCAGGGCGGCAGCTGCCCCACCCGCTGTCCTCTGCTCAGCACACCCCGCCCATGCCCAGCCTAGAGTCCACCTACGCACTGCCCCTTTGCCTGGAGCACTCCTACCATGCAGGTCCCAGCCTGTTGTGTTCATTTAACTTTAAAGATTAATTGGCAGGGCGCGGTGGTTCATGCCTGTAATCCCAGCACTTTGGGAGGCCGAGGCGGGTGGATCACAAGGTCAGGAGATCGAGACCATCCTAACCAACATGGTGAAACCCCATCTCTACTAAAAATACAAAAATTAGCCGGATGTGGTGGTGTGTGCCTGTAATCCCAGCTACTAGGGACGCTAAGGCAGAAGAATCACTTGAACCAGGGAGTTGAAGGTTGCAGTGAGCCGAGATAGCGCCACTGTACTCCAGCCTGGCAACAGAGTGAGACTCGTCTTAAAAAAAAAAAAAAAAAGATTAATTTACAGCAAACGCTTTGTAAGCACTCTTTTATTAGCACTGTGTCCTATTTATTTCAAATATACTGAAAAGGCTGGGCATGGTGGCTCACCCCTGTAATCCCAGCACTTTGGAAGCCTGAGGCAGGAGGATCACTTGAGGCCAGAAGTTTGAGGTTATGAGTCTGAGAATAGCCTGGACAACATAATGAGATTCTGTCTCTCCAAAAATAAAAATTAAAAATTAAAAACTTAGCCACACCTGGTGACGCATGCCTGTAGTCCCAGCTGCTTGGGAAGCTGAGGCAGGAGGATCGCTTGAGCCCAGGAAGTTGGGGTTATCTCCAACCTGGGTGACAGAGTGAGACTCCATCTCTAGAAAAAAAATTTTTTATAGCAAACACTTTGTTCTTTTATTAGCACTGTGAAGTATTTGAAATACACTGAGAAATGCAGACTAGGATTAGCAGGCACTCATGGACCTACTATCCAGGATTAGCAAATGTTCACATTTTGCCATATTTGCTTCCAATTATTATTATTCTTATTTGAGACAGAGTCTTGCTCTGTCGCCCAGGCTGGAGTACAGTGGTACACTCTCGGCTCACTGCAAGCTCCACCTCCCGTGTTCAAGCAATTCTCCTGCCTCAGCCTCCCAAGTAGCTGGGA
This sequence comes from Mandrillus leucophaeus, assembly GCF_000951045.1. Taxonomy (NCBI): domain Eukaryota; kingdom Metazoa; phylum Chordata; class Mammalia; order Primates; family Cercopithecidae; genus Mandrillus; species Mandrillus leucophaeus. Next base: position 544,781 of record NW_012108463.1, on the reverse strand, counting down.
TTACAGGTGTGTGCCACCATGCCCGGCTAATTTTTTTATTTTTAGTAGAAACGGGGTTTCGCCATGTTAGCCAAGCTGGTCTTGAACTCCTGACCTCAAGTGATCCACCTGCCTCGGCCTCCCAAAGTGCTGATATTACAGGTGTGAGCCACTGTGTCTGGCGAGCTTCCAATTATTTTTATATAACGTTTTATGTTACATATAACTAGATATAAATATATTTACATGTAAACATATATTACATACTGTATACATTTTTTAACATAGCAAAGCCTCTCACATGCAGTTACAGACCCCTTTGTCCGCATCCTCTGGCCTATTCTCTCCCTCCCTGTGCAGTATCCACCCCAGAGTTACCATATCTTCCTCCTGCCCGTGTTTTTGAATTTTGCTGCAAATACACAGTCCCTGAACTATATATAGCATTTATTCTGTATTTGGTATGGTTGCTTCATTCTACTGCTGGCGTTTTCCACCCAACATCCTACCTTCCGGGCCAATGTTGTTGCCATTCACAAGCCTAGTTCATTCTGTGAAAATGCTCTGCAGCGTTCCCTTCTCTGGGCACCTCACCACTTATTTCCCCGCTGTTCTCTGATGGATGCTTTTGCTTTTTTCCAGTCTTACCAGCAGGGCAGTGACAAGGTTGCTAGGTGGAGTCTGAATGTTCACCTGGGATGTTTTTCTAGCAGGAGGAATCGCATGGTCAGCTGTGCGAGATATGCTGCTTTGCCCTCCACGGCATCTACTCCACACTCCCCAGCAGCGTGTGAGAAGGCCCTGCGGGAGTGGCCAGGGGACCCTCGGAGGAGCCTAGGCCCTCCAGGGTGGGCTGGTCTCCCGTCAAGTGCTGTCAGGTTTGCTAAGTTCATTCAGGCACCACTTTGGAGACGGAGCCTCAGCACTGAGAAGCAGGCGGGTTACTGGTTGGATCTAGATGTGTTACATTACAGGTAGCACAAGGAGCTGTGTTCCCCGCCTGGTCATGTGGTAGGACAGTCAACTGTCGTCACCCTCCCTGTAGCACCAGCACATCTGATGCCAGCAGGAGTGGACGGCCCCACTTCTCCAGGTGTCTTCACCTGCCACTTACTGGAACCTGCTCTGTCAAGGCAGGCCCTGAAGGTTTCCTCAAATATAGCTGAGGCAGGGAAGAGATACTTTGCCTTCAACATCGGTGACCCGAGTCCTCTGGAACTGCCTCCAAAGAGGAAGAGCACTTTCCCCTCTCAGACAACATGGTACCGGCACCCCTCACTCTCAACACAGAATGGAACATAGTCTGCACTCCTGTAGATGATCTGAAGGCATCAGGGGACCATGTGATACCAACCTCAGTCTCAGAGGGTAGGCCCTGCACGGGGTGCGCAGCGTGGGACGGCACCCCTCAGCCCTACCCCTCTGTTCTTCTTGATCCTGCAACAACATGGCTCTGGAATGGAGGGCAGTCACTGCCTTCCGGCAGCCCCATCACCATGGCTGGGGAGGAGGAGGCAGTCACAGAGGCCTCAGGGAGCAACATCTCCCACTGCCCAGGCCTTCGGCAACACGAGTGAGATGTGGCCTCTGCCCCAAGGGTGCTTGCAGAGCAGCAGGGAAGGTGAATGTGATGGTTAGTGGTTAATATTAAGTGCCAACTTGATTGGACTGAAGGATGCAAAGTATTGTTTCTGGGTGTTTCTGGGGGTTGCCAGCAGAGATTCACATGTGAGTCAGTGGACTGGGAGAGGAAGACCCACCTACAATGTGGGTGGGCACCATCCAATCGGCTGCCAGCATGGCGAGAAGAAGCAGGCAGAAGAAGGTGGAGGAAGCTGACTTGCCGAGTCTCCCAGGCTTCATCCTTCTTCCCTGCTGAATGCTTCACACCCTCGAACATCAGACTCCTGGTTCTTCAGCTTTTGGACTCTTGCACTTACACCAGTGGTTTGCCAGGGTTCTCAGGCCTTCGGCCACAGACTGAAGGCTGCACTCTTGGCTTCCCTACTTGTCAGGTTTTTGGACTCAGACTGAGCCACTACTGGCTTCCCTGCTCCTCAGCTTGCAGACGGCCTGTCATGGGACTTCACCCTGGGATCGTGTGAGTCAGTTCTTCTCAATAAATGCCCTTTCATGTGTCAGTTCTGTGCCTCTGGAGAACACTGATGAACACAGTGAGAAAGGCGGCTGGCACACCCGGGGACCCACAGAGGAGGAGTGCGAACTCGAAAGTCCCCCCTGAGCGCTAAACGGATTCCCAGAGTGAGCGTCCCCTCCCGAGGGGCGGAGGAGAAACGGGACACTCCTGCAGGTCTGGGATGGTGTGGATGGCTTGGAGGGGATGCGGGAGCCACAGGTAAACAGACTGCCGACGGAGGGAAGAGTAGGTACCAGTCTAGAGTTTGGGGCTGTGAGTTTAGCTGATTAGGCCCTTGTAAAACAGTTTCACGGTGCCACCTGGTGGCAAGCTCAGAGCAACTTATTCCTGGAGAACCGGGACAGGAAAAATCCATCTGGTGGTGAGCGTGCAAGGAGAAGAGGAAGGCACTGTCTGATCTGGTATGCAGGGCATGGCATAGGAGAGCAAAGCCCCTTGGCACCTTGAGCCTGTGGAGAGAGGCCGTGGGGGTGGTGGTCACCAGAGCCCTTCTGCTGAGGCCCAGTGCTGCCCTGACCCTGCCTGCAGGTCACTGTGCCACTGGGTGATGCCGGCACCGCGTCTGTGAGGGGGAGTGCAGGGGTGGCTGTGAGCCCTCAGGGCACTTGCCCCACGGGGTGCCCACAGCCTGCCTGGAGTCCCTCCTCTGCTCACAGCACTATAGGCTGTCACTGGGAACCTCCTGCTCTGTAGGCCCACCCAGCTTGTGACTTGGCAACCCCGTCCCGTATCCAGACTGAACAATAGCTGTCTTCTGCGCTCCCTTGGGAGCAGCTTGGGCCAGGCAGGTGGGGTCATGCTGAGGGCCAACAGCACGACAAAGAGGGGCAGGTGGCCGGCAGGCCCGCCCACACCCATGCTCCCCACATGAGGTGGGTTGTCCTTGGCTTCAGGCTCCTCGTCTCAAACTGACAATGCGCATTATTTTGAGGTGACGTGGTGTGGGAGGTGGGTCCCTGGACGCCTGAGGAACAGCCCAGATGGTGGGCAGTGCATTCCAGCACCCCAGCTCTCCAAAGCCCCTTTCACCTCCCTGAAGACAGTGTTCCTGCAGCTTCCCGGGGCCAGGCCACCTTTGTCCTCAGCCACCTGCCTAGTGTATTTCGGCCCTGCCCAGTGTCACCCACCCTGTGTGACACTTCCACACCCCACATTGGGCTCCTCCTCTGCAGCCACCCTCAGGCTTCTTGCCTTGCCTACCCCTCCAGCTTCCCTATACAACTCTCAGTCTCATCCTCTACACCTCTGGCCGTACTGGGGAGGGGCGCATTACTTTTTTCCAGTTTTTCAAAATTGTGGTAAAATATACATAACATACATTTGTCATTTTAACCAGTTTTAAGTGTACAGTTCAGTGGCATGAAGTACATTCACACTGTTGGGCAGCAGTCACCACCGTCCATCTCCAGGACTTTTTCATCTTCCCAGACTGACACTCGGCCCCCATTCAACACAAACCCCACATTCCCCTCCCTCCAGCTCCCACCATTCTACTTCCTGTCTCTAGTTCTCTGGCCTCTCGGGGCCTCTCCAGACGCAACTAATGGGAGTGGAGCCCCATAGTGCCTGTGCTGGTGTGGCTGCCTTCTTTCACTTAACGTAACGTCTTTAAAGTTCAGCCGTTGTATTATGCATCAGAATTTCATTCCTTTTCAAGGGTGAAGACTATACCACGTTTTATGTGTCCATTCGTCTACACACAGACGCTTGGGCTGATTCCACCTCTGGGCTTTGTGAGTGATGCTTCTAGGCAGACAGTTGTCACTTCAAGACCCTGCTTTCAGTCCTTCCGGGTGTATACCCCGAAGCGGAATTGCGGACCAAAGGGTAATTCTGTTTAATTTTTCGAGGAACTGCCAAACGTTTCTGTTTAAATGTTCAGTGAAGTTGAAGTTTTATTTTTTAATTTGATGTTCAATTGTTTGAGGAACTGGCATTCACAGCATCTGCACCATTTTCGATTTCCAACAGCAGGCACAGGTTCCGCTTTCTGTATGTCCTCGCCAACAGCAGGCACAGGGTCCACTTTCTCTATGTCCTCGCCAACAGCAGGCACAGGTTCCGCTTTCTCTACGTCCTCGCCAACAGTTTTTATTTTCTGTGTTTTCAATGAATGTGAGGTGGTATCTCATTGTTTTCATTTGCATTTCCCTAATGTTTAGTGATGTTGAGCATCTTTTTGTATGCTATTGGCTATTTGTATATCTTCTTTAGAGAAATGTCTATTCAAGGCCAGATGCAGTGACTCACGCCTGTAATCCCAGCACTTTAGGAGGCCGAGGCACATGGATCACCTGAGGTCAGGAGTTCAAGACAAGCCTGGCCAATATGGTGAAATCCATCTCTACTAAAAATACAAAGAAAATTGGCTGGGGGTGGTGGCAGGCGCCTGTAATCCCAGCTACTCAGGAGGCTGAGACTGGAGAATAACTTGGACCTGGGAGGCAGAGGTTGCGGTGAGCCAAGATCACACCACTGCACTCCAGCCTGGGCAACAAGAGCGAAACTCTGTCTCACAAAAAAAAAAAAAAAAGAAAAAGAAATGTCTATTCAAGTCCTTTGCCAATTTTTGAATTGGGTCCTTTGATTTTTGTTGTTCAGTTTTAAAGTTTAAAAAGAAAATATTCTGGATATTAACCTCTTATCAGATGTATGATTTACAAAGAAAAAACAAATAGTTCAGAGAGTATAAAAAGATCAAGTGTTTTTTTAAAGGGTAGATGAAAGTAGATACATTAGAAACACATTATTGTTCCATGTGTAAACTTGAGACTCTTGTGCCTGTGTTTATTCTGCTTCTTTTCACAGTACATTGAAATCATCAGTTGGTCGGGTGCAGTGGCTCACTCCTGTAATCCCAGCACTTTAGGAGGCCGAGGTGGGTGGATCGCCTGAGGTCAGAAGTTCAAGACCAGTCTTGAACCCAGGACCCAAGAAGCAGAGGTTGAAGTGAGCCGAGATCGCACCATTGCACCCCAGTCTGGGCTACAAGAGTGAAACTGTTTAAAAACAAACAAACAAACAAACAAACAAACAAACAAAAAACAGGTTGAGCACAGTGGTTCATGCCTGTAATCCCAGCGGTTTGGGAGGCCCAGGTGGGCAGATCACCTGAGGTCAGGAGTTCAAGACCAGCTTGGCCAACATAGTGTACTAATAATACAAAATATAGCTGGCCATGGTGGCATGTGCCTATAATCCCAGCTACTTGGGAGGCTGAGGCAGGAGAATGGCTTGAGTCCAGGAGGTGGAGGTTGCAGTGAGCCGAGATGGTGCCACTGCACTCCAGCCGGGGCAACAGAGCAAGACTCTGTCTCAAAAAGAAAAAATTAAAAAAAGGAAATTCTCAATTTACTTTTCTGCATCTTCTGCTAGAGATTGAGCTTTTGAATGAAACTCTTGTGTCTGCGTTAGCAGAATCTGTCTCAGAGGAGACTGTGGTAGGGAGAATTCTAAGATAACCCTCAACAACTCACATCCTATATAATTCCTCCCTGCAAGGGTGGGAGGGACTGTGAATATAATGGGCTATCAGTCTCGTGACTGTGTTAATCACATAGCACTTTAAGAAAGGGAGATTACTGATTAAGGAAGGGTGATGTCCTTGAAAGTTCTGACCAAATCATGGGAGTCCTTTGTATCTGGGTCTAGAGGTCACAGACAAGAGAAGTCAGAGATTCAAAGCCTAGGAAGGATTTGATGCAAGAGATCCTGAGGCTGTCCCTGAAGGAGGAAGCTGCGGTATTGTGAGAGGGCCTGTGGGAAGCAGCCAAGTGGCCTCTAGGCATTGACAGTGGCTCCCAACTAGCAAACGCCTGCCTCAGTCATTCAACTGCAAGAAACCTAAATGGGCTGGAAGGCAAATTCTTCTGCAGAGCCTTCAGAGAACTTGTGGCCAGCCGACATCTTGAGCATGAGACCTTCAGCAGAGAACCAAGTTGGGCCATGGCAGACTCCTTACCGGGCATGGCGTGGTCATATATTCGTGTTGTTTTAAGCCACGAGGTTAAAACCTTCACAGCAACAGAACACTAATAGGAATTTTGGTTCCAGGAATGAGGTGCTGCTGTAAGAAACATTTAAAAATATGCCAATAGTTTTGGAACTGGGCAGTGGGTGGAGCCTGGAAATATTTTGAGGAATATCATTTTAAAAACTTGAATTACCTTAGAGAAAGCCTCTATTTCCTTGGATAGACTGTGCATAGAAATATAGACTTCAAGGCTTCTGTGGTTGACAGCTTAGCAGGCGGGGGGTATGCTACCGGAAATGGGGTAGGTCCTGATGGTGTCACAGCAGAAACTGTTTCCCGCTGCTGTGTGGGGAGCAAACTTTCAAGGGCCCGTTTGCACGTATGTGTAATTGCCAGATAGGTTCTTCCTGCCTGCTGCGCAGACAGAATCAAACTCCTGAGACCGTGCTGTTGCAGTAGAGAAAGACTTTCATTGACCAGGGCCCAACTCACACAGGAGAACTGGCATTCTCACTCAAATTGGTCTCCCTGTAGGCTCAGAGGCCAGGGGATTTTATGGACAATTGATGGGCAGGAGGGTTAGGGAATAAGTGCAGCTGATTGGTTGGTGATGAAATTACAGAGGTGTGGAAAATGGTCCCTGTGCACGGAGTCCACCTCTGGGTGGGACCACAGGGCTATTTGAGTCATGAGTCACAAGTTCAGGTGGGGTCAGTCTGAAAAAAGCCGAAAAAAAAAAAAAAAATCTCAGGTTCTATAATAGTGACATTATAGGAGCAATTGGGAAAGTCACAAATCTTGTGACCTCTGGCCATATGACTCCTGAGCTGTAAGGGATTATAGAAACTATGCCTACCTTATCAGAATTCAGTCCCCTCCCATAATCCCATTCTTGTGGCCTTTCATTAATCTTACCAAAGGTGGTTTTCAGTCCCTGAGCAAGGAAGGGATTAGTTTTAGGGAGGAACTATTATTATCCTTGCTTTCAAATTAAACTATAAACTAAATTCTTCTTAAAGTTAGCTTGGCTTAGCCCCAGGAATGACCAAGGACAGCTTGGAGGTCAGAAGCAAGATGGAGTCAACTATGTCAGATTTCTCTTACAGTTATAATTCGGCAAAGGCAGTTTCATGTGGCTTAGGAGATTTCTAAGCAACGCTTTGAGGTCCTACCTGGTTTCTTCTTGCTACTTATAGCAAAATGTGAAGGAAGAGGGATAAACTGAGGGAAGAACTGCTAAACCAAAAGGAATCAGGACTGGAGGGTTTCGAAAATTCTTAGCCTCTCCAGATGTCAAAAGATGCTAAAAGTCAGAGATGGTCGCTGAAACCATGGCACAGAGAAAAGTCTGACACTCTAATGTTCTGCTAAGACCCCAGAAAGACCAAGAGGTCAGAATAGTCAGTCCATCCAAGGGCCCTTTCAAGACATTGAGGTATAGTCACAACAGAGGGCCCCAAGGACGCTGCCATCTCAGCAGGAGGCCAGGTGGAGGAGGGACTATCTCAAAAAGATTGTGCATGTGACTTTATCTAATGAAGTGAAACTAGTGAAACACACAAGGACTATGAGGTTCTTGAGATGTTTATTTCAGCAGAACATTCCCAGCTCATACTGACAGGGACAGGGAAAGTACACAATGAAAGAAGGCCCCCAGATTTCCACTTGCAGGAAGCAAGGCAGTAGAACTACTTGGATGCAAACGTGCTACTTAGCATGAAAAAGGAAGGATGACCCGAGCTGAGAGCCACAGAGGATTTTCTCCCAGGCCTTGAAACCTAATGGAGTTTGTTCCAGAAGGATATGAAAGCTGCTATGGACTAGTCACTGCTTTTTACTGTCCATTCCCCCAACCTCCTTTTGAGCATTATGCTGTGCCCGTCTTGTCAGTGTATGTGCAGAATGTTGGGGTAGGAAGTTTCTTTCGTTTCATAGGTCCACAGGTCAGGAAGAATTGTGCTCAAGAGCTGTATTTAGCAGATTACAGCTGGGAACCTGATCCATATTCCATCTGAAGTATTTAAATGATGACATTGTGGATTTTGAGCTGATGAGATAATTCTATTTAGATGTAGATGATGAGATTTTGAATTTTAAGCTGAGACTCTAATGAGATTGCCAGAGGCATTTGAACCAGAGCAACTCCATCTTGAATAGGGGCCGGTAAAAGGAGGTTGAGACCTACTGGGCTGCATTCCCAGGAGGTTAGGCTTTTTTTTTTTTTTCTTTGAGACGGAGTCTTGCCACTCTGTTGCCCAGGCTGGAGTGCAGTGGAGCAATCTTGGCTGCAAGCTCCGCCTCCCAGGTTCACACCATTCTCCTGCCTCAGCCTCCCGAGTAGCTGGGACTACAGGCACCTGCCACCACCCCCGGCTATGTTTTTGTATTTTTTAGTAGAGATGGGGCTTCACCTTGTTAACCAGGATGGTCTCAATCTTCTGACTTTGTGATCCGCCTGTCTCAGCCTCCCAAAGTGCTGGGATTACAGGCGTGAGCTACCGCGCCCGGCCTTTTTTTTTTTTAAAAAAAAAAGACAAAGTCTAGCTCTGTCACCCAGGCTGGAGTGCAGTGGTATGATCTCGGCTTGCTGCAACCTCTGCCTCCCAGGTCCAAGCTATTCTCCTGCCTCAGCCTCCCAAGTAGCTGGGACTACAGACACCTGCCACCATGCCTTGCTAATTTTTGTATCTTTATTAGAGACGGGGTTTCACCATGTTGGCCAGGCAGGTCTGGAACTCCTGACCTCAGGTGATCTGCCCACCTTGGCCTCCCAAAGTGCTGGGATTACAGGTGTGAGTCACCATGCCCGGCCCCCAGGAGGTTAGGTATTCTAAGTCACAGAATGAGATAGGAGGTAGGCAAAAGATACAAGTCATAAAGATCTTGTTAAAATAAGTTGGGGTAAAGGAGCCAGCCAATACCCACCAAAACCCAGATGGCGACGAGAGGGACTTCTGGTGGTCCTCAATGCTCATTATATGCTAGTTATAATACATTAGCATGCTCAGAGACACTCCCACCAGTGCCATGACAGTTTACTGCAAGGTCAAGAAGTCACCCTATATGATCTAAAAGAGGGAGGAACTCTCAGTTCTGGTAACTGTCCATCCCTTTCCCTGGAAACTCATGAATAATCCACCCCTTGTTTAGCATATAAGCAAGAAATAACCGTAAAAATGGGCAACTGCCTGTGGAGTAGCCATTCTTTTATTCCTTTACTTTCTTAAGAAACGTGCTTTCACTTTATGGATCCCCCGAATTCCTCTCTTCATGTCTGAATCAGGCCCTGTTCCGGTAACAGGATGAGGCTGTTGGTAACCTTGAGGTATGCTGAATGCATTCTGGGGATTGGGAGGGACATGCGTCACTGGAGGCCGGAGGTTGTGTTAGGCAGAATTCTCAGACGACTCCCTGCCACCCAGCTGTTGTCTATGACCCTCCTGTTGAGTGTGGAGGGACCTGCGACTGAGACGGCACAGGCCTCTCATGACTGTGGCACGCTGAAGTTTAAGAAAAGGATATTATATTGTCCCTGGTGGGCCTGACCTAATCCCAGGGCCGGCGTCCTTATGGAGGAGTGGGTTGAACTCGGAAAGCAAGCTGGAAATGCTTGATGACGTGATGCAAGCACTCGCCCTCTCACCATTACTGTGTATTTCTGCGCTTGGGCCATAGTTGCCTTCGTGTCTCCTCTGCACAGTGGAGTCCCTGGAGGGAGGGGCCCTGTGACGCTCTGGGGGTTCCCAGTGACCCCTGCCTCCCACGAGCCCGGGCTCCCCACACCCGCCCGCCTGGGATCCGGTCCCAGCACCCCGATGGCCGCGGGCGGTTTCCCGGAGCCCCGCGGTTGGCCACGCGCCGCGCTCTCCGCCCCGTTGGGGACGCCCAGGCCACCGGCCGGATGAGGGACACGGGGGCAGAGCGCTCAGGCCGGGGCCGGCGGGGACCCTGCGCGCTGACCGCCGCGATCCTCTGGCCACTCCTCCTGCTGCTGCGCTTCCCGTCCACCTCGTCCCTCTCTGCAGGTGAGCGGGCGGGGGTGGCCCGGACGGAGCGAGGAGCGGAGGTCGCCCGCCTCTCGTGGCCCTGCCCTGCCGCCCGACGCGGACACCCGCCCGGAGGGCCCGGCCGGGCAGGTCTGGCTCCCGAGCCCTGGGAGGAAGGCGCCTTGGAAGGAGCGGAGAGGATGGGGCTCCCGCGCTGGCCCTGCCGGGCTGGATCTCAGGCCTCTGCAGTCCAGCGCCCCACACACCCTCATTTCCAGGATGGGGAAATGCTACTGCAGACGGGACTGTCTCCAGTTCGCTTCAGTCTGGGGGCGCACTGGGCCGGGAAGGGAGGGCACAGCCGCTTAGGGGCCGCGCGGTGGAGCGGTGCATCCCTTCTGCAGCCTCTGCGCCAACACACACGGCATGAGGCCTGGGAGAAGCCGGGCCCAGTGCTCACCCCCCAGCCCCACCGGCCGTCGCCCCTGACAGGGGGCCTTGGGCTGTGTGTTCCCGGGTCATCCAGGTGGTGCTGTCCCATGGGCCGCGTGGCTTCACCCTGAGCCTTGGACATGTCCCTCCTGTGAAGTGAGAGGAGGGGCACGGCGGCCCCGGGTCCTGTTAATCCTGACATTTGGGGGCACCAGGGGCTGGCGTCCTTCATGCAGGCACCTCATTGCTGGGCTGTCTCCACAGTGTGTGGGAAGACCAGATTCAGCGGGAATTCCTCCGGGAGGCCCACCGGGAAGATCTTTGGAGGCCAGAGGGCGGAACCTGAGCGGTGGCCATGGCAGGCCAGTCTACTCTATCTAGGCAGGCACATCTGCGGCGCTGCCCTCATCGACAGCAACTGGGTGGCCTCTGCTGCTCACTGCTTCCAAAGGTGCACCTTCCCTCAGGGCCCTGCTGTGGGAGGGCACGCGAGAGGGAAGCCTGAAGTGAGGGCACAGCCTTTTCTTTGTAGGCTTTGTTCTGGGACAGTTTGCTGCCCCCGGGTGTCCTGCCTTTGACCCAGCAGTGCCCTGTGCCTGGAATGCTGTCCCTGCCCATCAGACTGCTCCAGTCTCCTGACCAAGTGTGTGGCATCTCCCAGGCAAAGGATCCTACCTCATCTCTCACTCTGGGGTTGGGCATCCCCCCCGTCACTCCACCCCACATTGGTCAACCTGCTAAGATGGTGTGGTTGTCTCATTACACGCACATGACTTTGAAACAGCTAAATGGAGCCGGGTGTGATGGCTCACACCTGTAATCCTAGTACTTCGGGAGGCTAAGGTGGGAGGATTGTATGAGTCCGGGAATTCCAGATCAGCCTGGGCAACATAGTGACACCTCATCTCTACAAAAATTACAAAATTTAGCCAGGCCTGGTGGTGTGCGCCTGTACTCCCATCTACTCGGGAGAATCACTTGAGCCTGGGAGGCCAAGGCTGCAGTGACTGTGATCACACCATTGCACCCCACCCCAGGTGACAGGATGAGACCCTGTCTGAAAATAAGTAAATAATTAAAAGTAAAAATAAATAAATAGTTAGGGCCTGTCACGGTGGCTCACACCTGTAATCCCAGCACTTTAGGAGGCCAAGGCGGGTGGATTGCTTGAGCCCAACAGTTCAAGACCAGCCTGGGCAACATGGCAAAACCCCATCTCTACTAAAAATAAAAAAATCAGCCAAATACGACGGGGCATGCCTGTGGTCCTTGCTACTGAGGAGGCTGAGGCAGGAGGATCACCTGAGCCCAGGGAGGTTGAGGCTGCAGTGAAATGTGGTTGTGCCACTGCATTCCAGCCTGGGCCACAAAGCCAGATCTTGTCTCAAAAATAAAATAAAATAGAACAAAATAAAATAAATAGCTAAATGAAAATTAATCCACTCTAATTGGGATTATCAATAAATAGAGGAAAACAGACTTTATTTCTAAAGGGAACCACCTCCAGCCCACTCTCCATCTGCTGTAAACTTTAAGAATCAAAATCCTGATGTTCCACTCAGCGTGAGCTTTGGTTTCTGCATCTTGCCCAGCTCTAGGCCATCCACACAATCTCAGTGGGCCGCGGTTTTTCTTGTGTAAGTGGTAGTGGGTGTGCAGCGTCCCAGGTCACACACACTTGACACACGCTTCAGGTGACGAGACAGAGTGACAGTTCCAGGGCTTCCCAGGGCCAGGCATGCATGTTCGAGTGCCTGGCCCCTTCCAGCCAGGGCTCATTGCAGGCTGTCCAGGGAACACTTGCCGAAGGCTCCCCTACGTCCTGGCTACCCACACATGCTGGCACATTCTTCCCCAGAAGGGTCCTGCCAGTCTGTATGTCCAGCCAGGGGGGTTTTGTCACTTCTGGAGAATTATGTGCCACCGTCCCCACAGACGAGAGTGGAAGATGAAACAGACGGCGTCTGTCCCAGGAGGTGTGAGGCAGAGAGGGTCAGGAGACTGAGTTACTCCTCCAATGCTTCCTGGGCTTGCTGTGTGCTCTAAGGGAGTCGGGGAGGATGTCAAATTCTGAGCCAGAAGCCAGAGCTTTGGACATAGCTGGCTGTAGCATCCTCCTCAGATCCCACTCATTTATTCAGCACCCGCGGGTGCCAGGCCTCAAGTCAGGCCCACTGTGCGGTACACAGAGATGCAAGCCCCACCCTGAGGCTTCTCATCCTGTCAGGAAAGTGAGGCACAAGCCCAGGACCATGGTAGACCCTGTGCCAGACAGCGGCTTGGAGCAGGAGAGGCCTTTGGGGAGGTGGATGCAGGCATGTGGGGGGAGGAGGACCATACAACCAGGACCTGTGGGTTGGAAAGTCACTTGTTTTCTGGAAACAAGTTCAGTTCCATGAACTCCTCCATGTGCTCCACCAATACCTGCTGAGTTCCCGTCACCAGGTAGGGCAGCCTTGGAGATGGTGGTGCACGAGGACTGGGGAGAAGGGGGTGGAGCATACTGGCTAGGGAAATAGGGTCTTCGAGAATTACTGTAGGTCATGGGGCCCCAGGAGGGTTCTGGTCAGAGCTAGGAATGAGCCAAGTCTCTTCTCTTCTGAAATGAAGGGGTGAAGTAGTGCACCCCCAGTGTTTTCTGCACTAAGATTCTCGACTCCTTTGAGTCTGGGGCATGTTGAGAAAGCCACAGGAATCATCCAAGGCCAAGTGTCTGGAAGGCCCTCAAGCTCTTGTCAAGACCAAAGCAGGGTTGTCTGACATGAGGAAGGGAGGAGAGAGTAACTCCAGAGTGACGGTGGGGTCTGGGTGCCTGCCAGGTGGGCAGCCAGGGTGAGGGTGCCGGCCCAGCACTCAGAGGAGCCTCCCCACAACAGGTCCACTAACCCGTCTGATTACCGGATCCTACTTGGGTACAACCAGCTAAGCCATCCCACAGAGCACAGCCGGCAGATGACAGTGAACAGGATCATGGTACACGCTGACTACAACAAGTGGCACCGCATGGGGAGTGACATCACCCTGCTGCAGCTGCACCGTCCTGTGGAATTCAGCTCCCACATCCTCCCCGCCTGCCTTCCGGAACCCACCACGTCGTTGGCCCCTGACAGCTCCTGCTGGATATCTGGTTGGGGAATGGTCACCGAGGATGGTGAGCAGTGCAGTCAAGTGGCCTGAGCATCTCCCGCTTTTGGAGGCAGGCACTTGGGCTCTTTGACTCTGAGCCATTCAGGGTTCCCTGGTTCTGAATGTTACTGATTCCACCCTGACGACAAGGGCCTGCTGCGGTCTGATCTCCAGGGCCTCACCAAGCGCCCTGGAGCTTCCATGGCGGTGGAAGGTGCTGGGCATCAGTAGCAAGTAAGAGTAGGCCTGCGGGTGCCGTGGCTCACGCCTGTAATCCCAGCACTTTGGGAGACTGAGGTGGGCAGATTACGAGGTCGAGATCAAGACCATCCTGGTCAATATGGTGAAACCCTATCTCTACTTTAAAAAAAAAAAAAAACTATATATATATATATACACACACACACACACAAAAATTAACGGCGTGGTGGCGGGTGCCTGTAATCCCAGCTACTGGGAAGGCTGAGGCAGGAGAATCGCTTGAACCAGGGAGGTGGAGGTTGCAGTGAGCCGAGATCGCACCACCGCACTCCAGCTGGGCAACAGAGCAAGACTCTGTCTCAAAAACAAAAAAGAGAGAGCAGGTCTGTCCTCGGCCCAGGTGTTTATGTCTGAAGAACACTCACCTCTGTGGATGTGAACCTCGCTGCTCGCCTGGCATATTTGTCATATATTTGTATATTTGTAGACTGAGAGGGAAGAAATGTTAGGTAAACA
>NW_012108463.1:528520-529255 GCF_000951045.1 Mandrillus leucophaeus | reverse complement strand
TCTATTGTGTCCCAGTGTGCTTGGAATGACACCTCCAACACCACATCCTGGCTAGGAGGGCCCCCGCTCTGGGCCCCGAGGCGGCTGCGCCTCACCCTTCACCCCACGCCTGCTCCCTTGCAGCCACATTGGCCTCTGTCCCGGCTCGTCTTACTGCAGGCCCTTCCCCTTTGCCTGTCCCCTCGTCTTGGTGGTGCCCTCCCTGGGTGAGCGGGCTGGGAAGGGAGGGCTTCCCTCTGGCTGCACATCTGACACCTCCTCCCACAGTCGTCCTGCCTGAGCCCTTCCAGCTTCAGGAGGCAGAGGTCGGTGTCATGGAAAACAGTGTCTGCGGATCCTTTTTCCAGCCCCAGTACCCCGGCCAGCCAAGCAGCAGTGACTACACCATCCACGAGGACATGCTGTGCGCTGGGGACCTCATAACAGGAAAGGCCATCTGCCGGGTGAGTGGGCTCAACCTCTCTCGCCTGTGCTGTCCCGGGCCTCTGCCACAGGGTCTCCTCTGGACCCTGCCCCAGCCCTGACTTCTTCCCGAGCCCAGCCAAGCCTGAGGTGTCAGAGCCAGGACAGAAACCCCCAAAAAGCACTGGCCCATCCGTTTTCTTTGTATCTTTTAAGAAGCGTTGTTGGCCGGGTAAACAGTGGCTCACATCTGTAATCCCAGCACTTTGGGAGGCTGAGGCGGGTGGATCACCTGAGGTCAGGAGTTCAAGACCAGCCTGACCAACATGGTGA
>NW_012108463.1:511846-523960 GCF_000951045.1 Mandrillus leucophaeus | reverse complement strand
CTTCTGAAATGAAGGGGTGAAGTAGTGCACCCCCAGTGTTTTCTGCACTAAGATTCTCGACTCCTTTGAGTCTGGGGCATGTTGAGAAAGCCACAGGAATCATCCAAGGCCAAGTGTCCGGAAGGCCCTCAAGCTCTTGTCAAGACCAAAGCAGGGTTGTCTGACATGAGGAAGGGAGGAGAGAGTAACTCCAGAGTGACGGTGGGGTCTGGGTGCCTGCCAGGTGGGCAGCCAGGGTGAGGGTGCCGGCCCAGCACTCAGAGGAGCCTCCCCACAACAGGTCCACTAACCCGTCTGATTACCGGATCCTACTTGGGTACAACCAGCTAAGCCATCCCACAGAGCACAGCCGGCAGATGACAGTGAACAGGATCATGGTACACGCTGACTACAACAAGTGGCACCGCATGGGGAGTGACATCACCCTGCTGCAGCTGCACCGTCCTGTGGAATTCAGCTCCCACATCCTCCCCGCCTGCCTTCCGGAACCCACCACGTCGTTGGCCCCTGACAGCTCCTGCTGGATATCTGGTTGGGGAATGGTCACCGAGGATGGTGAGCAGTGCAGTCAAGTGGCCTGAGCATCTCCCGCTTTTGGAGGCAGGCACTTGGGCTCTTTGACTCTGAGCCATTCAGGGTTCCCTGGTTCTGAATGTTACTGATTCCACCCTGACGACAAGGGCCTGCTGCGGTCTGATCTCCAGGGCCTCACCAAGCGCCCTGGAGCTTCCATGGCGGTGGAAGGTGCTGGGCATCAGTAGCAAGTAAGAGTAGGCCTGCGGGTGCCGTGGCTCACGCCTGTAATCCCAGCACTTTGGGAGACTGAGGTGGGCAGATTACGAGGTCGAGATCAAGACCATCCTGGTCAATATGGTGAAACCCTATCTCTACTTTAAAAAAAAAAAAAAACTATATATATATATATACACACACACACACACAAAAATTAACGGCGTGGTGGCGGGTGCCTGTAATCCCAGCTACTGGGAAGGCTGAGGCAGGAGAATCGCTTGAACCAGGGAGGTGGAGGTTGCAGTGAGCCGAGATCGCACCACTGCACTCCAGCTGGGCAACAGAGCAAGACTCTGTCTCAAAAACAAAAAAGAGAGAGCAGGTCTGTCCTCGGCCCAGGTGTTTATGTCTGAAGAACACTCACCTCTGTGGATGTGAACCTCGCTGCTCGCCTGGCATATTTGTCATATATTTGTATATTTGTAGACTGAGAGGGAAGAAATGTTAGGTAAACAAAAGAGTAAATACTTTTGATTTAGGAAAATATAGTGATGAGTGCAAAACAGTGGAATGGCAATTTGGAATTATTTGTGGGGTCATCATTTGGCAGACTATCTCAGAGGAGGCGTTTAAGACAGGCATTCCATGAGCAGGCCAGAGCTGGCCTCCCTGCCCTTGCCGCTGAATGTCAGTCACACGGCCCTAGTCATGAGAGCAGCTGGTCCTCCAAAGACAGCCTCCTGGGACTGTCGTTCTCCAACTTTTTTTTTTTTTTTGAGATGGAGTCTCGCTCTTGTTGGCCAGGCTGGAGTGCAATGGCATGATCTTGGCTCACCACAACCCCCACCTCCCCGGTTCCAGCGATTCTCCTCCTCATCCTCCTGAGTAGCTAGGATTACAGGCATGAGCCACCACACCTGGCTAATTTTGTGTTTTTAGTAGAGATGGGGTATCTCCATGTTGGTCAGGCTGGTTTCGAATTCCCAGCCTCAGGTGATCCACCCGCCTCGGCCTCCCAGGGACTGTCATTCTCTAAGAATCAAGGCAGAGAAGATTCTCCAGGTGGGAGAGGAGGAGTTAGGGCCTGGGGAAGTCATCAGTTAGTTGGAGCAGCTTCCGAGCAGAGAGCCATTGACCTTGATGAGAGATCTGGGCTCCAGTCATCCTTCTCTCTCCACACACCAGCAGCCCCCAAGGACCCATGAGGCCCACACAGGGCAGGCATTGTGCAGGGGTGGGCCCCTGTCATCAGGCTTTGCCCACATGGGGACCCCAGGCCAGATCTGGGAGCGACAGCTGGAACCACAGCCCAAGCGTCCCCAGACCAGTTGCTCCTTGAGGAAGGGCGTGTCTGATTTGTCACACTGCTCAAGCCCGCCCGGCACCTGCTAGGTATGCCACCAGCCGGGCTGCCACTCCAACTGCCACCCTCCCTGCCTCCAGCTCTGCCTCCTCTTAGTAGCCAGAGGACTTGTTTTGGATGCATAAGACCCTTCTATTGTGTCCCAGTGTGCTTGGAATGACACCTCCAACACCACATCCTGGCTAGGAGGGCCCCCGCTCTGGGCCCCGAGGCGGCTGCGCCTCACCCTTCACCCCACGCCTGCTCCCTTGCAGCCACATTGGCCTCTGTCCCGGCTCGTCTTACTGCAGGCCCTTCCCCTTTGCCTGTCCCCTCGTCTTGGTGGTGCCCTCCCTGGGTGAGCGGGCTGGGAAGGGAGGGCTTCCCTCTGGCTGCACATCTGACACCTCCTCCCACAGTCGTCCTGCCTGAGCCCTTCCAGCTTCAGGAGGCAGAGGTCGGTGTCATGGAAAACAGTGTCTGCGGATCCTTTTTCCAGCCCCAGTACCCCGGCCAGCCAAGCAGCAGTGACTACACCATCCACGAGGACATGCTGTGCGCTGGGGACCTCATAACAGGAAAGGCCATCTGCCGGGTGAGTGGGCTCAACCTCTCTCGCCTGTGCTGTCCCGGGCCTCTGCCACAGGGTCTCCTCTGGACCCTGCCCCAGCCCTGACTTCTTCCCGAGCCCAGCCAAGCCTGAGGTGTCAGAGCCAGGACAGAAACCCCCAAAAAGCACTGGCCCATCCGTTTTCTTTGTATCTTTTAAGAAGCGTTGTTGGCCGGGTAAACAGTGGCTCACACCTAAAATCCCAGCACTTTGGGAGGCTGAGGCGGGTGGATCACCTGAGGTCAGGAGTTCAAGACCAGCCTGACCAACATGGTGAAACCCCATCTCTACTAAAAATACAAAAATCAGCCAAGCATGGTGGTGTGTGCCTATAGTCCCAGTTACTCGGGAGGCTGAGGCAGGAGAATCGCTTGAACCCGGGAGGCGGCGGTTGCAGTGAGCCGAGATCGTTCCACTGCACTCCAGCCTGGGTGACGGAGTAAGACTCCGTCTCAAAAAAAACAAACAAACAAACAAAACAAAACAAAAAAAACCTTGTTGAAGCACACCATGCACAGGGAAGGGCATAAGTACAAGTGTCCTGCGGAGGAATTTTCAGAGACTGACCACTCATGTACCTGGCACCCATGGGTTTTATCCGTGCCTCATTCCTGACGCTAACCCTGCCTGCTTTCTAAAGCACCATGGCTTCATGTGGGGACTTTTAGCTGAGTGAAGCCGTATGGTATGCAAGCTTTTGCCTGGTCCGCTTAGTCAATGTTGTGTCTGTGGGCTGCATCCATCTGGTGTGCAGTCGGTATTGTTCATTTTTATTGCCGTATGCTATTCCACTGTGCAAAGACACTGCAATTTACTTATCCATTCTAGTGCGCGTGGCATTTGGGTGGTTCTCATTTGAGGTTGTTGCAAATAGAATTTCTGTGGACCTCCTGGTGCACGCGTTTCAGAGCACGCAGGTTCCCATTCTGGTTATCAGTCACCCTGGCAATGGAATTGCCTTGCCATGAGATACGCACACGTTCATCTCTCGTCCATCATCTGAGAAACTCTGCAACCTGGTTGTACCAATTTTCATTCCCACCAGCTGGTGAGTGATAGTTCAGGTTGCTGCCAGTCCTTCAAATTGTCTTGCCATTTTCGTATGAACTCTTGTGTGTGGTTTTTAATGTGCATTTCTCCGGTGACTAGTGAAGATAAGCCCTTTGTCATATGTTTATTGCCTCTTTTGTAAAGTGTCCGTGCAAGTTTTTTGCCAACTATGGGATTGTCTGCTTTTCATTCGGAATCACAGGAGCTCTTTGTCTATTGTGGACGTGAGCCCGTTGTTGGATATGTTTATTATTATGAATGTCTTCTCCCACTGTGTGTAATCTTTCCACTTTATAGTGGGGGACTGAGGCCCACAGAGGAAGTGCAGGATCCTCTCGGTCTTTTTTTTTTTTTTTTGACACAGGGCCCAGGCTGGAGTGCAGTGGCACAATCTCGGCTCACTGCAACCTCTGCCCCTCAGATTCAAGTGATTCTCCTCCCTCAGCTTCCCGAGTAACTGGGATGCACGACCATGCCCAAATAATTTTTATATTTTTAGTAGAGATGGGGTTTCATCATCTCGGCTGGACTGGTCTCGAACTCCTGACCTCAAGTGAACTGCCTGCCTCAGCCTCCCAAAAGTGCTGGGATTACAGGCGTGAGCCACCGTGCCCGGCCTCCTCTCCCTCTCTGGCACCTCCCTCTTTCTTCCTCTCTCTTTGGTCACCCCATGGTGCAGAAACATTCTCTGATGACTCCCATCACAAAATGCCCTCCAGGCACCCTCCCTGCTCCCCACAACCGCCTCCCACCCCACCCGTCCCAGCAGGGCTCACCCCAGGGTGCCTGCCTGTGCCCTCTCTTGCTTCCTGGGCTCTATCCTCGCCACAGCCGTGCCGTCAGGCATTGGTGCAGCATCCCCCATCAGACACTGTGGGCGGCCCCTCCTGCTCTCTGCTGTCTTCCTTGGAGCGGCCTCCTCAGCCTCCTGACACCAACAGCCCACTGTGTACCGCTGGGCTGATTCCCTTGCCTTGCCCATTTCCTTTGATAGACAGAAACGGTCAGATATGGCAAGTCCTGTCTGTTGACCATTTCCCGCCAGCCTCTGCCATCCCTTCTCCTGCAGTTGTGTCCTGATGGGGCTCAGGCCAGAACCATCCTATCAGACAGAATCTGCACCAGGTCCCCTGGGTTCCCTGCCCACTGACGAGGCTGTGGGCTGGCACAGTCGGGCCTTGCCCCTCCTTCCTGTGTTGGCTCAGAGAAGTTCTAGGATTAGAGCAGCCCTTCCAGTGTGCTCTAATCTTTCCAGGTCGCCCCCGTCCACACACCACGTCTGTGGTGTCTGTTCATGTGGAATGTCCCTTGGGGCCCCCTCGGTGCTGTCTGCACACGAAGAGGCTTGGTCTTGTTGATTGCACACATGGCAGGAGGATGCTTGTTTCCTTGGGATTCCCTTTTTGGCCTATGGGATGGGGATGCCCTGCCCAGGATGTCAGGGACTTCCCCGTTCGGGGGCCCTGCCACACTCACAATCCCCCGTGCTCCCCTGGGAGCCCCTGGCACTTGCCCTACCCCCAGGCTGGGCACAGGCAGCACCTCTTTTCCCCTCAGCACATCCTACAGCCTGGCATTTTCTGAAAAGCTCAACCAAGAAATGGAGGGAACACTAGAGACCTTAATAAGTCAAGGACATCTGGATTCGGGACTAGATTTAATCCCAGCACCTTGGAGGCCAAGGCGGGAGGATCACTTGATACCAGGAGTTCAAGATCAGCTGGTAACATGGCAAGATCTCCATCTCCATTTCAATTTTTAAAAAAAAAGTTTAAAAAACAACAAAATACTGGTGGGATGCAGTGCTGGGCTGAGGATTCAGGCCAAGGCGCAGCCAGCCCTCCAGGCTGGCCCCCAGCCACCCCGGGGACCACAGGCGGCGCCTTCTCCCCACTAAGGTCAGGAGGGCTAGGCCTGGATGTCCATCTCCTAGAATCCCCTGCTTATTCTCATGGGTCTGTGACTACCAGCCTGAAGGCTCTGCCCAGGGTCTCCTTGGGAGCTTTGTGGAGTGGGGCTCCAGAGCCCCGTCTTCGAGATTTTGATCCAGGAGGTCTGTCCTGGGTCTGGGCTTCTAACATCGCCCAGGTGACTGATGAGCGCCACTCACTCAGACAGTGGGGACACTTGCCGCACACCTTGCTTCCCACATTCCATCCTGGAGAAGCGTAAGGCCCCCTCTTGCCCTGAACAATGCGTGTCCCTCCCTGTCTTGGTCCCCACCACCCATGTCTTCTCTGTTCTCAAGGAGACTCCGGGGGTCCCCTCGTCTGCCCGTTAAATGGCACCTGGTTCCTGATGGGGCTGTCTAGTTGGAGCCTCGACTGCCGCTCACCCATCGGCCCCAGCGTCTTCACCAGGCTCTCCTACTTCACCAACTGGATTAGCCAGAAGAAGAGGGAGAGTCCCCCTCTGGATCCTGCCTTGGCTCCTCCTCAGGAGATGCCCCCAGCCCTGGACAGCATGACCTCTCAGGGTACCGTCTATAAACCCGGGCTCTGCGCAGCCCTTCCGGCTGCTCACACCCTCCTCCTGCTGCTGATTCTGCTGGGGAGCCTGTGAAGGGCCGGGGCCCCTGGCCTCCTAACCACAAGTGTGCCCACCTCAGGCCAGCCTCCTTCCTGAGCTCTGCACGCTCCTGACGTGTTTCCATCTCTGGGCTCTCCTGTCCACCCAAGGCCACCCCTGCCCCAGGCCTGACAAAATAAAAACCACCCAAGAAGCTTCTTGCTCTGGTTTCTGGCCCACCAGAGCCATCTCCCACACTCCACTGTGTCTCCAGCTTCTCAGGGAGGGCAGGTCTCCCTCCTCCCTGGGCAGGGATATGGGAGCCAAGTCACTCTCCTTGGGGAGTTGGGTCGCGCAGACTCAGGCCCCGTTCCTGTCCTCCAGGGCATGCAGTCTTCCAGAAAAATGGGGCCAGGGCCTCCCCACACGGAAGCAGCCGCCTGGCCTCCCGGAGCTAGGTGCTGTGCGCCGGTCAGGGATGAAGTCGTATCTTCCAGGCACACAGGTCACAGAGGCTCTCCTCGACAGCTTGCGAGTAAACTGTGAAGGGGGCTGAGGTCTTGGGTCAGCCGTCCCAGAGTTCTGTCCCAGGGGTCAGCTGTCAGCTGACTGCCCCCACTACTCACAGCCCTGCCCTCTCCCTGCCTCCGGAAACCCAGCCCCCACCCCTGTGGCTTGCTCCAGCTTGTAGGGGTTGTGGTTTGGCTGACCCAGGACTTGCTGGTCCAGCACTGAGCCCATAACCCAGACTCTGAGTTGCCCCTGCAAGCCTGTCTGAGTCAGGTTTGCATCCCAATGAGTCAGCAGGACTCTCACAGGGCCTCACCCACAGCTCTCCCCCAACCCCCAACCTGAACTCACAATGAAAGGCGGGCAGCCGGCCGGGCACAGTGGCTCACACCTGTAATCCCAGCACTTTGGGAGGCCGAGGCAGGCGGATCATGAGGTCAGGAGATTGAGACCATCTTTGCTAAAATGGTGAAACCTCAGCTCTACTAAAAATACAAAAAATTAGCCGGGCGTGGTGGCAGGTGCCTGCAGTCCCAGCTGCTCAGGAGGCTGAGGCAGGAGAATCGCTTGAACCTGGGAGGTAGAGGTTGCAGTGAGCCAAGATCATGCCACTGCACTCCGGCCTGGGCGACAGAGCAAGACTCCATTTTAAAAAAAAGAATAAATGAGGGGCAGAGAGACCTTGGTGGTAATCACAAGGGTGCATTGCCTTACAATAATTTTTTAAGAGCTATCTTTGTTTTGGATTCTTTTCTACGTATTTGCTTCATTTTATGTAAAAATAGTTTTAAACAACTCGTAATTATTGTATATAAAAACTTACAACATAAAATGCAAAAAATATCACCAAAGCAAATTCGAAATCTATACCATTAGTAAACTAAATAACCAAATATCACCAAAGCTAATTCTGAATCTATCCCATTCGAAAATCAAATCACTAAATTACCTGATTTGAGAGACAGGTGTTCAGGGAGGAGCTGCGTGGCAGTTGCTGTCCTTCAGCCAAACGTCTGATTGAAGCTTCAGCTCCTCTGAGGCTCAGCCTTTGGCCTTCTGGTCATGGTCAAGTTACAGTCACAGCCTTTGCAGGGTGAATCCCAGAATCTGCAACACAAATGCAGGTGCTAGAGTCACTGGGGAGGCACAGATGTGGCTGGAGGAACCTCAGGCTGTGTGTGGCATGTCAGCCTTGGGCCCTGACATTCAGACATTAAGGCCACAGGGCGCTGAGGCCTTTTTTCGCCTCAGTGCTGAGGGTGTGGGCCGTTGCACACAGAGGCAGTTTAATCTGGGCGTTCAGCTGGGCAGCTTGTAGCTGACTGGTCCTCTGGACAGTGAAACGGATGCTGAAGGAAGAGAAGGCCCCAAGACTCTGGGATGAAAATCAGAGTCCCACACACCTGGGCTGGTTGAGGAGCCGATTAGCCTCAGGTCTCGTGGAACAGGCTGGAAGAGGCAACCTTTCCTTCCATTCCTCCACTCAATACAACCATGTCATGAGATCTTCATGTTAAAGATGAATAGCTCCTGGCCAGGAGCGGTGGCTCATGCCTACAATTCCAACACTTGGGAAGGACGAGGCAGGAGGCTTGCTTGAGGCCTGGAGTTTGAGACAAGCCCGAGCAACACAGTGAGATCTCATTGCTACAAAATATACAACTAAAAACAGTGGCCAGGCTTGGCGGCTCATGCCTGTAATCCTAGCACTTTGGGAAGCTGAGGTGGGTGGATCATTTGAGCCCAGGAGTTGGAGACCAACTTGGCCAACATGGTGAAATCCTATCTTTACTATAATAAAAATACAGAAATTAGCCAGCCATGGTGGTGTGCGCCTGTAATCCCAGCTTCTCCGGAGCCTGAGGCAGGAGAATCCCTTGAGCCCAGGAGTCTGAGGCTGCAGTGAGGTGTGATCACGCCACTGCACTCCAGCCTGGGTGACAGAGCAAGACCCCGTCTCCTAAACAAGAAAAGAGTTTCCTGGAGCTCTTTCTTTGTCCCCTAATGATAATTTTTCTTTCTATAAACACAACCACCAAACTTTCAATTTTAAAAACATATGCGCTGGTAAGAAAAACATAGTTCTATGATTAACAGTATGTTCCAACATGAAAATGTTACAGAAGATACTGCTTTTTAAATGTGAAAAATTGACCTATATTGATTTTTATTCACTTACAAAATTGGGAAACAGGTAAAAGGAACATAAGTAATGTCTTAAGTCTGTTTGGGCTGCTATAATAAAATGCCATAGGCTGGATGGCTTGTAAAGAACAGAAATGGCCAGCCGTGGTGGCTCATGCCTGTAATCCCAGCACTTTGGGAGGCCGAACCGGCTGGATCACAAGGTCAGGAGTTCAAGACTAACCTGGCCAACATAGTGAAACCCTGTCTCTACCAACAACATAAAAATTTGCCAGGCGTGTTGGCGGCACCTGTAGTCCCAGCTACTTGGGAGGCTGAGGCAGGAGAATGGTGTGAACCCGGGAGGCAGAGCTTGCAGTGAGCCAAGACTGCGCCACTGCACTCCAGCCTGGGCGACACAGCGAGACTCTGTCTAAAAAACGAAAAACAGAAAAACCAGAAATTTGGTTCTCACAGTTCTGGAGACGTGAAGTCTAATTTCAAGGTGCTGGCCGACTTGGTGTCTGGTGAGGACCCACTTCCATAGATTATGCCTTCTGGCTATGTCCTCACTTGGCAAAAGGGGTGAGGGGGTCTCTGTGGGGCAAACAATTCTATTTAAACACAATGTATTTCACACATATACACGAGCCAGAAGGAAACTCAAACCAGGGGTCTGTTTGAGGTTTTTTTTTTGTTTTGTTTTGTTTGAATGGAGTCTCACTCTGTCGCCCAGGCTGGAGTGCAGTGGGGTCAATCTCTGCTCACTGCAACCTCCACCTTCCAGATTCAAGTGATTCTTCTGCCTCAGTCTCCTGAGTAGCTGGGATTACAGGCATGTGCCACCACACCCAGTTAATGTTTGTATTTTTAGTAGAGATGGGGTTTCACCATGTTGGTGAGTCTGGTCTTGAACTCCTGACCTCGTAATCCACCCACCTCAGCCTCCCAAAGTGCTGGGATTACAGGAGTGAGCGCCACCGCGCCTGGCCATCTGTGCTTTTATTTATTCATGTATCTGAGACAGAGTCTCATTCTGTCTCCGAGGCTGGAGTGCAGTGGTGTGATCGGGGCTCCCTGCAGCCTCTACTTCCTGGGCTCAAGTGATCCTCCCTCTTCAGCCTCCCGAGTAGCTGAAACCACAGGCGCACACCACAACGCCTGGCTAATTTTTAAAAACTTTTTTGTAGTAAGGAATCTCATGTTGCCAGGCTGGTCTCGAACTCCTGAGCTCAAGTGATTCCCCTGCCTTGGCCCCTCAAAATGCTGAGATTACAGGGGTGACCCACTGTGCCTGGCCTCATTTTATATTTATATTTACTCAAAATGACAGCCTTGACAGGTTTCCTTGCAAAGGTGTGCAGAGCACAGCGAGAATTTCAATCGGTAAACTGGGCGGACTCAGGAGGGGAGTGGCACCTCCTCCCGCATCCCCTGCGGAGCTTTTCTCAGCCTGCGCCTCCCAGGGCAGGAAGAGGGCCACGTGCAGTCCTGACACTCCTCCCTGAAGAGCCCCTCATGTATTAGCGTTTCTTATCCACCACACAGGAATGGCCAGCAGGAGTGAAAGAGACAAGGCTTTCCACAGGAGAAAGGCAGTTCCTATTCTTGGCAACATTGTTTAAAGCCAAGTGTTAGACCCCAAATGGTGAAACCTGGAGGAAGATTCCCCCAGCCCTGCCTAGTGGGCTGCTTTTTCCTGAGGTTCTCAGCAGGGCTGGGTGGATGCAGCTGCACCGGGGTCTGACTGCAGAAGGCAGGAGCCCTGTCCTGCATTGAAGCTATTGAGATCCTGGAAGGGCTGACTGAGGTCGCCTGTAATACCAGAGGGAATGAGGGAGGGGCAGGAGTGATGCTGCAGTGGGGGAAGTTTCTTTTATTTAAAAAAATATATATTATTTAATTTTAACTTTAAAATTTTTGAGACAGGGTCTTGCTCTGTAGCCTAGGCTGGAATGCAGCAGTGCCATCATACTATAGTTCACCACAGCCTCTACCTCCAGGGCTCAGTGGTCCTCCTGCCTCAGCCTCCCGAAGTGTGGGGATGACAGGGGTGAGCCACTATACCTGGCTGGAAGCTTTCATTTGATGCTAGAAGTGTCTGAGGGAGCAAAGACTCTGGGATGACTGAAGTCTCAGGCCTGGCAAGCACCCCACACAGGGAGGCTCAGGAACAAGGATTAAAATGATAATTGACATCAAACTTGTAGTGGAGGTTTACAATCTCTCCTAGATAGCAGAGAACGTGCCTGGGGGTTGGAATCAAGGAACTGAACTGCAGCCCCCTGGTTTCCCGTTCGCTGGCTTCGGGACCTGCTGGATTCTCCCACCTCCTCAAGCCTGGGTTTCCGCATATGTCAAACAAAGACCATAAAAGTGGCTTTTCTTTCATCGTGATCTATCACGTGCCATGAAGGAAAAATACAAAGGTCTGCCTGGAGGTGAGATTTATTATTAAATGAAGTCATTGATTCAGTGATGGATTCAGAAGCAGGGTGTGTCTGTTTAGAACCCAGTGAGCGTTTTCTGGGTGGTGATGAGATTTCCCCTAGGTTTAGTGAGGTGCCCTTGGCAGAGAGTAAACCTCAGAGGCAGCAGCAGGCTGCGGAGCACAATGCTGGGTCCGAGCAGATGCCGGTTACTCACCATCCTCGTCTCGGCTCTGGGCCGTGCCCCGCCAACGAGACAGAAAGTCACCCCACTAGCATCGCTGGAGCTTCAGCAAGGACAACCCAGGAGCAAGGCCTCAGTGACTCTTAGTCCGTGGTGGTTCTAATGGCGTGAACAGCTCTTATTTGTTTTTAATGGGTGTTTTATTGTTATTTAGGTAGGACAAGAATGCAGACATGGAAATGATGAAAAGGTAGTCTGTTATATTCACAGGGCAATAGGACAGGCCATTCCACATCACACAGGGCCACATGGAGAGGCACCAGGGTCGGTCAGGAAGCAAAGGGAGCAAGGGGAAAATGTACCAGGCAACTAGGGACAGCCCCTGTGCCCTGGAGTCTGCAGAAATGACTCACTAGCCAACCCTACACTATCTGCCCCTGCCTCCTTCCCACAGAAGTCACAGTACAGGCTCCTGCCCACGGTGCCCGCTCCTTCTGCCTCCCGGCCCACCCTGGGGCTGCCCCATGTGGCCCTGCAAGACACACCTCCTGTTTCTAAGTGAGTATACACACTTTTTCCTCCTTATCATTTCCAGGTCTGTATTTTTTTTTTTTTTTTTTTTTTT
>NW_012108463.1:503358-511591 GCF_000951045.1 Mandrillus leucophaeus | reverse complement strand
TGAGCCACCACACCCGGCCAATTTTTTGGATTTTTAGTAGAGATGGGGTTTCACCGTGTTAGCCAGGATGGTCTCGATCTCCTGACCTTGTGATCCACCCGCCTTGGCCTCCCAAAGTGCTGGGATTATAGGCGTGAGCCACCACGCCGGGTCCATGTCTGCATTCTTACCTTACCTGATTAAAACGAATCTCATCTGAAAACGAACTGATTCAGCAAATAAATCACTCATGTCAACAAACTGGTAACATTCTCACATATATAGTGCCAAAGTTGAGCTGTTTCAGGTAATTAACATAATTTGTATAAGGATTAGAAATATCTCTACAGTAGATCTCATTTCAGATTTAATGGCAATAAATTTGTTGGAGAGGCCGTGAGTTAGGATGCAACTCCGTTTGTCAAATCATGGTTGCATCACAACTGTAGGTTTGAGTACAGATAGACGATCTCATAAAAATCAACAAACGCATATAGGCTCTATGGAATAAAGAGTATTGTATATTTTGTTATTACTTGTGAATTCTGTGCTATAATGTACTTTATATCAGTAAAACTTATAATAAAGTGATATCAGCCGGGCGCAGTGGCTCACACCTGTAATCCCAGCACTTCAGGAGGCCAAGGTGGGTGGATCAAAGGTCAGGAGATCAAGACCATCCTGGCTAACACGGTGAAACCCCATCTCTACTAAAAATACAAAAAAATTAGCTGGGCGTGATAGTGGGCGCCTGTAGTCCCAGCTACTCAGGAGGCTGAGGCAGGAGAATGGCGTGAACACGGGGGGCGGAGCTTGCAGTGAGTCGAGATCGTGCCACTGCACTCCAGCCTGGGCAACAGAGTGAGACTCTGTCTCAAAAAAGAAGGAAAAAAAAAGTTATATCAGCATACTGATGCACCTTTTTTGTTTCTGGAGAGCCAGTTCTCACACGCTGAGCAGCACATCCTTCCCCGTGGGAGTGCTGCAGACATTTCCCAGCCCAGCACTCCACTCACTTGGCAGCATTCCGCTTCTGGGGATCCAGCTAGCTCTGTGGCCACAAACTTCCATAGCACTGTGCCGGGTTCCGAAGGGGTCCAGGCGCTGGCCAGATCAGTGGGAGTCGAGCAGCTGTAACCGTGAGAGACACAGCCCCTTGTTTTCCTTTCCCCATAACAGACAGTCCAAGTGAGAGAAGTGCCTGTGCATAGAAAGCTTATCAAACTTAATTTTAAATACTCAAAATTGAATTCCACGGAAAAGTCACTCCCAGAAACTTTTGCTGGTGTGATGTATGGCTGTACGTGCCAGAGTGGCTTTGCAGACAACGGAAACTGGGAAAATATCCAGAGGCTGCTTCTGAATGCTCACAGCCAGAAAAGTCCATTTGGTTCTAGGCTAGAGTGGGGAAATTGTGATGTGGCTGAAAGGAACAAGAGCGCCCCTCAGCCGGCAGGCGTGCGCTGGGGCTCTGAAGTGAAACTCCGACATAGGAATGGGCTGAACATACCAGCCCTGTGCTGGTGTAAATCCTTATGCGTCCCCTGCATCTCCTCCCAGTATCCCTGGCGAGTGGCTCCCTCGGAGAAGGCATGTGAGGACAGATTTTGCTCTTCTGGGATGTGTGGGGGATGACTGAGCCAGGGCTAAGCTGGCAAGTAAAGTGCAGCTTCTACGAACACTGCAGAATGGACACAGCTGGGGACTGCTCTGGGAAGGGAGGTGCCCTCCCTTCATCTGGGTGAGCAAACCCAGGGCTGTGAACAGGCTCTTCCCAGCAAGGGGTGCTGGCAGATAGTGGCCTAGAGGATGTCTCTATTTGTCCTCCTCAACTGCAGGGGACAGATGAGATCTGGGACACATTTATATGACGCTAACAGCCATGAGCTCAGCATTGCTCTTTTCTCTCCTGAGAAGTTTCTCCTTTTTAACTGTCTCTGGACGCCTGGGCTGCGAAAAGAAAATGCCTTTTATCCTCAAATTCTCCTTGCCTTTTCAGGGCTAGGTAGGTAAAGGCTTTTCAATTAGTAGACAGATAAATGGTGACTCTGACTTTCTTGCCTATAATCAAGAATCATTTCACTGGAAGGACCCTTTCTAGTATTCTGGTACAGAAATCCATAGAGCCTGACTTCTAATTTTCTAATTAAAACGTATTTATACCCTATATATTCATACTAATATTGAACAGTTCTGGTTTCCTTTTAACCACAACTGTGACCTCTCAGTTCCATTTCCTAAGTGCACCTACTGAAAATAAAGCAGTGTCTTTTTTGCCTGGCAGTGTTGTAAAAAATAGGCATTCTGTAAACACAAATTTTATGAATAGCATATACATATTCATCAAGCTCTTAGGATAATTTGCAAAGTTTATCACTTGTTTATTCCTACAATAAACTGAAATAAAAGGCACTGCTCAGAATGCACTTGAAACTACCTTAAGACAACTTATATGTATTTTTTTTGTCACTTTGTTGCCCAGGCTGGAGTGCAGTGCACAATCTCGGCTCACTGCAAGCTCCGTCTCCTGGGTTCACACCATTCTCCTGCCTCAGCCTCCCGAGTACCTCGGACTACAGGCGTCCGCCACCGCGCCCGGCTAATTTTTTTTTTTTTTTTTTTGTATTTTTAGTGGAGATGGAGTTTCACCGTGTTAGCCAGGATGGCCTCGAGCTCCTGACCTCGCGATCCGCCCACCTCGGCCTCCCAAAGTGGTGAGATTACAGGCCTGAGCCCGGCCTCAAAACATATTAATGCCTAGAAATATTTATGTCTTAAAACTTGAATAATTATTTTTCTCATGAACCAATGAACTCCAAGCCAGCCCTCTAATGAAGTTCTACTCTATTTTTATTTAATACTCATTTGAATGTTACGTTAAATTCGTATGTTCATAGCCACTAGTTGAAAAGATTGAAAATGCCAGTAAACTCATTGACAATATAAAGCGTAAAAGTAATTGTGTCACGCAGGCTCATGAACTACCGTGCATTTTAAAAGCTGAAGCGCTCAATTCAAGTGTCCTTTACCTGAGGTGCTCGCTCATTCCGCATGGCCAAGCCTGTGTGGTGCGGCCCGGCCGGGCGTGCTCAGCTCGCGGCGCCCGTCGCCCTGGACGGGCTGTGGAAGCGGCCTGAGAAGCGGCGCTGGGGAGACGGGGGAGGCTGCCTGGGGCTCTGTAGGCTGAACTCTGCCTGCCTCGCCTTGCGGTGGGTTCCGCAGCAGACGCGCCCCCCTTAAGGGAGATGTTGTGAAAGGAAGGTGCTAACTGTCGGGGGAAGGAGGCGGTGCCAGGCTTTCTGGCTCCAGCTTTGGCTCCTTATCGCTGTTGTCCTGCTGTCTCTACCTACAGGTCCCAGCCGGGCTGGGGACACACGGATCTGGATCTGGATCCCAGATCCAAGGATCTGGAGCCAAAGGCGCTTTCATGAAAATGTTTATTACCCCGTAAAAATATCCACCCAGCGCTTCAGCTTACGGTAAACTAAACACACCTATTATTTACAACAGTGAAAATGAAAGGCGATGCCCAGGTCCCGGCCTTCCGCAGGGGGCGCCGCTCCCGCTGCGGGACGGAAGGCACGAGGGAGCGAGGGTGCGCGGGCGCGTCCGGGCGCAGGAGGCGGTGCAGGAGCGCGCAGGGCAGCAGGAGCAGCAGGCTGGGCGCGCCCCCGGCGCCGCGCACTGGAGCGTGGGAGGCCAGGAAGTCTTTCGGGTCTGGAAAAAAAGACAAACCGGAGATGTATGAATACAGTGTTGCGGCTCGGTTTGAGGGCGTGCAGTAGAAACGCCTGCGCCCCGCCTTCTGCAGGCCCTTTCATCCTAAGCCCTCACTAGGCTCCGCCCCTGGGCCACGCTGTAGGGCGAGGTGTGCGGAGGCTGGTACCTGCCGGCTGCACGGAGGGTTTCCTCTAAATGTGTGTGGAACTCAGAGCGCTGAAGGAGAATTACAGTACTGTTTTTAAAGGGGAACGACGAACAGCCCTTCCGTCTTTCTCATTTGGCCTATGACCTTTCAGGGAGTCCCGCTCCAGGTCATTGAGCGATTGGGCAAATAGACCCGATTTAAAACAGTGCTGTAGTATATAAATCAGCTCACCTCCGTCTGCTGCAACAAAGGTTCCACTTTTCCCCAAATGAGTGCTCGAAATATTTCTTTGACGAGGGACAGCTGATGGAGCAGGAGGGTGCAGCCACTCAAAGTCTGGTTGCTGTTCTGAGGAGGCCTAGCCCTGTGAGTGCCCTCGCGCCCGATGGGACTCACCCGCTGCTCCCCTTGTCCACATCGCTGGTCACAGGAGGCCATGCCTGAACGCCTAGTCCCTGTCTCCCCTCCCCACCCCTCACGGCAGGCCTCATTCATGCTGAACCCCGAGGGTCCCTGAGCCTTAGTCTCTATGTAGCTGGGACCCCAGTCCAGAACAGTGGAATGGGAATCTCTGGAGTGGTGGGGCTGGGCAGGGTCTTGGCTAATGCCCTGGGTGGTGATTGCCATGTGAAGTGGACAACCTTGCAGGCATGGCAGCCAACACCACTAGAACATTCTCACAAGTGAGTTCAGGCCTGGCTTGGAGTGGGGTCAGGCTGGTGGAAGAGCATGGCCAACTACAGGGACCCTCTCCCTGGGGCAACTGAACAAAGGCCAGCCACCTCCCCACCCGCCGACCAGGTCTGCCCCACCCTCTACTATACCTCCAGGAGATGCCCTCTGGACTTGGGAACCTGGCATGAGTATGAAACTGGAAATTAACAAGGAATGATGCAGACCAGCGCCTGCAGCAAGAACCACTCTACACCTGTCCACAGGTAGGCTGTGGTGGCATTGGCCAGGTCAGGCTCACTCCAGGCTTGGGTGCCACCTCCCCATAGCACCCCACCTTGGGAGAGAGGGTTGTTCCAGGGGTGCCGGAATCCCCAAACAGGAATACTAACATCTAGGTTCAGATGAGGCTCCAGAGAAGCTGATGCTAAGACAGGCGCTCACAGCATGTGAAGCTATTCAGGTGGGAGAGGTGTCAGCAGTACTGGGTCTGTGCTGGCCTTCCTCTGATAGAAGGAAACAGGAGGGCTGGACACAGGGTGCATGCTTACAGACTCAGAGCCAGCTGGACCTGCGAGAGCCATTCCAATGGCATCCCAGAGGTCTGTAGACTGGGTCTGGCCCACGGATGTTTGTTTGCTTGTTAGTTGATTGGTTGGTGGGTTTTTGCCAGAATTGCATTTTTAAAAATTAGTTTGCAGCAGTGAGGTGAGTCCTGACCTGGCCCTGTCTCACTTCTGTGTTACCTGCCCATCTCTGAAGACACCTGACTTGGCTACATCACCGTGTCATCGTGTAGACTCTAAATTTTAGAGTCTATGGAATTAAATTGTCTCTTGATACTTGTGAAAACTGATACTTGATGCTGTAGGGCCACAGTAGAAAGAGCCACCCCCTCAGACTAACAAGGAGATCCTGGCTAGCTCAGGACTGGGGAAAGGTCCCTGCTAGATGGAAGCTTTTCATTCTTGGAACCACAGAGCATCAGACAGAGCAATGAGTGCTCTTGGAGATCCCCAGAGAGAGAGTCCCTGCACGAGCCAGGGGGCCACGTTTTGTAGCAACATTCTATCTTCCACATATTCTTCGAAACCATCCTAATCTCGCATTAAAGGATTTAAAACATTTACTTACCTATTACTGTGCTGTTGGCTTTGGACCATGACCAAACTTTCTATATTCTATACAACACTATAAAAAATATCTTCATGTGTTTCATATTTATTCTTTCTTTTCTTTTTAAGAGAGAGGATCTTGCTCTGTCACCCAGGTTGGAGTGCAGTCATAGTTCACTGTAACCTCACACTCCTAGGCTCAAGTGATCCTTCTGCCTCTCAGCCTCCCAAGTAGTTGGGACCACAGGTGCTCGTCACCACACCTGGCTAATTTTAAAAATTTTTTGTAGAGACAGGTCTTGCTATATCGCCCAGGCTGTTCTCAAACTCCTGGCCTCAAGCAATCCTCCCACCTAAGCCTCCCAGAGTTCTGGGATTATAGGCATGAGCCATTGTACCCAGTCATATTGATAATTACTCTTATAGAAAGAGTACAAGAATGGGCCAGGCATGGTGGCTCATGCCTGTAATCCCAGCACTTTGGGAGGCCGAGGTGGGTGGATCACGAGGTAAGGAGATCAAAACCATCCTGGCTAAGATGGTTAAACCCCGTCTCTACTAAAAATTAAAAAAATTAAAAAATTAACCAGGTGTGGTGGCAGGCACGTGTAGTCCCAGCTACTCAGGAAGCTGAGGCAGAATGGTGTGAACCCCGGAGGCGGAGCTTGTGGTGAGCCGAGATCGTGCCACTGCACTCTAGCCTGGGCGACAGAGCGAGACTCCATCAAAAAAAAAAAAAAAAAAAAAAAGTACAAGAATGGCACAAGGTTAAGAATCAGAATTAGACCCTTTTTACTATCTGTAGGAGTTGATCTGTCTGTGTCTCAGCTTCCCCAAATGTAAAAGGTGTACCTACTTCATTGGCTTTCGTAAGAGTTAAATGGGATAATGGGTATATAAAGTGCCTGAAATACACTGAGATCTCCTCTCCTGCTGTAACACCCAGAAGAGCTTGCCCTACTGCAATGGCACCTGCCACGGAGGATGTTCCATCTATCATCGCCCTTGTGAACTTGAAGTCATCATAACCACCATCTGCACAGCCATCACAAGCATCACTGTAACTTGCCTTGAAGCAGGATGAATGGGTAAAAGAACACAAAGGTGTTACTACCCTCTCTGCACCTGACAGATGACTCTGAAGGATGACTGTCCTATTTCGTCCAGCTTTGATGAACAGAGGCCACATTTTCAGAGCCATTATCACTGTCCTTGGTAAATAGCAGTCTCAGCACTGGATGTTTCCAAGAATGTAAAATCGTGACCAGATATCCTGGAAGTCATCACAGCTAGTCCATTCCCCACGTTCCAACCTGGGCGGTCTAATGGCAGGTGGGAACTGACTTCATCTATGAGGACCACACAAGCACCCGCTGTGATTCTGATGCCTGTCCGTGAAATCTGTGTCTTCCTTTCTCTGGGGCCTAGAGGAGCAGCTGGTGACTCAGAGGCAGAGGCCCAGCAAAAGGAGCACACATATAAGAGGGGGTGCTTTGGGAAAATGTGGGAAGTGGGGTTAGGGGCTGTGCCTGTATTAAGAGTGTTCCTTGACTGCTGGTCCTACCAGGGAGAGAAGAGAGGCCAGGAAGGTGGAGAGCTAAGCATGCATTAAGTGTCCTCCACTGCAGGCCTCCAAGAGCAAGAGGGAAGCTGAGGGAGCCGGGTTGAAGATCTTTGGCCACTGGTACTGCCCTCCACACAGCCCTAGCAGGATGGCCTGAGGACGACAAGTGGGAAGTGGGGTTGCAGGGCTGTGCCCTTTGACAGATGGAGGTTCCCAGGGCTGACTGAAGTGGAGGGAGGGGGCAGGAGAGTGGCTCAGGGGCCTTGGCCTCATCAGGCATGCCCCTGGACACTGCACCACCAGACCACTCAGGCCTGGGAGAGGGCAGAGCCAGGGTTGGGGCCGAGAGGCTGGGCCTTCACTGGCTGTGCCCTCCATTGCTAGTGCCAGCCAGTGCTCGCCAAAGAGGAGAGGCTAGAAGGCACAGGATTCCAGAGAGAAATGCCGTGCTGCCAATGCCATGCTGCCTGTGCCCCTGCTGGTCCCACAGCTGAGCAGATGGTGCTGGCCTAGTGCAGAGAAACCACCTGAGATTTACACAGCTAACTTGTCTCCCAGATTCCTCTTCGATTACCAGTTGGTCATCTCCTGAAATTCCGCTCACTGAAACGGACACGTGAGGACACTGGAAATCATTTTTAAACTCAGCAATCTGGATATGAGCAACTTCAAACCAAAATTTAATTCACTATATGATTCCCAATGAATGCGATTTTCTTCAATGATGAATCCATCTAGTTTGCTGAATGCTATGTAGCCTGGCAATGGAAGATGCACTGTGGATCGGTATGGAGGGTGAGCTGCCGTGAAGGCACAGCAGTGTGTGGTGTGGTGGTGAGCTGGGGACCGAATTGCAGGGCCTCTTACCACAGCTGCCAGGCGTCTGGAGGGGAAGGCAGTGCAGGGTCCCGAAGACGCACCTGCAGAGGTGGCAGCCGCGGAGGGTCCAGGCTCCATGCTCCAGGGCACCGCATTCACTGAGAAGACCCGGACCTGCGTCAATGCGGTGGCCTGCGTGCCCCTCGCCCGGCGCCC
>NW_012108463.1:499725-502803 GCF_000951045.1 Mandrillus leucophaeus | reverse complement strand
AGCGGCCCGTGGCCCTCCCGATTCTCCCGCAGGGACGGGGCCGAACGTGGCCGCCCCGGGGAGGCAGTAAAATCAGCTCCCCGCCAAGTGTGTTTGCTCAGGTAAACCCTGCTTGTTAGGGACATGAAACAAACAACCAGGGCTGCGGCCTGCAAACCCGGCTTGCTCTCTCCCTTCCTTTCACATGTTAACCTCTGGCTGTGGCTTCACCTGACAGTGATTAAGCACAGGCCTCCCGGGCGGGACCACCCACGGGTGTGATGACGCCAAACCTACCGGCGAGGGGCCTCCTGGGGACGCGGTGTCTGCGATAAGCCAAGCAAGGGTCCACTGTTATCTGGGCTTGGGATACTTATTTGCAACACATTTAAATCACAGTTCCCTACATCTGCAGCAGAATAGCCACTGAAGAGCAAACACGACGTTTTGCCAGTGAAAGAATAAAACTTTTTAACACCTCACTAGGAGCTGTCTCTAGCTTTACAGCTTTATAAGTGCATCATCATTTGAAGACAACAAAATGCTCTCCTTGAATTTTATCCTGAATTTATACTACATATTCTTATATCCTAAACTCTGAGTCCGCAGACTGAGATGACGCCCCGGATTTTGTGGGCAGCACCGCAACTTACCCTCTCCGAAAGCCCGGGAGTAGGGGAGCGGCTCCTCCGGCCCCCAGCCCTGGGCGCTCCCAGTCACCTCCCCGGAATGACTGGAGGTCCAGTTGAGCAGTGACTGTTGGTGCTTCTGAGTGGCAACCTTGGTGACTTCCTCTCTACCGCCGTTATGTTTCTCTCTTTGATAGCCTTTAAAAAATACCGAAAATGTGAGACTGATAATGATTGAGAAACAAATATTTTATGCAATTAAAACTGAAATTATGAATAAAATGTTTCTTACTGTTTCCCAAATTGATGATCTGTAATGCCAAACTGACCGTAAACAGAAACCTAGAATATTTAAAGAAAATCATTGAAGTTGAAAATGTCTTTAAAAGTATAAGCAGAAATTCACCTATACCTAAAAATACAATGCAATCATTATATATAAATATAAAATTATGTAAAATAATTATAATGAATAAGGCAATCATTTTGTAACTTGTAGGTTTTTGTTAATTTTGCTATGGCTTAGAAAGATTTTGAGACAGAAAGTGTACACCTCCTTTAATGAACAGTGGCTCATGCACTACGATTGATTCTGAGGCTCTCAAGACCCCCCTCTTGGCTCTAAGATCTCATGACCTCTGTCCTTACCTGACATGGTGCCTCCAGGTCATTTTTGGTTTGAGAGTCTCCTTCTCTTAGTGCATTGAAGATCAGTTTCCAGGAAAGCTGAGTCTGAAGAGCCTCTGCATTTGAAGGTGTCTTTACTCCAGGCCCCGGGGACACAGAATGGACGAGTACAGAAGGTGTGGACGTTCCTTTCCTTTCCTCAGCCAGGAGAAACAGGATGGTGTCTCGAGTTCTACAGCCCCTGAGCTAGGGTTGGGGGTGCAGTGACAGGCAGGCCCCTCCGAGCCTGAAGGACGATCCCCTCTGAGACCTGGCTGGGGGTGGGGACTTGGGCCGACTCCCCCCAGCAGTGTTTACAGTGCTGACAGCAGCAGGAGTGACCAATCCCTGGGGTAAAACATTGGTATCCAAGGTGACAAGCCATATTCTCACTGAAAAAAAAAAAAAAACCCAACATGAACAAAAAGCTTTCATAGGAAGATGGAGATTTTCTATCGCGTACTCCTTGTACTGGGAGATGTGAAGGGCCCTGCCGGAGAGGGAGCTGCCGTGTGGGGCACAGGCCACACCCTGGGGTCCCAGCTGCCCTGAATGGGGAACACAGGGATAAGGGAAAGCATGTCCCCCCTGCTGTAAGAGAGTCCCCATCACTCTGCAGATGGTGCCTCTTCTCTGTGCCCAGCAAGTGGGGGAGGGGCACTGCCCCCATTTACTATAGGACCCCCTAGGGTAGGCACGATTATTATCCCTACATGAAAGGAGAGATAGGGAGGCTTAGAGAGTTCCAATCCCTTGGCAGTTCGATCTCTGAAAAACACGCATGGCACAGATATGATGAGATACCCACAGGTATTTAAGGCAACTACAGGGAGCCCTTGGGAGCACGGGGCAACTGCAGCGCCTGCCCTTGCCAGAGGAGCCTGCTGAATCCAAAAGGAACTCAAAGAGGGAGTGATTTGTGGTCTTTTCTAGCACCTTCTAAATCTGTTTTTCTAACTATGGGATTAGAGACTGAGGCCCTTTTATCAGCACTAAAGAAAACACTTTGCAACCCAGTGTTGCAAATTGTTCTGTGATTTTAATATAAAAACTTATTTCTAAAAATAGTATTCTTCCTCCAAGGCTGAAATAATCTTCAGTGGTGATTTAATTTCTTACACCTTTACATGTGAGGTTTATTAAAGAGGCTGTTGAATAAAGCAAAGGGAAATTGGAGGACCGGGCTGTCCCGGCGACCTCCCAGCAATGGGTCCTGTGGGCTGCCAGGACCAGGTCAAGGCCAGCAGACCCGAGTGGGCAGAGCACACGGAGGAAGGTGCCCCAGAACTTCATCAAGCATCTGTAAGTGGAGTCATGAGACAAACACCTTGTTAATTTTGTTTTTTTAGAGGCAAAGTGTCACTCTGTCTCCCAGGCTGGAGTGCAGTGAGTGATCATAGCTCACCACATCCTCGAACTCCTGGGCTCAAGTGAGCCTGCCACCCCAGCCTCTGAATGGCTAGTACTACAGGCTCGTGCCCCTATGTCCAGCTAATTTTTTTTTTTTATTTTGTGGAGATAGGGTCTTGCTCTGTTGCCCAGGCTGTCCTCTAACTTCTGGCCTTAAGCAATCCTCCTGCCTCTGCCTCCCAAAGTGTTGGGATTACAGGGACAAACCCACCATGCCCGGTGAAAAGTACACTTTTTTTTTTTTTGAGACGGAGTCTCACTGTCACCCAGGCTGGAGTGTAGTGGCGCAATCTCGGCTCACTGCCAGTTCCGCCTTCTGGGTTCACACCTTTCTCCTGCTTCAGCCTCCCGAGTAGCTGGGACTACAGGCGCCCACCACCATGCCTGGCTAATT
>NW_012108463.1:495186-499675 GCF_000951045.1 Mandrillus leucophaeus | reverse complement strand
GTTTTTTTAGAGGCAAAGTGTCACTCTGTCTCCCAGGCTGGAGTGCAGTGAGTGATCATAGCTCACCACATCCTCGAACTCCTGGGCTCAAGTGATCCTGCCACCCCAGCCTCTGAATGGCTAGGACTACAGGCTCGTGCCCCTATGTCCAGCTAATTTTTTTTTTTATTTTGTGGAGATAGGGTCTTGCTATGTTGCCCAGGCTGTCCTCTAACTTCTGGCCTTAAGCAATCCTCCTGCCTCTGCCTCCCAAAGTGTTGGGATTACAGGGACAAACCCACCGTGCCCGGTGAAAAGTACACTTTTTTTTTTTTGAGACGGAGTTCTCACTGTCACCCAGGCTGGAGTGTAGTGGCGCGATCTCGGCTCACTGCCAGTTCCGCCTTCTGGGTTCACACCTTTCTCCTGCCTCAGCCTCCTGAGTAGCTGGGACTACAGGCGCCCACCACCACGCCTGGCTAATTTTTTGTATTTTTAGTAGAGACGGGGTTTCACCGTGTTAGCCGGGATGGTCTTGATCTCCTGACCTTGTGATCCACCTGCCTCAGCCTCCCACAGTGCTGGGATTACAGGCGTGAGCCATCGCACCCGGTCAAAAAATACACTTTTAAACTCAATGGTTACTACTGGTTAATTACATCATTTAATTATATGTAAAAGTAAGTACATTTTATGACTTTAAATTAATAGAATCTTCTGCATGAGCTAAATTGTTTGTATACTAAAATGAAGATGTATATAAGCTAGAGGATTGTATTTTTTGTCTAATTAAGTTTTAAAACTGTTCACTTTACAGAGTGATGTTGAAACCAAACTTCTCTGACAATACGAAAGCTTTAAAAGCAGCGTCTAAAATCTAACTTTCCCCCATAGTTTATTTATTAAATTTTACCTTAGTGGACATTTCCAAACATACACAAAGGCTGGGAGAATGAGCCAATAAACCCAGGTTCAGCAATTCAGTATCAGCCTTGGCCAATCTTATCTCATTTGTTTCCTCCCTAACTTTTTTCTTGAAGTTTTAAAAACTCCAATACATCATGACATTTCATATGTAGAGTAAGATTTTGAAAATCTGCACTTTATAAGTGGAAACTAGGAAAAAAAATGTCTTGCCAGCAAGACAGAACCGAGAGGCAAGAAATAGCAGTGCGATATGCTTAAGCTGCTTGCTTAAGCTCTGCAGTTGGCTCTGAGAAGGGCCGACGGCCTGGCGATAAAGCTTCTGATGACCTATTTTCGCCAGACTGTCACTTGCTCTCCACACAAAGCTTTGTGGTCCCAGGTTGCCGCGTTGACTCAAAGGTCTTATAAAAGGGTTTTGCATTTTACTGCAGAGGAGCTGCCCTGTTTGCCATCAAGAGGCCCAGCTGGAAGCGTTGCCGGGAGCACGGGAAGGGTGGAGGTGGGTCCCTGCCAGGAAAGGCCTCTTTCCTCCTTATCAGCTGTAAACAGATAAGGCTGGAGCTGACCCACCCATCAAAACTCCAGTGGAATGTTCTGGCTCATAGAGTGTGTGGGACCGGAACCTGTGCCAGGACTGGAGGCCCCGGCAGTGTTCTCGGCACATCCATCATGCAGGAAAATGCTCTGCAACAAGTTAGGTGTGAAGGGATTCTCTGAGGAGGACTTGAAAGCGATGGCTGTCCAAGCAGGCTGCCCCTGGCACCTGTGGGGAGTGAGAAACACCTTTCTCCATCGTCCTGGCTTCTTGGGCGGGGCTGCCGTCTGTCTCCACACATTTTCCTCATCTAGAGATTGCATGTGAGGGGAATCATGCAGTATTTTCCTTTTGCGTCCGGCCTATGCCACATAGCATAATGTCTTAGGTCCCTCCGTGCTGTAGCGCCCATCAGGGCTTCACTCCTTTTGTGACTGAATAATAAATATTTCACGACACGCATCCACCTTGTTTTGTCTATTTGTCATCTGTTGACGCATACTTGTTTTTTCTACTTTTTGGAAGAGCACAGTGAGAAGACAGCTATCTACATGCTGATGAGGGAGGACACGGGGGAACCCAAATCTGGTGACGCCTTGATTTCAGACTTCCAGTCTCCAGAGCCGTGGGAGGAAACATTTCTGTGGCTCAGGACTCCCAGCCTGCGGCATTTGGTTAGGGCTGCCCGAGCTGACGGATACACCAGGCTTTTGTTTTTCCGTGATTGTGATGTATTATGTAATTTAGTAATTTTTGCTGCACGTAGAGTGCATTTGTACTGGTGGCTTTCCGGAAGTACAGAGAACACCTTTTACGAAGGGTCCTTACACAGACATTTTCATTCACGGGGGGACTCTGCAGGCACCCTCACAGGCAACGGTGTGAGTCCGGCTGATGTTCCTTTAAATCAAATGGTGAACCTGAAC
The DNA here is from genome assembly GCF_000951045.1 of Mandrillus leucophaeus. Classification (NCBI taxonomy): domain Eukaryota; kingdom Metazoa; phylum Chordata; class Mammalia; order Primates; family Cercopithecidae; genus Mandrillus; species Mandrillus leucophaeus. The sequence continues at coordinate 497,308 of NW_012108463.1, read as the reverse complement.
TGTTGTGTGGCCCTTCAGAAAGTCCAGCACAGTCTGAGATGCTCATTTTGGCCACCAGGCAGCGACATAGTGGACAGAACATCACCTCCGCAAGCAGCCGGCATTCCAGCCTGGGTGACGGAGTGAGACTCTGCCTCAAAAAACACACAAACAAACAAAAAAAACAATGAATCATGTGAATCTGGGAGGCGGAGGTTGCAGTGAGCTGAGATCGTGCCACTGCACTCCAGCCTGGGTGACAGAGCGAGACTCGGTCTCGAAAAAAAGAGAGAGATTGGATCTTTCAGGGAGACAGGCGGTCGCATGCTGAAGCACAGGCCTGGCATGCAGGGGCCCTCCTGGGAGCGCAGGCTCAGGAGGGGAATCAGCCTGTCCTCAGCACCAGGCTCAGAGCTGGGCCAGGCATCAGGACCATTTCATCTTCCCATGGCAGTGCCGGTGCTGCTGCAGAGCCCTGGGGACTGGGACGCAGGGAAGCACCCTCCCTCAGGAGCTTCCTTTTCAACTGCGTGGCACCCTGCAGTGCCTGAGTGCTTTGACCAGAAGCATTTGGGCTTGGAAGGGTCTTTCCTGCCCTTTCCTCCACCTAGCCCCCACACCCTCCACTGCCAGTCCCGTGGCCTCTCCCCTGCACCAGCACCCACGGCCTCCCCCAAGGCAGGAGGGAGAGGGTGAGAGCGGGAGTCCCCACCTTTTGTGACCTGCTGTCTGTTAGAGGTGAGTCCAGGCCCACTGTCAGGGTGGGGGTCGCACATCGGCCTGAAGACCAGGAAGGACTCTTTGGGGCCCTGTCAGAGACTCAGCCACACACATAGATTAAACTCGTTTTGCCATATTTGTTATTTTGTTTTTAGTGAAGAATTTTAAAGTAAATTACCTACATCATGACGTCTTCTTCTCCCTGAGTATTTTCATATTTAGGATGTGTGAAAAGTGAGGCTGTGTTCCCACAATCTGTATTAGACGGAATGGAATTAACAACAGTGCTCCAGGACCCTGGACCATCCAGCCCAAATTCCATTTGGGGATGAGATGCCTTTTTGTCTGAGTCCCAAGAGGTAAGCACCATGAACCCCTCCGTTGGTATCTCAATCTTCCTTTTCCTTGGATTTTATTCTCAATTTCTAACTTCTAAACTCGTAATTAGATTATATCTCATTTAATATTATTTGTTAAAGCTGATTTATTCTAAAATTTGATGAAGCAAAAGTCTGGATTTTGCCTCAATATAATAGGAACCACTTAATTATAAACATTTACGCAGGGCTTTGCTAACCTGCATTTTGTTCTTGTTATAACCACTTGTCTTTTGGCTCCTTAAAAGGTAATCTTCTATACGAAGCACTTCTATACAGATCTACAAGAAGAATTAACTTTGAAACTAGTATTTTATTGGCAGATGATGCCCTGCTGATGAAACTGAATCAACCACATTTGCTCATAGATAGCACTTGGCACAAAAAGAGCTGAACACTAGTCCCTCCAGACTGCACACCAATGTTCTGGATTTCACAGTGAGACTCAGGGTGCGTGGGCTTTGTCACTTGTAGCTCTGGGATCCAGCCAGTTGGGCTGGGGCTTCCTCCCGGTTTAAATTTGAAAAGTTGGCGGGGCACAGTGGCTGAAGCCTGTAATCCCGGCACTTTGGGAGGCTGAGGCGGGCAGATCAGAAGGTCAGGAGATCGAGACCATCCTGGCTAACACGGTGAAACCCCGTCTCTACTAAAAATACAAAAAATTAGCCGGGCACGGTGGCGGCGCCTGTAGTCCCAGCTACTTGGGAGGCTGAGGCAGGAGAATGGCGGGAACCCAGGAGGTGGAGCTTGCAATGAGCCAAGATTGTGCCACTGCACTCCAGCCTGGGCCACAGAGCGAGACTCCGTTTCAAAAAAAAATGAAAAAAAATTGAAAAGGAAACCAGTTTTGAGTAAGAAGTAGATTTTGCCTTGAAACAGCCAACCTACCAGTTTTAATCATTGACAACTGAGTTCACATAGAGAACTGAACTCAATTAAAGAGTTAATAAAATGGGCCAGGTGTGGTGGCTCACACCTGTAATCCCAGCACTTTGGGAGGCTGAGGTGGGCAGATCACCAGGTCAGGAGATCGAGACCATCCTGGC
>NW_012108463.1:488952-489906 GCF_000951045.1 Mandrillus leucophaeus | reverse complement strand
AGCTGTCTATGAACATAGCTGCTTAGGGATTTCCTGAAATCTCTCCAGCAGGTGTGCCTCTGGTGGCATGGCTGCACACTCCCACCCCCCTAATTCAGTCGCCAGCACTCCTGAGAGCCTGCTCAGGCCCTGGCTCACTAAGGTAAGAAGGCACCTTCCCCCTGCCAGCTCTGGTGTGAGGTGTGATGGAGGTCACTTGTTGGGAGGGGTACCTGATTTGAACAGGAAGGAGGGGTGCGTGAGGTATGGCCATTCTGGCTGGAAGAGAAGAAGGAAGAATGGGAGCCTTTCAGGAAGACTGGGTGGGACTCCTGAGTGTGGCAGAGGGTAGTAGGAGGCCCTGTGGCTCATGCTCTGTGACTAAGTTGTTAAGTTGCAGGGTAGGCTGGGGTCCCAGCCTGGGTGGCATGAGAAGGGGGTGGCTATGATGGCAGTGTTTGTCCTGTCTGAAACTCCTGCTGAAATTGAATCCCCAGAGTGGCAGTGTGGAGAAGGTGGATCCTTTAAATGGTGATTGGGTCCGGAGGGCTTCATTCTCACCGATGGACTCATCCACCATGGGTTAATGGATTAGTGCGTTATGATATCAATGGGACTGGTGGCTTTAAAGGAAGAAAAGGTAGCATCAGCACGCTCCACCTCCCTGCCATGGACTGTCCCGCACTGCCTTGGGACTTTGCAGAGTCCTCACCAGCAGGAAGTTCCTCACCAGACATGCTCCCTCGACCTTGGGAGTGAAATGAAAATTCGTTTTCTTTATAAACTGCCCAGTTTCAGGTTTTCTGCCATGAGCAGCATATAACGGACTAAAACAGGTGCTGTCTGGGTGCAGTGCTCGACATGTGATTTCTTAGCAAATCGCCGAAGGCTGGGCTCAGTCCCGTGTCTCTGAGGCAGATTCACTGTTGGTGGCACTGGGCAAGGGCTCAGGGCAGCTGGGCAGCCTCAGCAGGG
>NW_012108463.1:482727-483702 GCF_000951045.1 Mandrillus leucophaeus | reverse complement strand
AAAAAAAAAAAAAAAAGAGAGAGTTAATAAAATGAACAACCTTTTTTGAGGGACAATTTTAAGGTTTTAAGATAAAAAGTAATAACCAGGCAAGGCGCGGTGGCTCGCACCAGTAATCCCAGCACTTTGGGAGGCCGAGGCAGGTGGATCACCTGAAGTCGGGAGTTTGAGACCCGCCTGGCCAACATGGTGAAACCCCATTTCTACTAAAAATACAAAATTAGCAGGGCATGGTGGCACATGCCTGTAATCTTAGCTACTCAGGAGGCTGAGGCAGGAGAATCACTGGAACCCGGGAGGCAGAGGTTGCAGTGAGCCAAGATCGCACCATTGCACTCCAGCCTGGGCGACAAGAGCAAAACTCTGTCAAAACAAAAAAAACGAAAAACAAACAGCAACAACAACAACAAACCAAACCAGTAATAACCATAGTTTTACATAAAATGCAGAGACAGATTTTCTTTTCTTCAGGCCCAGATTCAATAAGGGACCTGGAGGGGCTGTGTGGAGTAGAGGTATGCAGAGTTCTGGATGCCCACCTTGCTGGGAATAAGGTCATGCTTGATCCAAATGACTGCAGACCCAGCAAGGGACTCAGTTCTGGTAAGACCTCAGCAATTTCCTGGATGCATTTCAAGCCATGTCATTAATAAGCCAAAGCTTCACAATTGCAAAGATATGGAATCGACCAAGGTGCCCATCACTGGATAAATGGATAAAGATAATGTGCCATATATACTCAGTGGTGAACTATTCAGCCATAAAAAGAATGAAATCATGTCTTTTGCAGCAACGTGGATGGAAATGGAAGCCAGTATCTTGGGTTCTTAATTGAAACAAGCCAGGCATAGAAAGACAAACATTACGTGTTCTCACTCATCATTGGGAGCTAAAAAATATGTCTGTTGAAAGTAGGATGAGAGACAATGGAGACAAAGGGTGAAGGGGTGGCCAGGAGGAGGAGGAGGAAGAGGA
>NW_012108463.1:478859-480592 GCF_000951045.1 Mandrillus leucophaeus | reverse complement strand
CGCCGAAGGCTGGGCTCAGTCCCGTGTCTCTGAGGCAGATTCACTGTTGGTGGCACTGGGCAAGGGCTCAGGGCAGCTGGGCAGCCTCAGCAGGGTCCACTGCCAGGTCTCTTTCCGGAGGTGGCAGGTGTGGATGCACAGCGGCGGGGGCCTCGCTGGCTTTGGCAGAGACCGTTGAATGTCTCAGAGCTGGTTTCTTCAAGCACTACTTCAGGTTGTCTCAGACAAGAGGCTGCGGGGCTGAGCTTAGTGTGGAAGGGAGGGGAGATGACACATCAATCCTTAGCGTTCAAGAAGAGATGTGGAGGAAGGACTCTGGCAACAGAAAGCAGGGAGGATATTTTCTGCTTGGAAGAGACAGTAAAGCTGGGCAGAGGACACAGAGTGGTGGAGAGAGGGGCTGAGGTCAGCATGTGTAAGGTCAGCGTGAGCAACGTTAAAGAAAAAATTACTCAACGTGACTAGCACGGCAGGTGGACTTTATTCCAGACCATTGAGGCAGGTATAGGTGGATCGAGATAGATCAGGTTCAGCTCCAAATACAGCATGGGCGAGGGGGAGCTGATAACCAAGCAGCGGGGTTGGGGGCAGTGGGTGGAAAAGAACTCAAAGGTAATTCAGAGTAAAAAGGACTCTGGCTAATCTGGCCCAATAGGATTCTTGCTGAAGACAGGCCCTGGTGGTCAGACTTCACCTTGGGGACAACGGAGGATGAAGAACCTGATCAGATATGGAGGGCGATGAGGTATTGAGGGTAGGGGCTTCTTGCTAACCTGACTTAGCAGGGTTCTTGGTGAAAATAGATTTTACAAGGACGTGCACAGATGGAGGTAGGAGGAGGTTCAGGAGCCGGACTATCGTTTGGCCAAGCAGAGAATCTTTGTCAGCAGGAAGCTGAGGGTCCGTTGCAGGGCAGCCCAGTGATAGGTAAATAGGGGGAGCATATTCATTCATTCTCTCAACAATTAAATATTAAATGTGTCTGTGCTACCAGGGATACAAAAGTACACAAAGCAGGATAAAATGTTCTGCCTTTACGGCCAGTACATTCTGTTAGGAGAAGAAAGAAAATAAACAATGTAAGTAAATAGTATATTAGAGGAAGAAAAATGCTATGGAGAGTCAAAACATGAGGGCATAAAGGGACATTTGGCGTGTTTCACAGAGAAAGTGACACTCTGGCAAGGGAGCGGGGATGCCTGTGAAGAGTGAGCTGGGCCCAGGAGGGAGCGGGGAGAGCCGGCCCCTGCTGGAGGCCTCGCAGGCCTGGTGGAGCTGGGGGGCCCCATCTGACTTTTGTGCCTGTGTGGAGCGTGAACCGCAGGGCGCAGGGTGGAGGTGGCTGCGCGGACCCTGAGCCTGGGTCAGGGCGGTGGAGGCTGGAAGCGGGTATGAGTCGCGGGGATTCATGCTGGGTTGGATCTGGGTGTGAGAGAAAGAGCACACGGGGAGGGAGGACTCGGGGTTTTCTGTCCTGAGGAGCCGGGACCTGAACCGGAGACAGTTTTGTTTGGAGCTGTTTGGGAAGGAAGGGCGAGAGGTGGTGTCTATGAAGTGGAGAAACGGAGGACATGCTCCCAGCAAGGGAGAAGAGGCCTGGGCGGGGTGCGATGAGCAGGCAGGTGGCATTTGGAGCTGTGGGAATAAATGCAACCCCAGGAAGCAGGTGCGGACAGAAAACGGCAGAGCGGCCTTGGGCAGCCAGGAGTCCCGAAGTTTGCACGGAGGAGGGG
>NW_012108463.1:474215-475429 GCF_000951045.1 Mandrillus leucophaeus | reverse complement strand
ATCCACCCGCCTCAGCCTCCCAAAGTGCTGGGATTACAGGCATGAGCCACTGCGCCCGACCCCGTTTTACTTTTAACAAGCGTGAATGCATCTGTTTCTGAGCTATGTGGGCAACATGCATGTGAGGTGCGGCCCTGCCCTCCAGGACACCCACCTTGGTGAGTCGAGAAGAAATTTTATCCAAGGGCGAGTAGCGAGAACACAGCAAACCGACACATGCAGAGGGAGATCCAACAGTCAGACCGGGCAGAGAGAAACAGCTGAGCGTCTTCAGTGGCTCGTGATGGGAGGGACGGTCTAGTCTGAGAAACTGAGGCAGGAGGGACTGCCTGGCTTCAGCAGGGAGAGGAGCAGCCTGTCCCAGGCCCAGCCACGTTGGCGACAGCAAATTACAGAGCTACCAGAAGGAGAGGCCCGGGCTGTCAGGGAGCACTGCCGGCTGCCGAGAGGGTAGGGGGCCCTGGGCCCGCCCTGCAGAGGTTCCTGCTCAGGTCCTCCAGAGTCTGGGTGGAGCAGAGTAGGGTCATGACCTGTGTGGACCCCGCAGTGCCCAGATTTAGAATTCTGCCAACCTCCAAGCTCACCATCAGCCTCCTGCAGCCCCACTTGTTTCTGGGGCATCTACTGTACCCCGACCCCATCGACCCCAGGCAGAGGGTCCCAGCCGCAGCTCCGTGGGGGCTGGTGTCTGGCCTCCCTCCTTCTGGCTGGCTGAGCAAAGTATCTGCAGGGCACAGAGCAGGTCACAGGGATGCTAATTAGAAAGGATAAAGCTTTTGCGGCCTAAGGCGGTTGTGGGGCTCACTTCCAGTCTTTGAGAACACAGGAGACTATCTGTTTTGAAATCAACATAGAGGTTCTCCAAATCAGTACAGTTTCCCCTCCTTTGGGGCTATGACAGTGGCTTCTCCATCTGAAGACAGCAAAGCAAGTGAGTCGGTGGCCGGGTCTGCTCTCCGCCCGCGTGCAAGCGTGGCAGCAAAGAGGCACCCAGAGAAGCCCCCCTGGCCTGGGGCTCTTCGTAAAAAAGACAAGGTCCTGAGCAACAAACTGGCTCCTGCTGCTCAGGACGACGACCATGCTCGGCTGCTCAGCGGGTCCGCACCGCCTGCCGCTCCAGTGTCCTGTCCACTCCACAGCAACCCCAAGCTCTACCTCCTGTCCACGCGTGTGTCTGTGCACACAGTGTGTTGCTGTCAGTGAATGGCCGCCTG
>NW_012108463.1:472852-474165 GCF_000951045.1 Mandrillus leucophaeus | reverse complement strand
AAAAAAAAAAAAAAAAAAAGCAGAGGTCAAATGTGGTGGCATACACCTGTAGTCCCAGCTACTTGGGAGGCTGAGGTGGGAGGATCACTTGAGCCTAGAAGTTTGAGGCTGCAGTGAGCCACAGTTGCACCGCTGTGCTCCAGCCTGAGTGACAGAGTAAGACCCTGTCTCAAAAACAAACCAAAAACACAAACAGGTGACAGGGGAGGGAACCCAGGAGTCAGTTCAGATGCTGATGGGTCGGTGGGTCTAGCAGGAAGGCCGTGAGCTTTGGCCTGCGGTGGAGAGGAGAGAATGGAGACACAGCCTTTGCAATTCACAACAGCATAATTAGAAAGCTCCTGCCAGGTCGAGTGTGCTCTGCCTTTTGAGACTAAATCGAGACATTCTGTTTCACTCCATTCATGTTGTTTGTTTGTTAGCTTATTTGCCAGCCCAGGTAAATTCACAAAACGCTATGTGCCCTCTGGAAAGGTGAACTGCTCTGGAGGATATGGGCCATAGGTTTTTGTGTTTCTGTGTTTGCTTCTTTTTCTCTTAACACTCCAAATAAGACTTAATCTACATACAGTAAAATTCACCTGTTTTCAATGTGCAGTTAAATGAATTTTGATGTATTGAGAAGGACCCAGTGCCTTGCACCACCATGACCACATCAGTCTAGTTAAAATGTCTGTCTCACCAAAAGAAAAAAAGCTCCTGCCCCCCTTGCCCCTGCCCCCTGTTAGTCACTGTCCTTCCCACCCTCCAATCCCACCCTCCAACCTGGGCAACCATTAATCTACTTTCTGTCTCTCTACTTTTGTCCTTTTTGGGTGTTTTATACAAATAAAATCATACAACAGTTGTTCTTTTGTGACTTCTTTCACGGAGGGTGATGTCTTGAGGTTCCTGTGGCGGAGCACAGGTCTGTGGGTCCTGGCTTTGTATTCCTGATGGTATTTCTACGTGGACATACCGCGTTTGGTTAGTGAATCCTGGTTGGTGGACATTTGAGTTGTTTCTACTTTTTGGCGATTGTGAGTAATGCTGCCATGAACTTTCAGGTACGAGACGTGGTGTGGATGTGTGTCTTCATTTCTCTTGGGTGTACGACTCCTAGTGACAGTCTGGGTCCTCTAGTAAATCTGTGTTTAACTTTTCAAGAAACTTCCAAGTTGTTTTCCAAAGTGGGCTGCACCTTTTTACCATCTCACCGGCAACGTACAAGCATTCCGGTTCCCACATCCTTCACAACACTCACAGGAGCCCCCTCCCGCCAAACCCAAATTCTTACGCACACAATTGTTTGAAACATGTCCGAATAAGCACAT
>NW_012108463.1:464298-468212 GCF_000951045.1 Mandrillus leucophaeus | reverse complement strand
CCGTTTTACTTTTAACAAGCGTGAATGCATCTGTTTCTGAGCTATGTGGGCAACATGCATGTGAGGTGCGGCCCTGCCCTCCAGGACACCCACCTTGGTGAGTCGAGAAGAAATTTTATCCAAGGGCGAGCAGTGAGAACACAGCAAACCGACACATGCAGAGGGAGATCCAACAGTCAGACCGGGCAGGGAGAAACAGCTGAGCGTCTTCAGTGGTTCGTGATGGGAGGGATGGTCTAGTCTGAGAAACTGAGGCAGGAGGGACTGCCTGGCTTCAGCAGGGAGAGTAGGAGCCTGTCCCAGGCCCAGCCACGTTGGCGACAGCAAACTACAGAGCTACCAGAAGGAGAGGCCCGGGCTGTCAGGGAGCACTGCCGGCTGCCAAGAGGGTAGGGGGCCCTGGGCCCGCCCTGCAGAGGTTCCTGCTCAGGTCCTCTGGAGTCTGGGTGGAGCAGAGTAGGGTCATGACCTGTGTGGACCCCACAGTGCCCAGATTTAGAATTCTGCCAACCTCCAAGCTCACCATCAGCCTCCTGCGGCCCCACTTGTTTCTGGGGCAGCTACTGTACCCCGACCCCGTCGTCCCCAGGCAGAGGGTCCCAGCCGCAGCTCCATGGGGGCTGGTGTCTGGCCTCCCTTCTGGCTGGCTGAGCAAAGTATCTGCAGGGCACAGAGCAGGTCACAGGGATGCTCATTAGAAAGGATAAAGCCTTTGCGGCCTAAGGCAGTTGTGGGGTTCACTTCCAGTCTTTGAGAACACAGGAGACTATCTGTTTTGAAATTAACATAGAGGTTCCCCAAATCAGTACAGTTTCCCCTCCTTTGGGGCTATGACAGTGGCTTTTCCATCTGAAGACAGCAAAGCAAGTGAGTCGGTGGCCGGGTCTGCTCTCTGTCCGCGTGCAGACGTGGCAGCAAAGAGGCACCCAGAGAAGCCCCCGTGGCCTGGGGCTCTTCGTAAAAAAGACAAGGCCCTGAGCAACAAACTGGCTCCTGCTGCTCAGGACGACAACCACGCTTGGCTGCCCAGCGGGTCCGCACCGCCTGCCGCTCCAGTGTCCTGTCCACTGCACAGCAACCCCAAGCTCTACCTCCTGTCCACGCGTGTGTCTGTGCACACAGTGTGTTGCTGTCAGTGAATGGCCGCCTGCTTCTCGAGCGCCGTGACGCTGGCTTTTGTTTGTGTTTTTCTTACCTGGGACTGGGACAAAAGATGGCCTGAAGCCAGGAGGTGCCGCCCACCAGTGGGGCTAGGCTGGGAGAGCTACTTTCTCCCCACCAGAGCCGCCTCTGCTGTCAGTCCCAGGCTGCACCCTGCTGGCCTTTCTGGGCCACACTGGGACCGTTCTCTTGTCAAAATCTGAGGGAAGTGAGGAAACCGGGGGCTCTTATGAAATGGACAGAGCGCAGGGTGGGCATCGGCTGGGCTACGTCCCTGGCCGGAGCTGTCCGCCAAGTTGGAGGACAGAACAGTGTGCTGGGAGGGAAACATGGATTCACCGCAGTGCTCAGGCCACCAAGCACACCACCCCCAGACACCAGGGAAACCCAAGCATTTGCACAGGAGTGAGATTTTGCTAGATTTTGCTAGAATCTGGCCCTGCCAGTTGAGGAGCAGCTGGTGGGAGATGGGAGATGTGCAGGCTGAGCACAAGCTCATGGTGTGCGGTGACTCAGGCCCCTCACTGGAGACACCAGGTGAGAGGAGAGACTGCAGGGCCTGGCACACACAAGCCCACTCTTCCTGCTGCTGGCCAGAAGGAGCTGTGTACACAGCAAGGCGGAGAGAGAAACATTAACCAAATTGCAAGTTTCGGATCATTTGTCTTATTGTGGCTTCAGGAAAAGTTTATCTTTCAAGCAGGCCCACCTGTTCTTGTAAAACCTTATCTGGGCTATTAGGGGGCGAGTCATCAGTGCTTGTTCAAACATTCCACTGAAGAGGGGAGCGGAAAGGAGAGGAGGTGCGAAGGTCACTTTCAAATTTGGAAACCTCTCTTCCCTTGCTTGAAGACAGCTCTGCACTGAATGGGTTTGCCCCTCACATTTCCCTCTGATCTTTCAGGGAGCGCAGGTCGGTTCGGGGTGCAGCTGCATCCATTTGTGGGCACACGCCAGTCAGAAAAGTTGTGTTAATTTGCAGTGAATGTTTTCAAACTCCTTTCTCAAAGATGAAAGTGTTGCCACCTTGTCTTGGCTCCTGCCAGGTTGTGTGGCAAGCGTGTGTGTGAGTGCAGTGTCCTGATTCCCGGAGATGCTGAATGAAAGCCCAACTCTGCACGATCCCCTGGCCCACACCTCCGAGCCTTCCCTGCTGGGAGGAGCACCTGGTGTGCACAGGCCCTTGGATCAGGGATGTGTGCGCCTATCTAAGATTATGCTACAGGAATTCAGGCCAAAGGTAATGACTTAGATTTTTGGCAGACTTAGATTTTTGACTGAAATTTCACATCACAGTGCTGTAATTGTAATTAATTATGATGCTATGTTTCTTTACAAGGTTGTAAAGCACAAAAGCTGAGGTTGCAGGATGGTCTTGAATGATTGACTACAATTGTCTGCTTCTCTAATGCTAGGCAGAACATATAAAAGGATAAATCCTATTAAAACCCCTCCTTCCGGAGAGCAGAAAATAAAGGGACTCAAAGTCCATCACTCTCGTGTGCTGCCCAGGGCAGCACTGGGGCCACAGACACTCTTGCCGATGGCTATTTTGTGTGTGCTGCAGGCTTCCTAACAGAAAGGAGGCTTTGTAAGAGCACAGAAACATGCCCATGCTTCTTGGATGTGCCCTGGGACAGAGCTGAGCAAACAACGTGAAAACAATATGTGGTATTGATTACTCAGCAAATACGAACAATCCCATACTCTTCACAGCTATGCCTTTATTCAGCATTTTTCAACCTTTAAAAGAGTTGAAGTCATTCTACTTTGCCGCCTCTCTCCTTTGCTCAACTGCCTTCTGCCTAGAACAGGCCACGTCCCTACTGGGGCAGGGAGCTTTGTACCCAGCTCACTGGCCTCCAAGGTCCTGTTTACGTGCAGCTTCAGTGGAAGGAGGTCCACTCTCCTGCTGCTGCCACCTCCTGGTTGAGCAGCACCTTGTCCAGAACCGCCTCGTCTTCATTCTCATTGTATTTATTTCTGCTGTGCTGCTTTTATCTCATGCGTATATGAAAGCCTTTAAGAAACATCAGAGAGTAACGGAGACGGAGGTGCCGAGAATCAGCAACTGTAGAAGCCCTGGGCTCTGTTCCCCAGTGCTGTTGTATTAAAGGATTGTCCGTGGTGGTTTGCCCTTTTTGAAAAATGGAAGCATCAAAGTTTTAAACTCATGCTATCATTAAAATAACAACATTCATTGTTTGAAACACAAATTAATTGTGAAGTGAGAGTTTGGGAAGTCTTAGCCAGAACGCAGTGCTGAACTTCATCTGCATTTTGTAGCCACCACATCCAGTCCATCACCCTCTGGTTGTAGCAGCAGAGAGAAGGACGCAACCCCTGTCCTGCTGTTGTTTTATGGCTGATGATTCAGGAAGACAGAAAAAATGCCCTCATTTTAGCAGCTTTCATTTGATCATTGTCTCCCACCTTCCCCAGCCTCTGGGAGATGCGTTTATTGCCAGCTTCACTGCAGAGGAGACAAATAAGTAACACAGATGTTGGCGTTTGTGGCACCTTTACAGACACCTCCATGACACCTGTCATATCATACATTGCATATTGGATGTAACGTGAGCAATTTATGAGTCCAGATGCATCGACTGCTCTCCTTGTGCTCCTGCTGACATTCCCCGGAGATCGATATCCTGTAAAAAGCCTGAAGATTGCTTCCTTTCAATGGTGAGTGCCTGCTCCATGCCTTGGAGATAAGACATTTCTACTCTTGGGCCTTAGTCACCATAAAATCA
>NW_012108463.1:463244-464248 GCF_000951045.1 Mandrillus leucophaeus | reverse complement strand
CTCACTGGCCTCCAAGGTCCTGTTTACGTGCAGCTTCAGTGGAAGGAGGTCCACTCTCCTGCTGCTGCCACCTCCTGGTTGAGCAGCACCTTGTCTACGACTGCCTCGTCTTCATTCTCATTGTATTTATTTCTGCTGTGCCGCTTTTATCTCATGCATATATGAAAGCCTTTAAGAAACATCAGAGAGTAACGGAGACGGAGGTGCCGAGAATCAGCAAATGCGGAAGCCCTGGGCTCTGTTCCCCAGTGCTGTTGTATTAAAGGATTTTGTTATTGTCCGTGGTGGTTTGCCCTTTTTGAAAAATGGAAGCATCAAAGTTTTAAACTCATGCTATCATTAAAATAACAACATTCATTGTTTGAAACAAAAATTAATTGTGAAGTGAGAGTTTGAGAAGTCTTAGCCAGAACGCAGTGCTGACCTTCATCTGCATTTTGTAGCCACCACATCCAATCCATCACCCGCTGGTTGTAGCAGCAGAGAGAAGGACGCAACCCCTGTCCTGCTGTTGTTTTATGGCTGATGATTCAGGAAGAGAGAAAAAATGCCCTCATTTTAGCAGCTTTCATTTGATCATTCTCTCCCACCGTCCCCAGCCTCTGGGAGATGCGTTTATTGCCAGCTTCACTGCAGAGGAGACAAATAAGTAACCCAGATGTTGGCGTTTGTGGCGCCTTTACAGACGCCTCCATGACACGTCATATCATACACGGCATATTGGATGTAATGTGAGCAATTTATGAGTCCAGATGCATCGACTGCTCTCCTTGTGCCCCTGCTGACATTCCCCAGAGATTGATATCCTGTAAAAAGCCTGAAGATTGCTTCCTTTCAATGGTGAGTGCCTGCTCCATGCCTTGGAGATAAGACATTTCTACTCTTGGTCCTTAGTCACCATAAAATCATAATGTGATTCTGTAGAATTGAAAGGTGATAAATAAGCTTAGGAAATGATGGTGTTTCGGGGAAAAAAGTGGACTCACTGCCGCGTCTCCTCAGTC
>NW_012108463.1:454784-461369 GCF_000951045.1 Mandrillus leucophaeus | reverse complement strand
TATCTGGGCTATTAGGGGGCGAGTCATCAGTGCTTGTTCAAACATTCCACTGAAGAGGGGAGCGGAAAGGAGAGGAGGTGCGAAGGTCACTTTCAAATTTGGAAACCTCTCTTCCCTTGCTTGAAGACAGCTCTGCACTGAATGGGTTTGCCCCTCACATTTCCCTCTGATCTTTCAGGGAGCGCAGGTTGGTTTGGGGTGCAGCTGCATCCATTTGTGGGCACACGCCAGTCAGAAAAGTTGTGTTAATTTGCAGTGAATGTTTTCAAACTCCTTTCTCAAAGATGACAGTGTTGCCACCTTGTCTTGGCTCCTGCCAGGTTGTGTGACAAGCGTGTGTGTGAGTGCAGTGTCCTGATTCCCGGAGATGCTGAATGAAAGCCCAACTCTGCACGATCCCCTGGCCCACACCTCCGAGCCTTCCCTGCTGGGAGGAGCACCTGGTGTGCACAGGCCCTTGGATCAGGGATGTGTGCGCCTATCTAAGATTATGCTACAGGAATTCAGGCCAAAGGTAATGACTTAGATTTTTGGCAGACTTAGATTTTTGACTGAAATTTCACATCACAGTGCTCTAATTGTAATTAATTATGGTGCTGCGTTTCTTTACGAGGTTGTAAAGCACAAAAGCTGAGGTTGCAGGATGGTCTTGAATGATTGACTAAAATTGTCTGCTTCTCTAATGCTAGACAGAACATATAAAAGGATAAATCCTATTAAAACCCCTCCTTCTGGAGAGCAGAAAATAAAGGGACTCAAAGTCCATCACTCTCGTGTGCTGCCCAGGGCAGCACTGGGGCCACAGACACTCTTGCCGATGGCTATTTTGTGTGTGCTGCAGGCTTCCTAACAGAAAGGAGGCTTTGTAAGAGCACAGAAACATGCCCATGCTTCTTGGATGTGCCCTGGGACAGAGCTGAGCAAACAACGTGAAAACAATATGTGGTATTGATTACTCAGCAAATACGAACAATCCCATACTCTTCACAGCTATGCCTTTATTCAGCATTTTTCAACCTTTAAAAGAGTTGAAGTCATTCTACTTTGCCGCCTCTCTCCTTTGCTCAACTGCCTTCTGCCTAGAACAGGCCACGTCCTACTGGGGCAGGGAGCTTTGTACCCAGCTCACTGGCCTCCAAGGTCCTGTTTATGTGCACCTTCAGTGGAAGGAGGTCCACTCTCCTGCTGCTGCCACCTCCTGGTTGAGCAGCACCTTGTCCAGAACCGCCTCGTCTTCATTCTCATTGTATTTATTTCTGCTGTGCTGCTTTTATCTCATGCGTATATGAAAGCCTTTAAGAAACATCAGAGAGTAACGGAGACGGAGGTGCCGAGAATCAGCAACTGTAGAAGCCCTGGGCTCTGTTCCCCAGTGCTGTTGTATTAAAGGATTGTCCGTGGTGGTTTGCCCTTTTTGAAAAATGGAAGCATCAAAGTTTTAAACTCATGCTATCATTAAAATAACAACATTCATTGTTTGAAACACAAATTAATTGTGAAGTGAGAGTTTGGGAAGTCTTAGCCAGAACGCAGTGCTGAACTTCATCTGCATTTTGTAGCCACCACATCCAGTCCATCACCCTCTGGTTGTAGCAGCAGAGAGAAGGACGCAACCCCTGTCCTGCTGTTGTTTTATGGCTGATGATTCAGGAAGACAGAAAAAATGCCCTCATTTTAGCAGCTTTCATTTGATCATTGTCTCCCACCTTCCCCAGCCTCTGGGAGATGCGTTTATTGCCAGCTTCACTGCAGAGGAGACAAATAAGTAACACAGATGTTGGCGTTTGTGGCACCTTTACAGACACCTCCATGACACCTGTCATATCATACATTGCATATTGGATGTAACGTGAGCAATTTATGAGTCCAGATGCATCGACTGCTCTCCTTGTGCTCCTGCTGACATTCCCCGGAGATCGATATCCTGTAAAAAGCCTGAAGATTGCTTCCTTTCAATGGTGAGTGCCTGCTCCATGCCTTGGAGATAAGACATTTCTACTCTTGGGCCTTAGTCACCATAAAATCATAACGTGATTCTGTAGAATTGAAAGGTGATAAATAAGCTTAGGAAATGATGGTGTTTCGGGGAAAAAAGTGGACTCACTGCCGCGTCTCCTCAGTCCTTCCTTCCGGCACTCCTCTGTTTCCATGGAGACAGTGCTCCAGCAGGACCACCTGAACAGGCTGACACCCATGGACTCGGATTTCTTACTTCTCATTATTTTATTTCAGAGAGAGTTTTAAAGTGTGCATCATGTCCATTTAATTTTATTGACAATGTTTATCTAATCTATCTGCCTGCCAATCTACTCATCTATCCACACACACCTACTTTATTCAAGAAAGAATTTAAGGTGCTTTCTTCACTAGAAAAGGTATCTATTATTTTTCAAGCTCAGAGAAAAATGTTAGCTTTTAAATAATGACACAACTGTATTAAGTTGTTTCTTCTATAACATTTTGTTAAATGAATTCAAGATGCTGTGGAACTCCAAATGCTTAGGAAAACATGGCATCCTTATGGGAAATTGTGTTTTGAATGACACATGCTGTAAAGGACAACCAAACACATTTGTATGTAAAGATAAAATTCAAAAACTTTAAAAAATGTTTGCAAACAGATCCAAGATTTAAAAAAATAAGATAATCTATACAGAAACTGCATTTCGTATTTGATGAAATTTAGTGTTAAAAAACTTAATAAAATAGGATTTGATAAGTATTTTCATAACATGGTAAGATACACCTATCTCAAACCAAAAGACAATATCAAGTTAATTTCTTCAACAAATAATAAGAAAATTAGTAAGATGTAGGGATAAAATTGATGTACAGAAACCAATAGCTTTGGATGATATAGCACAAGAAATTACTCCTATTTAATTAGCAAGAAAAAGTTCCTAGGAATAAACTTAGCAAGAAAGTGAAGATCTATATGAGATATGTTTTTATCCACTCTCGAAAGTTTATAAAAGAAAACTTGAACAAATAGAAAGACTTATGATGTTCTCGACTAGGAAGACTCAACATCATAAAATACCAACTTTCCCAGACTTATGCAAATTAATGCACCTAAATAAAAATAGATTGAAGTTTTTCTGGATCTTTGTATTTTATTTATTTATTTACGTATTTTACTGTGAGGTGAGAACTAGATAATCCGATTCTAAAGTTCAAATAGAAAAAGAAGCAAACAAAAATAGGAAAATTCAGAAAAAAAAAAGAGTAAACAGAAAGAATTAGCCTTACCAGTTCTTAGATCATATAATAGTTTTAATAACTAAAACACTGTTGTACTGGGTCATGAACAAACACACGGAACAACAGAAAAGCACAGGAAATACAGATAGACACAAAAATAGGAGGGAAATTAGTAAGTCATAAAAGTGACATCTAAAATTGTTAAAAAAAAAAAAAACTATGTGATAAATGGCATTAGGACAACTGAGTAGCATTCAGCAAAATAAATAATAAAAGATGAAAGTTGCACCCATGTCCCACAATGTATATAAAAATAAATTTCAAAAAGATAAAATATTTAAATGTTGTAAGTAAAGGCATAAAAATACTAAAAGAAATCATGGACAAATTCCATGATTTTTTAAATTAAAACTGAAAAATCCAAATGCAATAAAAGAATTTGTAAGTTAAGCTACACAAAAATAGGAATTTCTGCATGAAAAACTACCATCAGCAAATTAAGAAATCAAGACAGACACTGAGGGAAAGAACGTATTTTCACTTCTTATCACAAGTTACATCCTTAATGTATTAAAAGCTCCAAAAAATCAATAAGAAAGAAAAAGATAAAAAAACTCAATAGATCGATAGGGAAAAAACTTTGATGGAATGATTCAGTGAAAATAAACTAAATAGATGGTCAGCCTTACTAGTAATAGAATAGGAAACCTATTCAATCAGCAAATGTCAGAAGAGATTCACAATGTGCAGGTAAGGAGCCATGGAGAAGCAGTGGCCTTCATGCCTGGGAAGAGCAAATTGCATGACCACAGGCAGGATAATTTGGCAACACCTACAGAATTACCAAAATGTGAGTCCTCTGACCCAGCAATTTCACGACTGATTCTAAAGACAGATGCAAAATGATATATTAGCAAGAGAACAGCATTATCTGTTATACAGATAAACAAAAGATTTGCAAGAATCTGTGTCTATCAACTCCAACCATCCATCCAGTGTGGGACCGAACTACTCCACAGCTGTAAGAAAATGGAATGCTACATGTGTTCATATGGGGGATTATCCAATTTATAAGAGCAAAGTGTGGTAAAGTGCATGTAATCTGCCACCATTTGTGTAAAACACAGAGAAGATGAAGGTGAGCACTCACATTCCTGTGTGTTTGCATCTGCATCAGGAAGCTCTAGGGATGCACAAGAAGTTAATCATAACTCATGCCCTTAGTGCCACATATAAAGAGTTCCTAGAAATCAACAAGAAAGACTTTGTTACACAGATGAGTGCAATGAAACCAGACAGAGGAGGACATGGACGGAGAACAGACTATACTGAATGCTTTTCATGTTTTTCATTTCTGAGCCATGGGAGTTATCTCCCATACAATAATTTAAAATTAAAAATTAAATTTTAGAGAGTGAAATTATCACTTTTCAAGCATGATTTCTTCAAGATATAGGCTGTTTTGTTCAGTTTATGATGCATCTTTTTTCTTTCTATAAATGTAGGGGGTACAGGTGTAATTCTGTTACATGGATATGTTGCACAGTACTGAAGTCTGAGCTGTTAGTGTTCACCCAAAAGATGAGTATTGTACCCATTAAGTAATTTCCCATTGTCCACTCACCTCGCATGCTCACACCCCATCTTTTTATTTAAACAACACTTTCTTTGATGTTTGGGGCCTCAAAGAATAAATACTACTATTTTACAACTAGACAGACTCCCACTGGCTTCACAGACTAATTATTTTGGCACTAGAGACAACAATTAAAAAGCAAATGTTAAGTGGTTTGTATTTATTAATGGGTTAATTTAACAAGAACAGCATTTTCAAACACTGCAAAGCATATTTTCTACAATAAGATTTTCTATTTTTTCTTTTGCCTTTGTTTCCAGCTTCCTAAGTACAGATTCTGCAAAACTATTTCATAAGCCAATTCTGTGGAACCCCTTTCTGGCCATTTCCTGAAGCAAATTTCTTTCCTAATCATCCCCACAACACGAAGGCCAGGTTCTGCAAGTAAAAGGGTGGTGAGACAATTCTGGACTCATTTAAGTGGCAAGCCCAGGAAGTGGAGGCTCGCGCGGTGTGGAAATACTGACCAGATGGAATTAACCACCTTCCCGGAAGCAAGACTGGAGGGCGCTGTGGAGCTTGCCGCAGGTTCTGCTGGATAGGAAAGTGTGTCTCCTCCACCTGCTGTCTGCTTCTGTCCTGTCTTAGCCCAGCAGAGCTGTTTTAACGCAGACATTTGCAGCCTGCGCAGAACTCTCCTGGAACCAGTAAGTCGCCAGTTAGGAAAAAGATCAGCATCGACCAAACAGAGATGTTGGAAACCTGCATTCATCCCCAGTGGAGGCAGAGGCTCTGAATGCTGAAGCCACAGCTGTGACATGGCCACACTCTGCACATGGCCCCAGGCACTCAGATTTCTGCACCCGCAGGGTGGCTCGCAGGCTCCAGAGCTGGGGTTCAGGCCCTGCTGACCACAGTCAACTGTCCCCTGCTGCCTCAGACCAGGGCCGAATTCCTGGTGTGCTTCCCTCCTGCACCCACTCAACGGCTCTGTGGGCCTTTGCAAGCACCTGCCTGGCAGGGCTATGGCAATGTGTGGAGTCAGACGATCGTGCCAAGTTGGGAGAGGACTTACAGTGAGGCAGTGTAGATAAAGCCTGGGGCCCAGCTCCCCAGCAGCACCTGCTCCTGCACTGTGGCCACTGTGGCCACGTGGCTGCTTCTATTTCCTTGAGCTCCATTGCCATCTTATCCCAGGCAGGGCCCCTTCACCCCCTGCACCTGCCACCATCCGTCCTCGCCCCTGACTCCCAAGCCTCCTATCAGTCTTGCTCTTGGGAGGGAAAGAACCCCTGGCTTGGGGAGCCTCCCGGTCCTGAGGTGGCCACCTGCCAAGGCCCTGGCGTCCCCCATCCTGGGGCTCCTGCCCCACCTCTGAGCTCTCCCTCTCCCTCTCATCCCATTGGCCTCTCCTGGCTGGGGCCTTGCTGTCTGTCACCCCTGAACAGAGCTGATACTGACACCCCGGAACGGCAGGGACCTGGAACTGTTCCACTCACCTGCTTCAACTAGCACCTTGAGGACAACCAGCACCTTGAGGACCACCTTTACCTGCACTTAGAGCGTTTAGTTGAACTGTAGTTTTGATAATAATGTAACTGTGTGCAAATACTAGAGCAGGTGACTGTGGTGTGAAAGGGTGAATACTCGGGAAGTGTGTGATTTTTGTCTGAGAAGTTTAGTCAGCAAGCAGCTAATTCATGGCAACATAAAGAAAGTTGATATGCAAACTGCCTTTCCCCTACATCCCTAAGGAGACTGCCAAGAAGACCAGGACATGCTACTACGTATGTTCAAGAAATGATGAA
>NW_012108463.1:453224-454531 GCF_000951045.1 Mandrillus leucophaeus | reverse complement strand
GGTCTAAAGAACAACAGAGTATTTCTCCCTGGCTCTTGGAATTCAAGGTCCTGAGCTCTTCAATCCTGGGCAATTTCACATTTGCTCATTTCGCACAAGCAGGAGGCAGGGAGAGTTGTTGGGATTCGTGCCAGGCAGAGCCAAGCACATCAGGGGCCCTGGATAAAAGGGGGTGGGGATAGTGCAGGCACCAAAGGTCTCCGCATGGGGTTGCCAGCCGCCAGTGGACACCAGATGGGAAGGGAAACTGCATGCCCACCATTTGCCTCTGCCTGTGGGGTGCTGCCCCCACAGTGCCTCTCAGGTGTCTGCAGCCTCACGTCTTGTTTCTTCTCACCCCCAATGTGGATCACAGCCGCTGCAAGTCTCCGTAAGCACCACAAGGCCAGCGGCCTCCCCTCGGGCTCATAGGATGCCTGAACCACCAGCCTCATCCTGAACTCCCCTCCATGGACGTGAGCCCCATTAGCTTTTCTCCCATCTAGAGGCAATGGAAGGCCAAACCCCCTTAGAGAAAGAACTAGAAACTGGGGTGAGCCGCCTCATGTGTTGAGATGTAGGAAAGTGAGATTTATTTGCAGAGAAAAGAACCGGGCTCCACTGTCCTGAGGGTGCCTCTGGTCTCTCACAGCTGGATCCCCTCATGTTTCCCAAACCCATGTCCGGATCTCCCCCTCCCCACCCTATCTCTTCACTCCTCGAAAACCAGCTCCCCTAGCTTTGCCCAGACCATGCAGCGACACACGTCAGGTAAATCCTTCCTCTTTACAGTAGACTCTGAGATTCGCCCTGTGTTCCCCACTCCCCTCTTCATCCATGAAAAGGAGCAGCGTGTGGTTTCCAGCACCCGGTGCCTCCTGTCTGTGGCCCCTCCAGGACATGGGCTGTAAAGTTTCTCTTCCTCCAGACGCCTTCGTGCACCGGCCTGCACCGACCGTCCCGACCTCAGCCCACCTTTTCTCCATCCTGAGCCACAGCACATGTCCCCCAGGAATCTGTGGCTCTGACCACCTCTGACGATTCACTCCCCCGTCAGTCCCCTGGGACCCCCGAGACAGTTCAGCCTGAGCCCCTGGCCTTCCGGGCCTCCCCAGCTGTGTTTCTGGTCATTCCTTTCCTTGAGTCCCTCCACCCTGGATGCCCAGGGCACCACCCTGGCCTCCCCTACATGCTGGCTTGGTTCTTCTCAACCATTGCCATTGGCTTGGTTTCTGTTGTGTTTGGTTTTTAGGGGTCAGGCTGCCGAGTGCTGTTCTTCTCCCGGGCTCTGTCCTCCTCTCTCTCCTTGGGTTGCAGCATCCAGGTCT
>NW_012108463.1:450458-452674 GCF_000951045.1 Mandrillus leucophaeus | reverse complement strand
GACCTGGAAATACGAACCCAGCAGCACTGGAATGCACCAACTAAGGCAGAGAGACCCCTTGAGACTCCGCGACTGCTGGACCATTTAAGGCAACATCATATCTCAAGTGGAGAGGGAGAGAATCTGCTGGTCTTGGCGGGGGGGTGGGGTTTTTTAAGTGGATTTAGTCATGGTCTGGACTTGCCCAACTTTCTATGCTATGCTGTGGGAAGGGACAAGGTCCTAAACTACGCTCACAGGACTTAAATCAAACAAACAACACATACAGGTGGGTGGGAAGGCAGGCAGATGACTCAATTCTGTGCCCACCACCCATGGCCCCTGATGGGCCATGCCTTCTGCTTAGACAACAGCCTCCTGGAGCCCACAGATGGGGGCAATGGCATAAACTCAGACCTGCAGCTGAGGCCTGACTCGCCGCAATGGCCCTGTCCTCCATCGCCAGTGACAGACCTGTCACTTTCTCACTGATCCTTCATTTTCCTATGCAATGGGGCTAATATTGCCTCTTTCTAAGGTTGCTATGAGGATTAATTTTTGAGATAATAGACATTGAGATAACAAACCCGCCAAGTGCTACATCGATGTGATTATCCTGAGATAGAGAGGAAATGTCAATGCGGCACTAGATGGTGGCATGGCCGTGAGTGGGAGAGAGAGTGTGGATGTTCCGGATGTCCCCGGATCTCTACCAAACAGAAGATGCAGCGAAAGGACAGCCAGTGTTCCTGGTGTCTCCTTTTCCCCTCAGGGCAATGAATTACGGGTTTTCTGTGCCTTAGTTTTCTTCCTTTCAAATGGAGTTAATAATACTGTCTGTCTCGGGGATATTCACAGACGTGAACAATTAATGATTGCAAAGAGCTTTGAAAATAAATGAGCTTACTCATAATGGTGGTGCTTGATATTTAATAAGCCTGTGCTGCTGGCTTCACGAACTATATTCATTGGTACAGGGCTTAGTTTTATGACTGGCTTTTTCAAACTTAACATAAAATACTCTTATTTTAAAGTAATCAAATGACCTTCCTGCATTCATCCAGGGTCTTATTTGGAAAAACTTAAGATTTGATCATAGATCTATTTTAAACAGTGCCAAGTTAACTGACATTGATGCCATCGTATCTGGGGTCCCTAGAAATCCAGAAGGGGACAATGAATGGTAGGAAGACTCGGACTCGGGTCTGCCTGTAACACTCGGAGCCTGCAAGGCAACACAGTTAATTGAGTTTTATTAAAATGACTTGGTGTGGCTATAAACCAAATCACATCCCTCTGGCCGACACGAAGAGCTTCCCGTAAAAGCCGCGTGGTGGGAGGGCCTCTCCTGTCTCCTCTGCGCGGCAGACAGACATGGATGACACCGAGGTGTGAATTCAGCCTGCACCTCCTACAGATGAGCTGTTGAAGGCGATGGCCACAGCAAGTCAGCACCAAGTGCTCTTTAAACTCAGCAACCTATCCCAAGAACAGAAAACCAAACAGCGCATGTTCTCACTCATAGGTGGGAACTGAACCATGAGATCACTTGGACCCAGGAAGGGGAACATCACACACCGGGGCCTGTTGTGGGGTGGGGGGATGGGGGAGGGAGAGCATTAGGAGATATACCTATTGTAAATGACGAGTTAACAGGTGCAGCACACCAACATGGCACATGTGTACATATGTAACAAACCTGCATGTTGTGCACATGTACCCTAGAACTTAAATTAAAAATAAAAAATTTTAAAAAAATGAGTATTTCTTTAAACAAAGAACCTTCCCGGCATTGCCTCCCGAGGTATGATTAATGAGGCCCGGCACCTCCTTCCTCACTCAGCGATCACTTCTCTGCAGCGCCTTCCCAGACGCAGGTTCGCTCAGGGAGGCGGGAAGATTTCAGGCGATGTCTGTTCTTGTCTTTTGTCAACACAGAGAAGGATGGAGACCCCACTGGTCAGGCGAGCCCCGCGGTCCCTGTTCCTCATTTCACCGCCTGGGGAAGCCTGGTCCCCATCGATTCGCCAAGGAACAAGGAAACAATACGTCTTACCTGGATGGCGGGTCCCCCTCACGGTGGCCTTGGATCCAGCTTCAGCCGGAGAGGCAGCGCCTCGCTCAAGGCTCCGCCGGTCGCTGCCTTACCCGGGAGCGCCACCCCGTGCCCCGCCAGAGGAAGTGCAAGTACCAGCGCAGCACGGGCCGAAAGCCACACTGTGGACCCGCAGCGCAGC
>NW_012108463.1:446736-447093 GCF_000951045.1 Mandrillus leucophaeus | reverse complement strand
CATTGAGTTCTTGGGTTCCCCGAGTCACGCTACACCGTGGACCATCAGTCAGCAGAAATCCGTTCTTGTTACACCTGTGACCCCTGCTAGCAAGACGGTCAATGTGGCGGGATCCCTCAGGAAGGTGAGAACAGAGGACATTTGCCTCTTAAAGGTTAAACTCTAAGTTACTTGAATTGTGAGCAGAGACATGTAACACTGTTTAAGGAAAAACAACAGATTGCAGCCATATACGTTGTGACTGTAACCTGAATGGACATATACTGCAACTGACCAAGGAAGTGTCCATCAGAAGCAGGATGGGCAACTGGGGAAAGAATACCAAAGGAAGGTGAGGTAGCCCAGCAGCATGACTGC
>NW_012108463.1:446383-446686 GCF_000951045.1 Mandrillus leucophaeus | reverse complement strand
AAGCCAAGCTGTCAGCAGGTCCACATCTTGCCACAAAACCAGTAACCTGTGGTGCTGAGATCGCACACCAGTCGTCCACTGCCACATCCGTGGCCTCCTTCTCTGGGGTTTGCCTGCCTCCTGATGGCCGCCATGCCTGTGTCCCCTCGCAGGGACTGGATCTTCCAGTGGTCAGTACTTTTTGGCTGCGAGCAGCAGAGATTCCCTTGAGGGCTTGTTGAAAGCACTCACGTCAACGTGGCCTCAGAAGGGAGCTGAGGCCATGCAGGGCGCTGCAGTTTCTCCTCACACTTTGCATCCCTG
>NW_012108463.1:441916-442663 GCF_000951045.1 Mandrillus leucophaeus | reverse complement strand
CCTACTGATATAGGTTGAGGTTTTGTCTCCTGCAATCTCATGTCCAGAAGCTGTTTTGTTGTCATCTGGCAGGGACAGCAGCAGCCTTGGTGGGAGTGCATCAGGGCTGTGCTACCTCTCCAGTTCATCCATACAACCTAGAGCTCAGGGCTGCCGGCTGTCTTGCCATTCCATAGGACGCCACCGTGGCCCATCACATTAGTGATGTGGACAGGAAACAAGACACTCCACTGTTTTGGTGAAATTATGACCACCTGGGCTGGGATGTAACTCTCGTAAGAATGCACAGGGCTGCTGCTTTGAAGTTTCCAGGGCCCGTGATCTAGGAAGGTATGGATGCACTCTGTGAGGGGGAGGACAGGGTGCTGTGCCCACGTCCACCAGCACTAGAGATGGGCAGGCACTCGGAGTCTCTCTGGAGCTCTGCAAGCAACATCCACCAGGCCATACACGCTACTCTGCTCACTTTCCAATTAACCTACAAACTGCCAGTTCCACATGAGGCCTAGAAAGAGCAAAGCCTCCAGAGCAGGTCGATGTAAAAGCTGGTTTCCCCGTCAGGCCACGGTGGCAATTAGCTCCCATGATGCATGGCAGAGTCACAGACAGGCCCAGAGCAAAGACCCCTAGGGTTCTGGGACAAAACCACACCCTCCTCTGCACATAATTGCTCTTCTGAGAACCAGCTCTCAGCTTGTCCTCTAGGCCCTGATGGACACTGAACATCTATACTTCACCATGGCACAG
>NW_012108463.1:438318-439386 GCF_000951045.1 Mandrillus leucophaeus | reverse complement strand
GAGGGCTTGTTGAAAGCACTCACGTCAACGTGGCCTCAGAAGGGAGCTGAGGCCATGCAGGGCGCTGCAGTTTCTCCTCACACTTTGCATCCCTGGCCTGACTCTTTCTCAACATATCCTGCTATCTCCACAAGGCGGCCAGCCCAGCCCTGTCCTCCTCACCTTCCAGCCCCAACTGAGCAGCCCTCCCTGCATCATCTCCAGCTGCTGCCCAGGCTGCACGGAGCAGGTGTCCAGCGCCCATCCAGTCACTGTCTAGAGGGCAGAGCAACCAGCTGGGACCGTAACAACACCTGGCCCCGCCCACATGCCCTGCAGTAATGCACTGAAGAGTGCATGGCAGCACATATGTGCCTCATGTGTCCTGCTGTGATGCACCGAGTGGCACATAGCGTTATTGTGTCAATCATGTGTCTTGATGTGATGCACTGGTTCAGACAATATCACGAAGGCAATGTTTCTTTAAAACTGTCAAATTTGAGGAAACAATCTAACAAAAGTCACTTGATGAACATTCTGTAAAGGTGACATAAATATTTCAAAAATGTCTCTGACATTAAAAGAAAAAAACAAAAAGGGAGCTAGTCCAGATTTTAAAACTAAAAGATATAGTAACTAAAAGCAGTTGTGGTGCTTGGATAAAAACAAACAACAGAAGGTATAAACAACATTATTAGACACACTGGGAAAAACTTTATATGGACCATGTATTCAATAACGGTGCTGTGTTATTGTTAAATTTCCTTCGTGTGGTAACTGAAGGGGAATGATTTTGTTCTCAACAGATAATGCTCAAGTATTTGGGGGCAAAATTTCACAATGACTAACTTCCAAAATGGTTCAGTCAAAAGAATGACATATGTGCAATTAAAAGGGGAAAATAAGTGTGACAAAATGCCGACAGTTGAATTGTCATGTGGGAACTCACTGGACTATTCTAGAAACATTTCTGTAGCTTTAAAATTATTTAAAACAAATGTTGTGGGGGAAAGAGCATGCATTTAAGGTAGTAAAAATATTCAGGACACACAAAGAGGGGGTGCAAACAGGTAAAACGACAGGGTTTCT
>NW_012108463.1:433559-435784 GCF_000951045.1 Mandrillus leucophaeus | reverse complement strand
CCCTGATGGACACTGAACATCTATACTTCACCATGGCACAGCTAGTGACAGCTAGCCGGAACGTGAGCGGACCACCAAAGACTGTGTTTTCTGACCTGTCACGTCACCAGGTGAGTCAACTGCAGGAGCATGTCTTCATTACATTCAGGCAAGATGTATATATTTAATAGGTATATAGGTGTACACACACACACAAGCATGCATGCACATGCACACACACACACACACAGGTTAGGCTTTGGCATGTTCTGGAGCAGCACAAGATACACAAGCAAGTGGTTCCGACGCTCTTCGAGCCCACAGCTGCATGGACAGCACCCCTCACCACGCACCTATTGGCCCCACGGGGACTTCCCTAGGACCACTCACCCGAATTAAAAGTTGGATTTGATTTCTGCAAAAGATGCTGACAGCTGACACCCCTTGAAGGTGAAAGTTGGCAATGTTCTAACCCATTTGAGTGGCCCTAAAGAACAGCAGGGGAGGGGCCCATGCTCTCAGTAGGCAGGTGGCACGATGGCTGCCTCATGCATGTTAGCCTTTCTCTCCAGCCACCCAGCCTTGCTCAATGTTCTCATCAACAAAGTGGCCGTGGAGGCAGTGAAGGATGTTGTCAATGGCTTCAACCACATGGACGTCCTCACTCCAAGGCTAGTCTGGCTAAGGTCCACTCTAAATGTATAAATCTGCTAATGGGAGACACCAACACAATTCCTAGTACGAAAAACTCAACTGGAAAGAAGAGCCAGCCCCCAAGTACATCGGGCCATGTGTTCTGGGAGGGACAGAGATATCTCTTGGCCACTGCACCTGGCTCACAGAAGCCTCATCTGCTGCACCGGTTGCTTCCAGTACTGCTTCCAGGAGACCCATCTGACAGCAGAGCTCAGCAGTGAGGCCTGTGACAATCGTGATCCCGGTGCACACCCCACTACCTCGGGGAGCCTCCCAAGCACCAGGCAGTGCTGGCTGTGACAAGGCCCCCCTTGAGGGCTGCTGGGTTGCCCAAGACATGCCCTGCACTCAGAGTCATCAGTCAACAAGTGGTATGGGTTCTCCCACGGCCGGAAAACACGGGTGGAGGCACATGTGGAACGGGAATGGCTCTTCTCATTACGCCCCTGCTCCACTAGCAAGGTTTTGGACTTTCTGCTCACAATTCTGGACTCTGCTGGTTTGGGTGTCTTCATTTCTTGGATGCTTCCACAGACGGACACGAGGTGCCCACTGCCCTGCAGGCAGAGGCTGCCACCCAGCCGCACTAGGTGCTTTTTGCCAATGAGCCAGAAGAGTTTACTGCTACGGTGAGGGGACTGTTCTCGACTGTCCTGGGGAAATATAGCTCCCACCACAGATTGGGGGGCTGGGAGGAGGGTCTGGAATTTATGGGATTCTCTAGGGAACCTCTTAGTATTCCTAAGTCCAGGGACAAGTCAATGGAAACCTACAGCTACCCAAAACGAGAAAGATTTCTGATGGGAAAGACCTTTCAGGAATGAGGGCTGGGTTAACTCCGCAGGTGAAAAACCACCACCCAGAGAGGCAAAGGAAAGGAACATGGAACGGTGGCAGAAAGGAATTTTCAAACCCAAACTTCTGCCAGATCATCAGGTTGCAAAAACAGGGCACGCAGCAGCTCTGTGTGGTGTCCTCACTGCTTTGGTAAGATACACCGGTATCTACAAGCTAACTCTACCAGTCAGTTCTTTCTTTCCCTCTTCCCATCCCAGCACCACCATTAGCAGGACGGTCAACCCTATAGTCACCCTACATGCAAGTGTATCAGAGAAAGGTGTGACGGCTCTATAAAAGAACAGTCCCAGAGTGGGAAAACTGACACATGGGATTTGTGCTTTATGTCTCCACTTTTGGGAAGAGGAAGAACCATCTTCAGTTGCACAAGAGAGAGTTGTATCACGTTAGCCAGAAGCATCACACTTCCCCAGAGGTGTTGTTTACAAGGGGCCGGAGCTGAGCCGGCAGAGGACAAACAGCATGTGTTCAGCTCTGCTGCCACCCATGGCCCCCAGGTCTCCTCAGCTGAAGCAGCCTCGGAATGCCAGTCCTTCGATGGCTGCCAGCTGCACCCTGTCAAGGTTTGGAAGGTGGAAAAAGAGAAGCAGTGATTCACGGAGGGTGGGGCAGGGTGGCCCATGCCCAAGCAGACATGAGGTCAGGGTGGCCGCCCAGAGGCTTCCGGAGAGCCCCAGCTTTGCAGCTGCCAA
>NW_012108463.1:431233-433316 GCF_000951045.1 Mandrillus leucophaeus | reverse complement strand
GCCTGCCCACCTCCCCTTTCAGGAGCTGGTCTCCAGCACTGACCTGGGAAGCTTAAATTTATCGGTCCTCTCCTTAGTCCCAGGGCCTCACCCTCCCTGCCCTGATGGCTGGTCTAGGAGTCAACATCTCCCGAGGCCTGGCCGGTGAATGCAGGGGAAGGTCCCAGCCACAGCAATCATTCTCAAGAGTAGGCATGTGGCCAGTAACAATGGAACTACGCCTTTCTGAGTAACAGTAGGGTGAAAGCAGCTCTCCCTTCTTCCTCTGGACAGTGTGTTATGGAGAGATGGAACCAAAAACTACAGCAGCCATTTGGTTACCACAAAGGAAGCCAGACTGAGACTCACGTTGACCACTCAGAAAGCGTAAATCAGAACACTGCAGAGAAACAGAACCTGGACCCCTGGTCAAGCAGACCCTCAACTCCACCCTACCTTTGGATTTTCAATTTGCACGCTGTTAAAATCTGTTAAAATTAAAGGCATCCTGACTTCTAGGTTTTCATGAGTACTTTACTTGTGGATTTCTTGGCTGAATGTATTAACATTTGTTTCTTCTCACTAAAAGTCCAAATTTTCAACAAAGCTGTATGTGTAAGATTGATAGTTTCATTCCACTTGTTCTTTCTGTAACTGGTGTAAGCCACCAGATTCTCAGTGTCCTGCAAGATTGACTTCATAAACCTATATAAAAAAATTAATTTCTTTATCCATTCCATTATAAAATGAAACAATGAATTAAATGTCTTCTCTTCATTCTTGGAATTATTCCTAAACTGCACTTAATTTATGTCTGAGGATTCAAGAAAAATAAATCCATATACAACAAAAATAAGAGAATACAAATTAGAGGAAAGAGAAAAATACTGAAATGTAAATGCTACTGGACACTTGGACAGGCTCCAACACAAGCACCTTTTCAGACATTCTTCTCCAGCCCGGACATGACAGCCGTCATTCCAGGAAGGAACTTAAGGGTCATCTGCACCAAACTGACACATAACACATAATAAACACACAACACAAAATAAACACACAACACACACTCATCTGTTGGATACCAAAATCCAAGCATACTCAAGTTCAGCGTGAAAAAATCGGCCCCCTGAACATGCGGGTTTCGCAATGAGATTTTTGTGTTTTGTTTTTTTCCCCACATTGATGTTTACAACCAAGACCACTGCAATTTCAATCTGTGTTTGCATCAGAGCCTGCTGATACAGAGGACCAACTGTATTTACTGAAAAAGCTCCCTGGACAAGTGGACCTGGGCAGTGCAAACCTGCATTGTTCAGGGGTCGGCTGCAATGACAAGCAGACCTTTTAACCTGCGTTGTCCAGGGGTCAGTTGCAATGACAAGCAGGCCGTTTAGCCCCATCAGGAGCCTCTGGGGCAGCGTGCCCTCCCCCTCCTCACACATCCAGCTTCCATCCCCCATGATGGAGGGGCCGGCTCAGAGGAGACGCGTGCCAGAGACAGCTGTTGCTGTTAAAGAGATTTTACTTAAGATATTTGTCAAAATGTTAACAGCAGGGTCACTCTGACTGATGACAACAAATGTCATCTTTACTTTTTCCACGTTTGCCAGGTAGTTTTCACCAACATTTTATCTTGAAAATATTCAAACTTAAAGAGAAGCTAAAAGGATAATATAACGAAAAGCCACAGAACACTTTGTCTAGAGGAGGGTTCTCTACTGGGTGATTTTGTCCCCCAGGGGACATCTGGCAATGTCTAGGGCACTTTTGACTGTCATGCGGAGGGTAGGGGTGCCATTGGTATTTTGTGGGTAGAGGCAGGGCTGCTACTGAACGTCCTACAATGAGCAGGGCAGTCCCGCACCAGCCCCACAATACCAGCAGTGCCAAGCATGGGGCACACGGAGCTGGAGTCCTCAGCTGCTAACAGTCTGCACTTTGCTCCCCTCACTCTCAGCAGGAGTCTATGCTTCTTTCCACAAGACACCCCAGGTGTATTTTCACGTTCACTGAAACGTGTACTGAGGTGCCTGGCACCTGCAAAACTCTGGCTTAAAACCAACAAGATATCCAGAACTTCCTGGCAGCCAAGGGAGGCTGGAGC
>NW_012108463.1:425818-426819 GCF_000951045.1 Mandrillus leucophaeus | reverse complement strand
AGCTCAGCACCTGGGATGAAATGTTTTATTGCTTTTGTAGATTTCACAGTAACTTCCTAGAAAATCTGCTTTTAGATTGTTATGGATGTTATGTCACTCTCTAGAAAATACGTATCTATAAAATTATTACAAATTCTAAACATTTTAAAACCAGATGGTGGGTGTCAGTTCTTCAGTACAGATGGGGGAAGTCTGGGGAAACTGCCAGGGGATTGGTAGGGAGTGAACGTCTGGGGTGGCTATGACCATATCCACAGGTTCTTTCGACACCTGCCATTGAGAGGGAGGACCCCACCAAATCTGCACGAGCTCTGGTGACTGGCCTGGAACCAGCAGAACACAGCAGGTGTGAAGATGTTGCACGTTATGCAGCCATGTCAGAGGTGCAGGTGCCTCTCCAGTTCAGGCCGTGCTCGGGGTGCAGCCGCTGTCACCTTGACCCCTGCAGGACCCCCATGAGGCCTCTGGCCAACTTCCAGTCTTCTCAGACGCAACATCCACGAAGCTCTGGGGGACCACAGCTGTCCACACCCAGGCCAGGCCACAGGACAGATCCCTCGTCAGATGCTCCCCATTTCTAACCCACTAGCATATGAGCAAGTCAAACGGTGGCTGCTGACACCACGGAGCGTGAGTGGTCTCAACAGCAGGAATAACCGAAGCCCAGGATGCAAAGCTGCCTGAATACCTGTGAGACGCCAGGAGGGGGACAGGAAGTGGTAAGGACCCAAATAGCCACCATGGGGCGCAGGAGAGAATGGTCTGGAGCCTCAGCAGCTCTGGTTGGAAGACAAAGGCTGCCTTCTTGAAGCTCCTCTTCCTTCCTAAATCTTCCCTCCTCCCTACCTGCCCACCTCTACCTTCCTAAGGGCTTGCGCTTGGAAAGCACGGCAATCCCCACTGGTAAAGCTGGTTTGCGGCGCCAACCGGGAATGGCAGCCGACCAGTGCAGCCCAATGCTCTGCCTCCAAGCCACACCTCCAGGAGGCTGTTTTCCCAAC
>NW_012108463.1:421351-421608 GCF_000951045.1 Mandrillus leucophaeus | reverse complement strand
AGAGCAGCGTATATATCCCACTGCAGAGCAGTGTAAGTGTGCCACTGCAGAGCAGCGTATATATCCCACTGCAGAGCAGTGTATGTGTGCCACTGCAGAGCAGCGTACATATCCCACTGCAGAGCAGTGTAAGTGTGCCACTGCAGAGCAGCGTATATATCCCACTGCAGAGCAGTGTATGTGTGCCACTGCAGAGCAGCATATATATCCCACTACAGAGTGGCGTATGTGTGCCACTGTAGAGCAGCCTACATATG
>NW_012108463.1:419826-421127 GCF_000951045.1 Mandrillus leucophaeus | reverse complement strand
TATATATCCCACTACAGAGCGGCGTATGTGTGCCACTGCAGAGCAGCGTACATATCCCACTGCAGAGCAGTGTATATATCCCATTGCAGAGCAGCGTATATATCCCACTGCAGAGCGGCGTATGTGTGTCACTGCAGAGCAGTGTATATATTCCACTGCAGAGCAGCGTATATATCCCACTACAGAGCGGCGTATGTGTGCCACTGCAGAGCAGTGTATATATCCCACTGCAGAGCGGCATATGTGTGCCACTGTAGAGCAGCCTACATATCCCACTGCAGAGCAGTGTATGTGTGTCACTGCAGAGCAGCATACGTGTGCCACTGCAGAGTGGTGTATGTGTGTCACTGCAGAGTAGCGTACATATCCCACTGCAGAGCAGTGTATGTGTGTCACTGCAGAGCAGCGTACGTGTGCCACTGCAGAGTGGTGTATGTGTGTCACTGCAGAGTAGCGTACATATCCCACTGCAGAGCAGTGTATGTGTGCCACTGCAGAGCAGCGTACATATCCCACTGCAGAGCGGCGTATGTGTGCCACTGCAGAGCACCTGGCTTCTGTTCCAAGACATGAACCCATCTGAGGGCTTCTGAGGAGAGGATGACATGTTGGGGAAGGATCAGTCTGGCTGCTGTGTTATGACAAGGGGAAGGGCTCGCAGAAGTCGGTGGGCAGACCAGTCAGTGCCAGTGACATTCCAGGGAGGGACCAAGGCTGTGTGGCCAGGTGGTGGCACAGGAGGGACAGGAAGAAGCAGATGTGGAACATATTTCTTTTTTTTTTCTTTTTCTTTTTTTGAGACGGAGGCTTGCTCTGTCATTCAGGCTGGAAAGCAGTGGCACAATCTCGGCTCACTATAACATCTGCCTTCCGTGTTCAAGCTATTCTCAGGACTACAGGCACCCACCACCATGCCCAGCTAGTTTTTGTATTTTTATTAGAGACCATGTTGGCCAGGCTGGTCTCGAACTTCTGACCTCAGGTGATCCACCTGCCTTGACCTCCCAAAGTGCTGGGATTACAGGCACGAGCCACCGTGCCTGGACTGTGGAACATATTTCTAAAACCTGTTACAAGGACGGAGTATGAAAAGAGGAGAGGAATCTGAGGCTTCCAACCTGAGCAGCCACCTGGGAGGCTGGAGGTGCCACGTAGATGGGAGGACTTGAGGAACAAAGATGGGGAGACACTGTGTCCCTGAATAAGCTTCAATATTGTGAAAAATGTCAATTATCCCTAACTCAATCCATGAGGTGTTCTTATTTGTTTTTGGGGTTTTATGTTTGTCCAAGTTTACACAG
>NW_012108463.1:416167-418480 GCF_000951045.1 Mandrillus leucophaeus | reverse complement strand
AAATAGTTTATTGATGATGCAAATATCCTACCCCATCGATGCAGCAAACATCTGTAAAAATTTCCTAATATTTGGTTAATCCTGTTTTATAATTTGCTCTTTGATTTTCAATACTTAGCTGCTGTTACATACAAAAGCAAATGTGTTTTTAAGAAACAAATTAAATTATTTTAGCTAAGATTAATATTGATTGATCTGTGATAGAGAATATAAACTTATGTGTAATCCAGTCACTTTTTTTTCTGATGGAGGATACTATAACTCAGATATACTAAAAGATGATTAATAGTTAATTACATTTGAAAAATAAACTATATCCTTTCATAGCTGAATGAGTTAATCTAATTAATGATTTTCTTCCCTGTAAATTATCTTAAAAACCGATAGTAGACCTTCATCAACAGATCTGAGTAACAGTACAACAGAAAATGCAGCAACTGATTACTTGTTTCTTTTAAAAATTCATGTAAGCTGATCTCCCCGTGGCTTAAATGATCTCTTATGCGGGGACCCTCCTGATGGTTCAGGAAATCCCAGAGAAATTCCTTTCAGAAATTAAACAGAGAAAATATTTTATTAGTATCCGCAGCAGAGAGCCGTGCCTGGTGTTGCTAACAGAAGGAAAGAGTGAATCCATCAAGTCCTCTGAAGCCCTGGGTGGGACCCTGCTGGGGATAGCTGTTCTCCTACACCCACGGGACAGAAAAGGGAGCTGGAGAGACTGTGGGGAAGGCAGAGCTGCCCAGGTGGTACTGGAGTCTCATCAGATTCCAGTCTTTCTTGTTTTCACAAGGGGTGCCTCACAACATCGCAGTTGGTTGTACACCCCCTGCAGTACAAAGAATAATATTATCTTCTCTTCCTTTAGCTCTTGAGAACAATATCACATGGCGGGGGACACCCCCTGCACTATTGGGAGTAATATCATTCTCTCTTATTCTGGATAGTAGGAAAAATACCACAGGCGTGATGGACAACCCCTGTGATATTGAGAGTAATATCATCCCTTCCCAACGTGGATATTAGGAACCACATCACAGGGGGCGTGTACACTTCTTCGATATTGGTAGCGATATCATCCTCTTCTCCCTGGGTATAAGAAACAATGTGACAGGCGGGGTGGACACCCTCCACGTCTTGGGGAGTAATTTCCCTCCCTGGATATTAGGATCCACGGTGGACACACAGCGTGTTTACGATTCTGAGAGTAATATCATCTCCCCCTCTAGACATTACGAACAGTATCAAAGACGGGTGTACACCCTCTGCAATATAGGGAGGAATATCATCCTCTCCCCGCCTGGATATTAGGAACAATATCAAAGGAGTGTTTATGACCCCTGCAATATTGGGAGTAATATCATCCTCTCCCTCCCAGGATATTAATAACAATATCACAGGGCGGGTGAACACAGCCTGCGAATTATTATCATCCTCTCCCCCTCCGGATACTAGGAACAATATCGCAGAAGAGCTGTACCCTCCCTGTGACATTGGGAGTAATATAACACGCACTTTCCATGAATATTAGGAGCAGTATCACCGGCTGGCTGTCCATTAATTGCTATGTTTGGAGTCACGTCATACTCTACCCCCCTTTATATTAGGATCAGTGTCATGTGGTGAGTGTACATCTACTGCGATATTAAAACTAAAATCATGCTCTCTGTCCCTGGATATTAGGAACAGCATCACAGGTAGGTGTACACCCCCTGCAGTATTAGGAGTAATAATATAATTAATTATTAAACATCAATGATCGATTTTAATAATTATCAATGATACTATTAATTAATAGGAATCCATTTATTAATTATGGATAATTATTTTAAATATATGATTATGCATACTTAAAATTAATTATTAACATTAATCACGTTTAACAATATTATTAGTTCTTAATATTAATTATTATTTTATTACTAGCATCACTTACTATTGATTTAAGTAACATTAATTGCTGATATCATTATTTTATTAACAGTGATATTACTATTAATTATTAATACTATCTTTATTGTGATTATTAACATCGATTATTACTCTTAATTTTTCTTATATTTATAATATTAATAATTTATAGACTTGCTCCTGATATCCGGCGGGGAAAGCATATTACTCCCAATATCGAAGAAAGTGTACACCCCTCTATGATGTTATTCCTAATAGCCAGGGGGTAGAGGATGACATTATTGAAACTATCGCAGTGGGTGTGCAACCCTTCAGTCACCTCATTTCTTATATCCTGGGTGGGAGAGGATGACAGGACTCCAAATATTGCAGGGGTTGTAGACCTCCCCCGTGATATTGTCC
>NW_012108463.1:414627-416117 GCF_000951045.1 Mandrillus leucophaeus | reverse complement strand
TCCCAATATCGAAGAAAGTGTACACCCCTCTATGATGTTATTCCTAATAGCCAGGGGGTAGAGGATGACATTATTGAAACTATCGCAGTGGGTGTGCAACCCTTCAGTCACCTCATTTCTTATATCCTGGGTGGGAGAGGATGACAGGACTCCAAATATTGCAGGGGTTGTAGACCTCCCCCGTGATATTGTCCCTAACATCCAAAAGTGGAGAGGATGACATTTCTTCCAGTTTCTCAGGGGGTGTACACCACCCCTGTGATATGGTTCCTAATATCCAGGAGGCGAGAGAATGATATTAGTTTCAATATTGCAGGAGGTGTACACTCCCTAGTGATATTGTTCTTAATATCCAGGGACGGAGAGGACTATATCACTCCCAATAGAGCAGGGGGTGTACACCCCTTCTGTGACATTGTTCCTAATAGCCAGCGGGGGAGAGGAAGATATTACCCCCAATAACACAAGGGGGTGTATACCTTATATCCTGGAAGGGAGACGATGATACTAGTGGCAATATCGCAGGGGGTGTACACACCCACTGTGATATTGTTCCGAATATCCAGAGAAAGAGAAAATGATATGACTCCCAATATCACAGGAGGTGTACATCCTCCTGTGATATTGTTTCTTATATTCAGGGGGAGAGGATGATATTACTCTCAATATCACAGGGGTTGTACATACCTCCTGCGGTATTGTTCTTAATATCCCAAAGGGGAGAGCATAATATTACTCTCAATACGGCAGGGGTGTACACCTCCTTTGTAATACTGTTCTGAATATCCATGATGGGAGAGGATAGGACTCCCAATATCACAAGAAGTGTACAGCAGAGGCCGGGCGCGGTGGTTCAAGCCTGTAATCCCAGCACTTTGGGAGGCCGAGACGGGCGGATCACGAGGTCAGGAGATCGAGACCATCCTGGCTAACATGGTGAAACTGCGTCTCTACTAAAAAATACAAAAAACTAGCTTGGCGAGGTGGCGGGCGCCTGTAGTCCCAGCTACTCGGGAGGCTGAGGCAGGAGAATGGCGTAAACCCGGGAGGCGGAGCTTGCAGTGAGCTGAGATCGGCCACTGCACTCCAGCCTGGGGGACAGAGCTAGACTCTTTCAAAAAAAAAAAAAAAAAAAAAAAAAAGAAGTGTACAGC
The DNA here is from genome assembly GCF_000951045.1 of Mandrillus leucophaeus. NCBI lineage: Eukaryota > Metazoa > Chordata > Mammalia > Primates > Cercopithecidae > Mandrillus > Mandrillus leucophaeus. Next base: position 414,963 of record NW_012108463.1, on the reverse strand, counting down.
TGCCTGTGATATAGTTCCTAACATCTAGGTGGGGAGAGGATGATATTACTGCCCATATCACACGAGTTGTAAAATCACTTCAATATTTTGCCTACAATCCTGAGGGGAGAGGATGATATTACTCCCAATATCGAAGAAGGCATACACTCCCCTGTGACACTATGCCCAATATCCACGTTGGAAGATGAAGACATTACGCCCAATATCGCAGGGGATGTACATCCACCTTGGGATATTGTTCCTTATATCGAGAGGGGGAGAAGATGCTATTGCTCCCAATAACACAGGGGCTGTGGAGGTACACCTCTCCTGTGATATTATTCTTAATATCCTAGG
>NW_012108463.1:408474-408837 GCF_000951045.1 Mandrillus leucophaeus | reverse complement strand
GGGAAGAAGATGACATGGCTGACAATATCGAAGGGGGTGGACACTTCTTCCGTGATATGGTTCCTGATATCCGGGAGGTGAGTGGATGATAGTACTCCCAATAAAGTAGGAACCATTCAGTCACCCTGGGATTTTGTCCTTAATAACCAAAGGGAGAGGTAATATTACTACAAATATTGCAAGGGGTGTACACCCCTCCTGTGATATTATTTCTTATATCCAGGAAAGGAGAAGATGGTATTAGTACCAATATCGAAGGGATGGACAGCCCCCATGGGATATTGTTCTAAAGATGCAGGTTGAAAGAGGATGAGACTCCCTCCAATACAACAAGGGGTGTACACCCTGCCTGTGATATGAATC
>NW_012108463.1:400211-402464 GCF_000951045.1 Mandrillus leucophaeus | reverse complement strand
CGCCCTTTTTTAAACGAGACTGTCATGGTTCACTTAGCTGATAATTAGACTCCTGATTATTCAACTTTCCTATGTCATCCTGAAAATCCTCCTTCACCCCCTCAGTGTGGAAGGGCTCCAGGGCTGTTTTAATTGCAGACCACACAGACCAAGCAGAGACGGGAATATCGCGGCCCTCTTGTTGTGCTGGTTTTAAGTCTGATCCGACCTTGTCCCAATCTTCTACATTCATGGTTCCATATTCCGGGAACCAAGAAGAATACTTGTCTACCAGGTGGAACAAAGATGTGAGATTTTGGGTACCGACAATTACCCCTCCGCGGCGCAGTAACTGCTGCACAAGGCTTAAGTAATTAGCGAACTTACTCTCAGCTGGACCCACATTTTCCCGAGGTTTCCCTGGAATTCCCCGAGCGCCCTCCTTACCCTAGAGCTTGAAGTGAAAACCTACTCGGGAGTCCTTTGTCGGTCATCCTCAGCTTTCCACGCTCTGGTGTTCCTTCACTGGATTATTTGTAGAGATTAGGGGGAGCCCTGCGTTGGGCACCAGAGACAGCCTCGGCAACCGAGGGAGACCCCCGTTTCTACCAAAAAAAAAAAAAATTTAGCGAGGTGTGGTGTCGCTCGCCTGTAATCTCAGCTACTCCATGAGAAGTCAGACAAAACCTGCCACTAGAGACTGATTTTCTTCTAAAATGCTTTCTCCAAAATATTTTTAAAACAAAAGGGGGAAATTGGAAAGGAAAATATTTTGGGCCCCCCAAATCACTAAGATAAAGGGAAAAATCAATCTGGGAACTGCTTAGGGCAAACCTGCCTCCCATTCTATTCAAAGTCATCCGCTGCTCGCTGAGAAGAATGCATATCTTATTGTCTCCTTTGGAAAGGCTCATCAGAAACTCAGAAGAATGCAACCGTTCCTCTCTCACCTGCCTGTGACCTGGAAGGCCCCTGGCTTCGAGTTGACCCACTTTTGCTTCAGGTTGTACCGGATCAAACCAGTGTTCATCTTACATATGTTGATTGATGTCTCCTGTCTCCCTAAAATGTATAAAACTGTCAGATACAGTCAGTTTCTCTTCCAAGGTTTGGCATGTTAACGTTCTTGTGTTTTGTTCTCGAACTCAACTTTCTTGTTCTCCATGCCTCCTTGCCCTTAGTTACTGTAAACAACCTTCCCCCCGTCAGTTCTAAACAATCACTCACATCTGTTCCCTTGGTTACCTGCTCTGCACCCATTTCTCCCTTCCAAACCACACGTCCCACCGTTGTAACTCACAACCCCCTTCCCCCTTCCTTATTTGGGAAAATACTCACAAATAGCCAACGGGGTCAGTTTAGATCTTGAGGTCTGGCCCCAGCCCATGCCAGAGGTAGGGATTGCATTAGGAATAAAAACCCCTGGTTTCCTTTGTTCCGTGTGCTCTTGCGATTGTGATTGATGCCAGCAGCACGCTTCCACAGAGGTAAATTGCGTTCCTGAGAAAACTTTTGCTTAAGTGCTGGTTTCACTTTGCGTCACCGAGCATTTATCTCCAACAAAACCAAGCTGTGCTCTGACCACCTTGGGCAACTGTCATCAGGACATCCTGAGGCTGTGTCATGCACAAGCATCCCCAACCTTGGCAAAATAAACTTTCTAAATACTCTTATCCCCAAATGCTCAGGGAGACTGATTTGAATAATCATAAAACTCCGAGGCTGCACTCCAGTCTGGGCGACACAGCAAGACTCTGTTTCAGAAATAATAAAATAAAATAAAATAAAATAAAGTAAATAAAATAAAAATCAAATCTCCGGTCTCCCGCACAGCCGACTCTGCGTGAATTACTCATTCTCTATTGCTATTCCCCCTTCTTGAGAAACCGGCTCTGTCTAGGTAGCGGGCAAGGTGAACCCACTGAGCAGTTACAGAATTGCCATTATATTGCTTGCAATTTTATATCTATATTATGCACAAATAGCTATAATCTTGTATACAAGGTTAAATGCGAATGTGCTCCTTGCATGGTCAGATCCCAGCGCAGGAAGGACGCACCCCCTACAAACCACTATGCCAAAACGGTCATTCTGGCCACATCCAGCCTCACCTGAGATCACAATCTCCTGTCACTCAGGGCCTGAGGGGGCGGGTCCTGAAGCCCCATACAATCAGGGGCGCTGGGGTGGGGACCCGTCAATCAGGCGCCCTGCCGGAAAGGAGAGGGCGGCTTCCGGGATCTGGCTGGCGGGCGCTTTGTCTCGCCTTCGCCA
>NW_012108463.1:399853-400161 GCF_000951045.1 Mandrillus leucophaeus | reverse complement strand
ACTATTTTGGTCATAGCCATGCAGGTGGTAGCTGTGTTTTCAGTAGTAGCCCATTTACTTTCAAATAATTCAGTCATGGCACAAAAACAAAAACAGAAACAAATGCATTTTCCCTGGTATTGGTAGCAGTGTAAGTCGAAGACCTATGAATGAGTAGAAAGTTATTAAACCAACCAATAATAATGTGCTTGTCAGTTTCTTTTACAGAAATCCTATGGTACAGAGACTGCATGAAAGCAAAGAAGGTAGTCAGTATGGACAAGTTGTCAGCCACATTCCAAATCTTGATCTGAATGAGAACATTTCTA
>NW_012108463.1:398619-399638 GCF_000951045.1 Mandrillus leucophaeus | reverse complement strand
AGTGGAAATCCAGCTTATAAATGTACAATATGTGGGAAAGCTTTTCATTTTCTCAATTCAGTAGAAAGATATCAGAGAACTCACACAGGAGAAAAACCCTATAAATGTAAACTATTTGGTAAAGCGTTCACTGTTTCCGGTTCTTGTCTAATACGTGGACGAACTCACACTGGAGAGAAACCCTACGAATGTAAGGAATGTGGGAAAACACTCAGATTTTCTTGTTCTTTTAAGATGCATGAAAGGACTCACACTGGAGAAAGATGTACCAAATGTGATAAAGCCTTCAGCTGTTCCACTTCCCTTCATGACCATGGAAGCATTCATACTGGAGGGAGACCCTATGAATGTAAACAATGTGGCAAAGCCTTTAGTCGTTTGAGTTCCCTTTGTAACCCTAAAAGTACTTATACTGGAGAGAAACCCAATGAATGTAAACAATGTGACCAAGCCTTCAGTCGCCTCAGTTCCCTTCACCTCCACCAAAGAATTCATACTGGAGAAAAACCCTATGAATGTAAGAGATGCGGTAAAGCCTACACTCGTTCCAGTTACCTTATGCACCACTAAAGAAGTCATGATATAGAGGTTGGGTGTAATGACTCAGCCTATAATCCCAGCTGAGGTGGGATTATATTGGCCTTTGGGAGGCCAAGGTGTGTGTATTACTTGAGCCCAGGAGTTCATAACCAGCCTGGATTAAAACAATGTGAAACAACCTGGGCATCGTGGTGAAACCCTGTCTCTACAAAAAGTAAAATAATGCCGGGCCGGTGGTTCACGCCAGCTACTCAGGAGGCTGAGGCAGGAGAATGGTGTGAACCCGGGAGGCGGAGCTTGCAGTGAGCCGAGATCGCACCACTGCGCTCCAGCTTGGGCGACAGAGGCAGACTCCATCTCAAAACAAAAACAAAGAAAATAGTCAGCTGGGCATGGTGGCACATTTCAGTTGTCTTAGTTCTTTTTCAAGGACATAAAAGGCCACGGGGGGTTGGGGGGAAGCCCTGTGCATGCGGATC
>NW_012108463.1:393143-396049 GCF_000951045.1 Mandrillus leucophaeus | reverse complement strand
AGCAGGCAGTTTTGAGGCCCTGGCTTATGAATGCACAAAAGCACAGCACATAAGCCAACACTTAAGTCCTAATTAGGAAGAATCAGGCTGTATCTCTGTAGCCCCTGCATCTGCTCTGGTCACCATCTCTGTATGCTTAGGCCAGCCATGTGAACATTATTAATTATTTTACACTCCAAGACAATAGTTATTATGTAAGGAGAAGTAGTGGCCTTGTTGTTTCTTGTGCTGCTGCTCCCCTTCCTGCTGTACCATACACCCTCCTGATGAGGTGTACATCTATGGTGCCTCATGGTTCAGGCACTGCTGAGTAAAGAAAATGGGAAGAAATAGTTTGATATTAGTCCCTACCGAACCATATGAAGAAGCGTCTCAGCTGCTTTCATTGAAAAATTCCTGGCCAGTGTGTGGGCTTTTTTATAACTACTGCTTATCAGCATGGCAAAAGTCTCATCTTCGGACTGCAAGTCTTGATGGCCTTAGTTATAGTGGCCTTACTGCATGTGGAGCTAACCCCAGGAAGATGGAGTGGCACTCTCTGGAGGATTAGGTGGTCTCCTCCAATGTGGGTTGATGGGCTCCTCAACTCTTTCCTTTAACCATGCAGAGAGTCTACACTGCCAGTGATCATGTGCCACAACTCTATAGATGTGGAAATTCAAAATATTCAAAATATTCTGAAATAGTTTCCATTGAAAGGAAATAGAAAACGGGTCTGGTGCCGCGCTCCGGTTAAGAGAACTAGTAGATGGCTCACAAGAACACTCTGTCGCTACTGTCTGTGCCTCTGTCACAGCAGATATCCTGATCCTTCAGTTTTAAGGGTACAGGGCCATTTTCCTCCCTTTCTTACTGGTAGTTCTCAAGATAACTGTATGATATGCTGGGAAGGCAATATCCTGATAATCAAGTGACATTGGTCAGAACAGCCCAGGCTCTGTTAGAGTCCCTGCTCAAAACAGAATGGTCTTTAACGCTTGTGTCCAGCAAACCACATCCTGGGAGAAAACTCAACGTGGGCTTCTTTCTGGGGTTCCTCAGCTGTAGTGCAAGTGAAGCGTTTACAGTCAAAACTCCATCCATCTGCTCTGGGCAGCCTTCCTGATCTTGTGGTAGTGGTTCATATTGAATCCTAGACTTCTGTTGTCTTTTGTTTGCTATTTGTAAGTAATAAATTCACTTCATGGAATTTATCTATGAATGTATTTGGCCTCATTGTACTCAGAAAAGTTGGTAGCCATTGCACAGTGAACCCGCTTCATAATTGGTGAAAACACCTATGGCCCCCTTGTGCACAGCAAGGAGGTTCATTCAGCCAAACAGAGACTTCATGTTTATAAAACCCTGTAGCACAATTATTACCATGTGGGAGGCCTTTAACAATGGTGATGCTGATTTGAAAAACTCTGAAGGAAGAAATTTACCCAAATGGGTTGGGTACATGGGAGTTCCTCCTAATTCCAAGAAACCCTTACTCCCCTCCACCTAAAATGAGTGGAGAGGCCAGGTGCGGGGGCTCAGGCCTGTAATACGAGCACTTTGGGAGGCCGAGGTGGGCAGATCACAAGGTCAGGGGTTCAAGACCAGCCTAACATGGGGAAGCCCCATCTCCACTAAAAATACAAAAATTAGCCGAGCGTGGTGGCAGGTACCTGTAATCCCAGCTACTTGGGAGGCTGAGGCAGGAGAATCGCTTGAACCTGGGAAGCGGAGGTTACAGTGAGTGGAGACAATGCCACTGCACTCCAGCCTGGTTGACAGGGCAAGACTCCGTCTCAGGGGGGCAAAAAAAAAAAAAGTGGATAAGAACTGAAACAGGTTTAAAATTTCAACTAATTGGAAATGCAAGTTTACAAAAATAAAATTTAAAATAAAAGGTTAAATGAGTGCTCATTGAATTTTATGCCTCCACAAAATAGGTTGTGAGTTAACTTCCACATTTATTGAAAGCCACCAAAGTTGGGAAGCCTCCGCGTCTGAAATTCACAAGTGGCTCAAATAAGAATTATACCTGGGGATACCCCAAAGTTTAAATATAGTATCCCCTATGATATTATGAGGAATTACTGTACATAAATCAGGTTGTCTTCCTTTAACTCTGAAAATCATATTATCTTGCCTAAATTCTCCATAACGCATCGCTACGCAGTATCCTATAGTGGACATGGCTTTTCTGACCAATGATCACTAAAATTAAGTGTGTGCGACTCACCTATGTTCTTATCAAAATGGAAATCCCTGAATCCCACCAGTTAGAATAATATGACAGAATGTCAGATTTATGGAATATATAAGTTTTCTGTAAGGTTATTAGGTATTGATTCCATTTTATTAATAGATATCAATATATATAGATTACCTATTTCTTCTGTGTTTTAGTATTAATAGATTGTGTCTTTTAATTCATCCAGTTGGTCTAATTTACCAAGTTTGTGGGTTATGGAGATTGTAATATTCTTTATGATTTTATCATCCATGGGCTCTCTAATATAAAGGCTTCTTTTAATTCTTAAATTGTTAGGTTGGTGCAAAAGTAATTGTGGTTTTGGACCGTGAATTTTAAATTTTTATAACTAGGCTGCAACACATCTTTATTAATCAAAATAGAACCCATTACAATGGGCTGGGCACAGTGACTCCTGCCTGTAATCCCAGCACTTTGGGAGGCTGAGGCAGGCGGATCAGGAGGTCAGGAGTTTGAGACCAGCCTGACCAACATGGTGAAATCTCGTCTCTACTAAAAAGACAAAAAGTAGCCGGGAGTGGTGGCATGTGTCTGTAATCCCAGCTACTCAAGAGGCTGAGGCAGGAGAATCTCTTGAACCCAGGAGGCAGAGGTTGCGGTGAGCTGAGATTGCACCTTTGCACTCTGGCCTGGGTGACAGAGTGAGACTCTGTCAAAAAAA
>NW_012108463.1:390126-391323 GCF_000951045.1 Mandrillus leucophaeus | reverse complement strand
GGACCCCGGAGGCAGAGGTTGCAGTGAGCCGAGATCATGCCACTGCACTCCAGCGTGGGCTACAGAGCGAGACTCTGTCTCAAAAAAACTAACTAACTAAATAAATAATATATGTGTGTATATATATTAAAATGTACACACACACACATATATATTTGAAGTATTTTCCAATGAGAGCAGGTGTTCCGGAAGATCTCATTTAAATACAGAATCTGAATGGAGGCCCATCATGTCACACCTTCCATTTTTTCATCTGTGCAGCTGGGCTTTTCTCCTCTTCTCTGCTGGACTCTGCTGTTTCTCACAAGGTGTTCGGAGAGTCTGCCCTGAATCCTACAACCAGGAAATGAGAAGCACAGAGTGACACCAACAGGAGAACATAAAGATGTGGTGACAGTTGTCCTCCTCCTGCAGAGTCCAGAGCAGTGCACTCCTACCGCTGCTGCCCTAGTTAAGCCTGAGGGCCAGCATGCCTGATGATAGTCTGGAAGTGCTGCAGTCAGGGTCCCCACAATGGGCACCCAGCCAGTGCCCTTGCACCCTGCATGACCGTGGCCATTGTCACCTCAGAGCCCCTGGGTACAGAACAATGCATCCTACCAGAGCTGCATGTGAGGAAGGACCACGTGAGTCCCGGGAAAGAGCTGAGGCCCTGCGGGGGTAGGTGGCCAGGACCGAGACCTGATGCCTGTGTGGAGAATCATCTGTGGATGTGAGTGGCACTGTGGGGCCAGTGCCTGGGTTCTGCTGCTCCCCCTCCTCAAAGATCAGGGCCCGAGCAGGGGCTGGCGTGTGTGTGACACCTGGAACTGCAGGGCCACCACCCATGTGTGAGGCCATCATGGGGACCTGAACACGGTGTCGTCTGCAGACCCCACCCATCCATTAGCCCCAATTCCTGGCCAACTTCTGCCAAGGCGAGAGGGTGGAATTTGGAAGGTGGGTGTAAGCTGAAGCCTGTCCCCCAGTGGCTGACATACAGTGGTGACACTGTGTGTGGGGTGAAGAAAGAGAGATCAGACTGTTATTGTGTCTATGTAGAAAGACGAAGACATAAGAAAGTCCATTTTGATCTGCACTAAGAAAAATTCTTCTGCCTTGAGATGCTGTTAATCTGTAACCCTAGCCCCAACCCTGTGCTCACAGAAGCGTGTGCTCTATTGACTCAAGGTTGAATGGATTTAGGGCTGTGCAGGA
>NW_012108463.1:388481-389528 GCF_000951045.1 Mandrillus leucophaeus | reverse complement strand
TGTGCCTGGCAGCAGGGTGGTGCCTGTGGAGGCTTGGCTACTCTATGTCTCACTGCTACCTCCCCAGGGGAAGCAGACCCTGTGCCCTTAGTGCCCCTCATACCCAGTCCCTCACATTCTTCACTTGGCATCCCCCTGCCTAATTCTCCCAACTCAGGCCCTGCCAGGTTTCTCCAGGCCCTGTAGGCCCTGGGATGGGATCAAAGGAGGCAGCAACTGTGCTGCCTGCCTCTGCCTGAAGTCAGGGATCCCTGGCCGCTACTGACATCTGGTGGGCAGGGTAGGTGGGAAGGTCAGGGGTCAGCTTTTCCACTCCCCAGCGTGCACCGGCTAAGTCACCAGGTGTAACTGGTCTGGAGGCTGATCTGTGTCCTCCACAGTCCCTTGATGAATTATATTGAAACCAATCCTTGTGTGAATGACAAGACCTCTTGTTGCCACCCAGATCAAACCAGAATCGAAAGACTATTGCACTTGGGCCCAGAGCCTGGGGCTGAGGATGCCATGACCACCCCGTTCTCTTCCTTCTGGGGTCCCCAGGAAGCTCCCAGGACTGAATGATCCCCATAAAACACAGTGGCCAGGATGGGGGGCTGGAGGTCAATGCCTTCCCGCCCCTACCACCACAACCTAGAGGCCCCCATGGAGGTTGGCCCTGAACTGTGGGTCCCTGTGCGATGCAGGCTCCCACGGATACTTCAGGGGATGATCATGAGTCCTCCTGGCTGACAGGAGTCTGGTGGGCACTGGGTGTGTGGGGCCTGTGTAGGTGGGTTGGACAGCAATGGGCCTAGCCAGGGAGCCAGGGACTGGTGTGGCCAACGTGGGCAGCAATATGTTGCCAGAACCAAAACTACAGTGCAACCAGCCCAGCTAGTAGGGAGAAGGAGGCCTGCCTAGCAGGACCATCCACCCCTGTCCTGGCCCCAAGCCCAGGCTGCCTGCCTGTGCTGGACATTGCCTGGTCCAGGAGGCCTGGGCATGATGGTCAGGTGGTGTGTCCCTGGGTTCCAGGCCTTGGTGGTCCCTTGGGAGCTGAGCATCCTC
>NW_012108463.1:375234-388121 GCF_000951045.1 Mandrillus leucophaeus | reverse complement strand
GCTTGTGAGACCCAGTTGGCCAAACTTGGTGTCCTATTTTTATTTTGGCCTTTTTCTTAGTGTGTGTTTTCTCTAACTACTGCTGTGTAGAACCTCTATATGAGTTTTAGGTAGAGAATCTTGCCCACCCAGAGGTCCCCCATCCCAGAGAGCCTCCACTTCGGCCCCCCTCCCCCCGTCTGGTCCTGCCTATGCTCCGCTTGGTGTGACTGTTGAGTGTGATCGATCCACACAGCTGCTTGACCCTGCATCTTCTTCCTTCTTGTTGCTGAGGCCAGTTCTGTTCTCTCTTTCTCCACCTGAACTGCACTTGAAGCCGCGATGAAGGATGAGAAGTGGTTGCTAAGAAGGACCCTCCTGCAGCGAATCTGCTGTGAGGAGGCTGCGCTGGCCCAGCCTGTCATTTCCTTCTCTAAGCTCAGTCCAGAGGTCGGCAAGGGGCAGCCTGTCCCTGCCTGCTCTTGTGGCTCGTGAATCAAGAATGGATTTTACATTTCCAAATGGTTGAACAAATAAACAAATAACACTTCTTGACACTGAGAAGTTTCCATGTCCATAAGTAAAGATTTATGGGGGTGCAGTTATGCCCATCTCTTCACAGGCCACCTGCAGAAGGCTGCTGTCGTGCAGCCGTGGCAGAGTTGCATCCTTGAGACAAAGATCAGTGGCAAAGCTGAAAATACTGATTCCTGGCTCTTTAGGGAAACAGTTTCCAGTCCCTGGTTTAAGGGCTGTGCGGCAGGATCCCAGGATCTTGATCAGATTATTCCTCACTCAGGGCCTGCTGTGGCCTTCGCTAGTATGTCTGCAAAGTCTGTGTGCTATGGTGCCTCTCATGGGGGCATTGAGCTCTGTCGTGCTAGATTTCAGGGTGTCTGCCTCATGGTCATCTGTCTCACCAACAGAGACCCTGTATCCAGATTCAAACGAGCAGGAACAGTTGGTCTTTGGCAGCAGGGATGTCTTAGAGCTTAGCTGTCACCCACCCTGAGGTGGTCCCATGACACCCACTGTCTGGGTGAAGGTTGGGGCAGGGCCGGTGTCCTGAACTGCCGTGTGATGTGGATCATAATAGCTGGGGGTCGGGGGGAGAGGGGGTTGCTATTACTCCCCATATGGCGGCGGGTGCCTCACCCCCCCGCGATGTGGATCTAAGAGCCAATTACTCCCCCCTGCAATGTGTGTCCATTATTAGCAGTCTCTTTTGTTCAGGATATTAGGAACAATTTCACAGGTTGTGTGTACACAGCCTGCGATCAGAGAAGGAATACCATCCTCTGCACCTCCAGATATTAGGAACCATATCACACAATGGGTGTACACTTTTTCAGAGATTTGGGGTAATGTTGTCCTGTGTTTCCCTGAATATTCGGAGACATATCACAGGGTGACTGTACAACCACTACTGTCTTGACAGGAACATCATACTTTACCTACTGGAAATTAGGAGCAATATCACAGATTAGGTGTCAAGCCACTGTCATATTGGAAGTAATATCATGCTGTCCCCCACAAGTTATGAGGAACAATATCACAGGGGGGTGTCTACCTTCTCCGGTAGTGGGAGTAGTATCATCATCTCTTCCTTTAGATGACAGGAACAATATCACAGGGTAGGTGTATACCCTGTGTGTTTTTGGAAGCGATGTCATTCTCTCTTCTTTTAGGTTTTAGGATTCATATCACAGGCGGGGTGTATACCCCTTGTTATATTGGATGGAATCTCATTTTCTTTCAACCTGCATCTTTAGAACAATATCCTATGGGGGCTGTCCATCCCTTCAATATTGGTACTAACACCATCTTCTCCTTTCCTGGATATCAGAAACAATATCACAGGAGGGGTGTACACCCCTTGCAATGCTGGTAGTAATATCACCTCTCCCCTGTGGTTATTAAGGACAAAATCCCAGGGTGGCTGTATGGTTCCTACTTTATTGGGAGTAGTATCATCCACTCATCCCCTGGATAAGAGGAACCATATCACTGAAGAAGTGTCCACCCACTTCGATATTGTCAGCCATGTCATCTTCTTCCCACCTGGATATTAGGAACGATATCCTAGGTTTGGGGGCTGTGTATATCCACTGCGATATCGAAAGTAAAATCAGCCTCTTTCTTGCTGGATATTAGGAACTCTATCACAGGTGTGTGTGCACCTTCTGGGATATTGGGAGTACTATGAGCCTCCACCCTGCTGCATATTCGGAACAATATACGGGGGGCAGGGTGGTTACAGCCCCTGAGATATTGAGAGCAATATTCTTCTCTTTCCCCTGTACATTAGGGTCTACATCACAGGGGTCGGTACACCTTCTGTGATACTAGGATTAATGTTGTCCTCTCCCCTACTGAATGTCAAAAACAGTATCACAGAAGGGTGTACACCCGCTGTGATATGGCCAGTAATATCATCGTCTCTACCTTTGGATACTAGGAACAACATCACAGAGGGTGTGTACGCTCCCCTGCGATATAGGGCATAATGTTATCCTCTCTTCCCCTGGATATTAGGACCGATATCCCTGGTGGTGGGAGGTGGAGTACATTTAGAACAATATCACTGGGTGGGTGTACACCCCCTGCGATATTGGGTGTAGTATCATCCTCACTTCCCTAGGATATTAAGAACAATATCACAGGAGGGGTGTACAACCACAGACCCTGCGTTACTGGGAGCAATAGCATCTTCTCCCCCTCTCAATATAAGGAACAATATCCCAGGGTGGGTGTACATCCCCTGCAATATTGGGCGTAATGTCTTCGTCTTCCAACATGGATGTTGGGTGTAGTGTCACAGAGGGGTGTACGCCTTCTTCGATATTGGGAGCAATATCACCCTCTCCCCTCAGGATTGTAGGCAAAATATCAAAGGAGTTTTACAACTCATGCGATATGAGCAGTAATATCATCCTCTCCCCACCTAGATGTTAGGAACTGTATCACAGACTACTGTACACTTCTTGCGATATTGGGAGTCATATCATCCTCTCCCATCATGGATATTAAGAACAATATTACAAAGGAGGTGTACACCCCCTGCCATATTGAGAGTAATATTATGCTCTCCCTTTCGGGATATTAGGAACAATATCGCAGGAGGTGTGTATAACCACTGCGATATTGGCAGTAATATCATCCTCTCTCCCTGAATATAAGAAACAGTACCACAGGAGGATGTACACACCCTGTGATATTGGGAGTCACATCATTTTCTCTCCTTCTGGGTATTCGGAACAATATCACAGTGGATATGTACACCCCCTGCGATATTGCCACGAGTATCATCGTCTCCCTCCCAGGATATAGGGAACAGTATCACAAGGGGGTGTACATCCCCTGCAATACTGGGAGTAATATCTTCCTCTCCCCCGCTGGCTATTAGGAACAATGTCGCAGAAGGGGTGTACACCCCCTGCTCTATTGGGAGTATATCGTTCTCTCTGTCCCTGGATATTAGGAACAATATCACTAGGGAGGGTACACCTCCTGCAATATTGAGACTATTGTCATCCTCTCACCCCCTAGATATTAGGAATCATATCATAGGCGTGGTGTACACCCACTGCGAAATCGGAAGAAATAGCATCCTCTCCACCTTTGGATGTTAGGGACAATATCACGGGGGAGGTCTACGCAACCTGCCATATTGGGAGTCGTATCATCCTCTCCCACCCAGTATATAAGGAACAAGATGACCGAGTGGATGTACACCTACTGCGATAGTTTCAATAATGTTATCCTCTACACCCTAGCTATCAGGAATAACATCATAGAGGGGTGTACACTTTCTTCGATATTGGGAGTGATATCATCCTCTCCCCGCCGGATATCAGGAACAAGTCTATTAATTATTAAAATTAATACATATAATAAAAATTAATAGTAATCATCGTTATTAATAATCACAGTAAAGATAGTAAAAATTAATACTGGTTAAAAATGTTAACGATTAGTCAAATAATGGTAATATCACTATTAATAATAAAATAATGATAGCAGTTAATGTCACTTAAATCAATACTAAGAGATGCTGGTAATAAAATAATAATTAATATTAAGAACTAATAATATTGTTAAATGATATTAATATTAATAATTAATTTTAATCATGCATAATCATATATTTAACAAAAGTATGCATAATTAATAATGGTATCCTATTAATTAATATCATTGATAATTATCAAAATTGATCATTGATGTTTAATAATTAATCATATTATTACTCCTAATACCGCAGGGGGTGTACACCTACCTGCGATGTTGTTCCTAATAGCCAGGGACAGAGAGCATGATATTAGTTTTAATATCGCAGTAGGTGTACATTCACCCTGTGACACTGGTACTAATATCTCAGTGGGCAGAGTATGACATGACTCCCAACAAAGCAATGAATGGACAGCCACCTGGTGATATTGCTCCTAATATTCACGGAAGAAGCATATGATATTACTCCCAATATCGCAGGGAGGGTACAGCTCTTCTGTGATATTGTTCCTAGTATCCGGAGGGGGAGAGGATGATAATAATTCCAGTATCGCAGGCTGTGTTAACCCGCCCTGTGATACTGTTATTAGTATCCTAGAAGGGAGAGGATGATATGACTTCCCATAGAGCAGGAGGCGTACCCCCAGCTTGGGATATTGTTCCTAATATCCATGGAGAGGAAAGGCTGATATTACTCCCAATATGGCAGGGGGTGTACATCCACCCTGTGATATTCTTCTTAATATCTCAAGGCCGAGAGGTTGATATTACTCCCAGTATCACAGACACTGTACACCCCCGTGTGATAGTCTTCCTGATATCCAGAAGGGAAGAAGATGGTATTAATCCCCATATCGCAGCAGGTGAACACCCACTCTGTGACATCTTTCAGAATTTGCAGGGGGAGAGAGGATAATTTCATTCCCAATATTGCAGAAGATGTACAAGCCCCACCCCGTGATATTATCCTGAATATTCCAAGGCACAGAAGATGATGTTGCTCCCAATATCGCAGAAAGTGTACACCCCCCAGTGATGTTGTTCCCATGATCCAGGAGGGAAGAGGATGATATTACTTTTAATATCGCAGGAGGTGTACACGCCCCCGGTGATACTGTTCCTAATTTCCACCTGGGAGAGGATATTACTCCCAGTATCGCAGGGGTTATAAACGCTCCTTTGATATTGTTCCTAATATCCAGGCGGGGAGAGGATGATATTCCTCCCTATATTGCAGAGCATGTACACTCGTCTTTGATACTGCTTGTAATGTCTAGGGGGGAAATGCTATTACTCACAAAATCGTAAACACCTGTGTGTCCACCGTGGATCCTAATATCCAGGTAGGGAAATTACTCCCCAAGACATGGGGGGTGTCCACCCCGCCTGTCACATTGTTTCCTATACCCAGGGAGGAGAGGATGATATCGCTACAAATATCGAAGAAGTGAACACGCCCCCTGTGATATGGTTCCTAATATCCACGTTGGGAGAGGATGATATTACTCTCAGTATCACAGGGGTTGTCCAACCCGCCTGAGATATTGTTCCTACTATCCAGAATAAGAGAGAATGATATTACTTCCAATAGTGCAGGGTGTGTCCCCCGCCATGTGATATTATTCTCAAGAGCTAAAGGAAGAGAAGATAATGTTATTCTTTGTACTGTAGTGGGTGTACAGCCAACAGAGATATTGTGAGGGAGGTGAGGCAACCCCCGAGCAAAAACCGCACCCCCTCGGCTATTAGGAGCCACCTCACAGGGGGGTGAGGCACCCCCGCGAGTTTGGGACTAATAGCCACCCACTCTCCCCCCCTGGCTATTAGGAGCCACCTCGCCGGGGGTGGTGAGGCACCCCCGGCGAGGTGGGGACTAACAGCCACCCTCTCTCCCCCGCTGCCTATTAAGAGCCACCTCGCCCAACGTGGATATTGGCCATAGTGTCACAAGGGGGTGTTCGCCTTCTTCGATATTGGTAGCAATATCATCCTCTCCCCTCAGGATTGTAGGCAAAATATCGAAGGGGTTTTACAACTCATGCGATATGGGCAGTAATATCATCCCCTCCCCATCTAGATGTTAGAAACTATATCACAGGCGACTGTTCACTTCTTGCGATATTGGCAGTCATATCATCCTCTCCCATCATGGATAGTAAGAACAATATTACAAAGGAGGTGTACACCCCCCGCCATATTGAGAGAAATATTATGCTCTCCCCTTTGGGATATTAGGAACAATATCGCAGGAGGTGTGTATAACCACTGCGATATTGGGAGTAATATCATCTTCTCCCCCTGAATAAAAGAAACAATATCACAGGAGGATGTACACACCCTGTGACATTGGGAGTCATATCATTTTCTCTTCCTCTGGATATTCGGAACAATATCACAGTGGGTGTGTACACCCCCTGAGATATTGCCACGAGTATCATCGTCTCCCTCCCAGGATATAGGGAACAATATCACAAGGGGGTGTACACCCCCTGCAATATTGGGAGTAATATCTTCCTCTCCCCCGCTGGCTATTAGGAGCAATGTCACACAAGGGGTGTACACTCCCTGCTCTATTGGGAGTGATATCCTCCTCTACTTCCCTGGATATTAGGAACAATGTCCCTAGGGAGTGTACACCTCCTGCAATATTGAGACTAATATCATCCTCTTGCCCCCTGGATGTTAGGAATCATATTGCAGGGGTGGTGTACATCCCCTGTGAAATCGGAAGAAATATCATCCTCTCCACCTTTGGAACACTTGTTAACATAACTTCGTATGTGGGGAGGACTCGAGTGATTAATCGAATGTTTCATCAGGTGTGGTTCTTCTGTTTCCCAGTTTTGACACAATATTTGGCGAAATTTCCAGGCACTCCTGTGGTCAGCTTCACGGTTTCACTCTGTCACTTTCTAATGCAGTATTCTTTGGGAGTCTTTCAAATTAAGCACCATCATTTAAAAATAAGTTTTATAATATGCAGTTTCAGGTTAATTCTTTACCTTTGTGTCTCAGGCAGTAGCTACCTACCTGTGAGTAGTCACAAATGTTCACGCAGTTTTCCAGGGCGGCCTTTGCATTTACTGGAACTATTAAGAGCTCGTTCCTGCTTCGGGCTGCGATTGACACGCAGTACACGTGAGGCCGTGCGTGGCTTAGCGTCTTCTGCAGGCTTAGAGGTTACCTTCTGTTCTTCCCCAAGCCTGCTGCGCTGTGCCGAGTGTTCACTGCGGGCAACGGTCACGCTGTCTGGCACAGGCCACCGAGGCCACAGGGCAGGCTCCACATAGGGGAGCCTGCAGAACGGCAGAGTCCGGCCTCCTCGCCACCCTTCAGGGGGAGCAGAAAGCGCAAGCCTGTGATCAGAGCTGTGCTAGCCCAGAAAGCCTCCGAACAGGTTGAATTGAGGAATCAGCTCCTACCAACTGCCCATGTTTAGGATGTGTTTGAGTTTTTGTGATTTTTCCTGCACTGAAGCTACTGGGCTGGCTCTGAGTCACCGTCATGGGACTTCACGTTGCCCCGACGGGAAGCGGCGGGGGAGGAGGGCAGCACAGAGGCTTGCGGCCGTGATAATGAAAGGCTTGTTGCCTCTTGGGACAGCGAGTTCAAGCTCTTTGTAATTGTCAGCGTAAAGAGTGAACCGCTGAAGACATGGCTGTAATTCAGGGTGGCATGGTTGATTGTCATGGTTGATAGCAGGTACCTGCCTCTAAAATGACGGTACCCGTAGTGCGGCTCCAGGAGGGCAGCTCCTGCCAAACACACGTGCTCCTGGGCCCCTGCAGACAAGGTCGTGTTGCCAACCAGGCCTGCAGCTGTGGGTGCAGCGGGGTCTTCATGGCACTGAGCGCCTCCCTCGTTTGCTTGTGGGGCCCAGCCCTCCGTCCCTCCCGGTCCCCAGTGCGGCTCCTCCCTGGGTTCTCCCAGCCCCGTGCACACCTCCGTCTTCACAGCTTCCGTAGTTTTCTCGTGGGCGGCCCAGGTGGGCGCCTGGGCAGGGGTCGTGTGTTAGTCGAGTTCTCTCCAGCCTTCCCTGGCTAGTGGCTCAGCAGGTCCCTTCAGATGAGTCAGCCAGCTGTGTGCCCGCATGTTCAGGATACTTGTCAGGGTCCTTCCTCAGGTCAGAGCAAGACCGACACTCACCTCCTCCATAGGACTTTGGAGCCCGTCCTGGAGAGACGCCAGCCACATCCAGAAGGGCCGCCCGGGTTCCCGTGGGCTGGTGGGAGTGACTTCTGAGCCACTCGAGGCCCCACTTTGTGTTCCTACACCCCACAAAGTCACTTAAAGCACCATGTTCTGGTGCCGTGTGCCTCTGGAGTGTGGCATAGAAGCCTGGACGGGGATCTGAGCGGGCGCTGCCTTCCTCAGGCTGCACTTGTGTTTTAGGGCCCCTGGAACACTCGTGGCTGTGATTCTCGCCACTGTCTGGGCTTCCCTAGACGATTTCACCCGCAGCCTGAGGGCCACATCGGCAGCCACCGAGGAGCCAGCAGGTCCGACGTTGGTCTCACTCAGTCCTTCTCGACTTTGGTGACAGAGGAGACAGCAAAACTTCAGCTGGGAGTCCCAGGCCTTCTCTGCTTGGGGTCCTGGGACTGAGATAGCACAGATCCTGCCATCGACGTGCTGGGGGCCCCGCTGTGCGGCTCCCTCCTCTGGTCAGGGGCCGCTCCCTTGGGCTGGGCAGCTCCGGGTCCTCTCACTCAGGGGCTCAGGGTGGGTCCTGGATGCAGAGAGAAGGAGAAGGGCGGCAGTTTGAGCCCAACTGTGTTGGCTTCATCTTCTGCTTCTTGTCGCTAAATACATTTGCAAAGTTTTCCAGATGAAAACTCAGAAGGGATTTTTAATGACTGGAATCTGTGAATTCCATGGAACCCAATCTGTCCACCTCTTTCACCCACCTCACTTCTCCCCGTTGGGGCTGATTTTGGCAGCCTTCATAGGGGCAGGGACGCAAGGGGTGGTGGCCAGCCCTCGGCCCTGTGTCCCTCCTCTCCTCCCCTCAGCGCCACAGCATTTCGGTGTCATCTCCTTCCCTGCACGAGTCCTCATGAAAACCACGTGCGGCTGGAGGGAGATGCCTGTGCCCGCTCCTGTGACCTTCCCGGCCAGCCCGGCTGCAGCGGCCCTTCGGCAGGCATCTGTCTGGTACTGTCTCCGTGCCCCTCCCATCACCTGACGCTCGTGCTCCTGAATTTTCACGCGTGTGCTCCATGCAGCCACCTCACGGGCTCCCTGGGAACGGAGACAGTGTCTCACGCCAGTCAGAATGCTCTTCTCTGTCCACTGAATAGTCCAACACAGAATCATTCCTCTGTGATTATTTATGCTTTGTTATGTAGAACTGGAATAAAGAAAAAGTGAATTTAGACATTACAGCCCTCAGGTTGAAGCTTAGTAATTGCATTAGGGAATTAAATGAGAGCATTTGAGCTTCTCAAGTTCTAATTCCACATCTTCGTATCCCCATCACCCCATACCCAGTGTCTAACACAGCTCTTGGTCTAGGAGTTTCTTGATAAATGCTTACTGAATTGAACTGAACTGAGCTTAACGTTCCTACCCAGAGTTAGAAGCTAGTCCCTGAGCAAATTGCATTTAGAACGTGAGTTTGACGTTACTATGGTAAGGGGTATCCTACACGTCATAATTTCTAGTCAATATCAGCTATTTAGTCAAATAGAGTCAAGTATAGAGAGGCATTGGCCCACCTGGCGAAAGGGCAAGGTACGGTGCTTTAGGTCCAGGTCCCCAATATCAACTATGAAAATAAAACGTTGTGAACTCCAATTGCAGCCCTGTCCTCAGCTGGTCACTGTTTATGCTAACAACTACAAACAGCTTGAACTTGCTGTCCTGAGAGGCAACACACCCTCCATTCTCTCTGCAGTGTAGCTGCCTTGGTGGATGGAACATGTCCCTCCCCCCTCCCTCCCCCCCTCCTCCCTCCTCTCTCCCTCTCTCTCCCTCCTTCCCTCCCTCCTCCTCTCTCCCTCCCTCGCCCTCCTCTCTCCCTCCCTCGCCCTCCTCTCTCCCTCTCTCTCCCCTCCTCTCTCCCTCTCTCTCCCCTCCTCTCTACCCCCCTCCTCCCTCCTTCTTCCTGTCTTCTCTCACCTTACTCCCCCCACCTTCTCTCCTGGGTGAGCGGCAGAAGAGAAGGGACCTCCGGAATCTTCTGCTTCATCCAAGCAGCTTGGGGGCAGCATCAACTGCTGCAATTTGGCTGCCCCAGCAGGTGCCTCAGGGCAGCCTTTCTAATGGGAGTCCTGGAATCATGTCTTTCCTTAATGTGTCCTAAAGGCTGGAGGACATGAAGTGAAACAATGCTCCATGCTCAGTCCTGTGATTTTGTGTATTTATTGGACTTACTTTGAAATTAAACTAAATGATACGCAAGGTAGAGCACGAAAAAAAAAAAGAAAAAACAGGCTATGGTGTTTGAAAAACAAACAAAACCGTTTGGTTTGTTGGTTTGTTCTTAGACCTTCGCAGGCTCCTAGGTCACACGTTTCAGTTTCTCAGCGAGTGACATTCTCTGCGGAAGCCATGTCAGCCTCTTGTTTGATGATGTCAGCCACAGCAGAAAGAAGCACTCCATAGGCTCCGTGCTCAGCACCTTGGCATGAGCTCCTGCCATCTTCTGTTCATGCTTATCACAGCTCTGTGCAGTGGGCATCCTCCTGATCCCTGTGGGAGGATAGAGGATGGAGGCGGAAGGGCGAGTGACGGCAGGATCACATGAGCGGTCTCTCCCGAAGTAGGGAGGGGAACCTTCCCAGGACCTCAGTGCCCATCATGTCCTTCCTCCTCCTCCTCTGCCTCTCTGTCACTGTTTGACTCAGGCTGCAGGGACAGACGTGAGTATGTGCAGAGTGTGTGTGCACTCCTGGGGGTGTGTGCTTATATTGGCAGGGAGGGATGTGAGCGTGTACAGAGCGTGTGTGCACACTTGGGGATATGTGCTGGCATTGGCAGGGACAGATGTGTACAGAGCATGTGTGCACACCTCGGGGTTGTGGGTTGTTGTTGGCACGGACAGACTTGAGTGTGTACAGAGCGTGTGTGCACACCTGGGGGTGTGTGCTGGTGCTGACAGGGACAGATGTGTACAGAGCGTGTGTGCACACCTGGGGGTGTGTGCTTATGTTGTTTTGTAAGCGGCAAATACGTGGCCTGTTGCGTCGGGCGGTCCTGAGCCCGTGCTGAGTCCATCAGTGGCCCTCGGGTTGGGGTCTCCATCTCCCCCGACAGCACTCGAGTGTCTTGAGGTTTCAGATTCTTCCTCTCTGGGTACTTGGGCCTCCTCAGGACCAAACATCAGAACCAGCCAATTGCAAACTACAAGAACGTTCAAATGCATCTTCAGTAGGAAAACCAAAAACAATTGCAATAATTTTCCAGCATGACCCCGTGGTTAAGCCGTTAAGTACTCCAGCCAACAGATTGAGTCACTTTAAAATTACACCAATTAAAATGGTTGTGAGAGTTGCAGAGCTTTACCGCTAAACCTTGAAATAATTGAAGAGTTCTGCTCCACTTGCTTACAAACTAGGGTTGGAGATAACTTTCAGTCCAAAGTAGCAACCTTCTAAATCCAGCTTAGATGCGAGGCTCCCACTGACACAGGAAGAGACAGTGGCCCTTGATTATTCTCCTGTGTTCAGATACTTTGTCATTTTTTTTTGTACCTGATCATCACTTCTGCTTTTCCAATTCAGACTAAAGGGAGTTTAGTTCTGTTTTGGAGAAGCTGTGGTTAGTGGTTTCTTTTCATGGCTTGCTTAATCTCTTATGTCTGGCGCTTACATTTACCCAAATAGATTTTTCTTTAGTACGGCGGTGCCATAGCCCAGGGCTTCTCCCTCCATATCTGCTCCCCAGGAGGCCCCCTAGGAATGGGTGCTAGAGATCCAGCCCCTCTCCGTGTGCCGTTTTCTTTGAGTCCAAGGTAGGTTTGGCTCAGAGAAGAAAACAGGCCTCGCGGTTAAGTGCCTCTGACTGCTTGCTTGTGAAATGTTTAATGATAAGGCGCCTTCCAAACTAATTTTACACATTGATAGTTGTAGCCTGAAGTATCACTGCAGTCATAAGAACAAGAAACAGCCCCATCAAGTAGGCAGAAAAAAGCCATAAAAGTTTAATAAAGTGCACATAAAATGGTGTTGTAAGAATGTACAGTGGGAAATGCTCTCAGTCCAGCCAGATCGGCTGTGGCATCCTCCTGTAAATACATTTAGCCACGTGTGGCCCTGATCGAAATCACTACTGTGAATTGTGATCCAGAATGTTCTTGGGGGCCGATGCCTGGACTATGCCAGCAGATGAGTCTGATTTGACGTCACGGTGGTGATGTGCTTAACACGGTCAGCTGAACTGAGGGGTGGCCACCCGTGCACTCGCCACGTGCAGCCATTATTCTTGTGATGGAGTTGCACGGGGCGTGGCTTGTCCACCTGGGCTACTTAAAGTACCAGGAACCCAACAGCGGGTGGGTGCCTCCGGACATGGGAGCTGTCTTTTTTATCCAGGGCCCTCTGGCGCTGCAGACTCTGAGTCCACGGGGAGGCACCGGAGTGCTCTGCTGGGCCATGGAGGTCCCCGAGCAGGTGGTCAGTCATTGCTTGTGGAGTGGTCCATGGCCTGTGAGTTTATTCCCTGGGTCTGTGTGGGTGAGATTAACCAGTTCACAGCTGGGCACGTACCCCTTACACAGGTGACACTAGTTAAAGTGGGATGTATATTAACTCACACGGGAGTGTGTGAGGAGCTGGGAGGGTGGGGAGGTTTGGCCCTAGCACTAGGAGCCCGGGCTCCGGACGTTCTGCGTCTTCCTGTTGAGGGGCTGTCAGGGCCGCTGTGGGTCCTGAAGACAGGGGGTGTCCTATGGACCA
>NW_012108463.1:370375-373984 GCF_000951045.1 Mandrillus leucophaeus | reverse complement strand
TGAGGGGCCTGGGATGAGGCCACATCAGTGGGAAGGAACTTGATTGTGTCAGCAGATATGTCTGTCTCTACAGGCCTGCAAGCCAGCCAGAACCCAGTTTTCCTTTGGACATCTAATGCCAGAAAAAAACCTGTTTCTTGGAGATTCTCATAATTTATATTAATGAACCGTTTGACCGTACATAAAATGTTATAAATGCATGAGGCTTTACAATTTGGCAGACGTGTAACTCACATGTCATATCAAACTGTTAAAGATATTTGTTTCACTTGAAGATTTTTAGCATTTTATGTGCAAACCAAATGCCAGTAGCATTTTGAAGGAGTATTTTGGAAAATTAAACACAGTGGGACAGTGCTGGGTCTCTGGGATGCTGGTGAGGTGGACGTGACCTCAAGCTCTTGGAGCTTGCAAGCAGGATTCCTAAATTGTCACACCTGCAGTGCTGGAAGTCAAAGCGGATTTCTGTAAATGAGGTATTAGTGCAATAAGGAACAGATGAGTGCCCTTGGAGGGCAGTTTCTGAGCCTCCCAGTCACCCCAGGAGGAAGCAGGGTGGAAGGCAGTTACCCACCAGAACCTGGACGGTGGACCATGTTTGCTGGTGGCCCTGCTTGGCAGGCCATTACGTGCAATAAGAAACAGGTGAGTGCCCTTGAGAGCGGTTTTTCGGCCCCCTTCAGAACCGCAAGTGGAAGATGCCCCAAGGTCGGGGGGTGGGAGTTCGGTTATCCACAGGAGCCTGGATGGTGGAGCTGGGTTTGCTGGTGGTCCTGCGTGGCAGGTCATTACATGCAATAAGGAACAGGTGACTGCCCTTGAGGGCGGTTTCTCGGCCTGCTTCGGAACTGCAAGTGGAAGACGCCCCAAAGTGAGTGGGGGCTGGTGGTCGGTTATCCAGTGGGGCCGGATTTGCTGGTGGGCACTGTGTGGCAGGTCACTGCGTGGAGCGATGGAAGGTGAGTGGAGTGGGAATAGAGGATGCACCCTCCACAGCTACTGCTGGGAGTTGGCTCTGGTAGCAGAAGGGGCATAGATAGAGGGATTCCCATCAGGGGCAACACGACTGGGGTCCCACGTGATCTGGATGCCGAGGTGTGGCTATATGTAATCTCAGTCTGCACAGCCGTCCTGGTGAGTGGGTTCAGTTACCTTCCCATCTCACATTTGAGAAATCTTGGGGGCTCACACCACAGCTAGGTGGGTTGGAACTAATGTCTCAGGCAGGACGTTGGCCCCAGAGCCCCGATCTTACCCCCCTGCTCTTTTGAGTCCACCAAGATTGTAGAGAGGGTTGTGTGGTGGTGGGTGGTGACTGAGAAACCAACACAGTAGAAGGGGGGGAGGAAATAAACCAGGCAGGAGACACAGGCAGTGCTTAGGAGGTCTGCACGGGGTCTGGGTGTGGGGGACACCTCTGGGCCTGTGAATCCCGTTCTGTGCTCCTGGCTTGCCCAACCTTGACCCTCAGCCACATGCTGCGTTCTTTAGGTGAAATCTCAGTCCCTTATATGGTGCGGGCATCTTTTCTCCCTGGCTTTGCCTCTCCTTAAATCACGGAGTCTCAGTGGGGATGGCGGGGTGGTTGGTGGTCCATGGAATTTGCCCTCCACCTCCCCATCCTTGTCCTGTCCTGTCTGGCCTGTTACCTGAATCTGTGTCTCTTCAGAGCCTGCAAATGAGTGGAGGCCACGGCAGCCTCTTGCTGACCGACCTCTCAAACTCTTTTATTCATCAGAATCGTGTTAAATGCTGATTCCTAGGCACCCCCATTAGACTCTACACCTGCCTGGCACGGGTACTTTGGGGAAGGTACAGAGGGTTGCTGGGCTGTTCCAAGAGGGAATTTGCATTTGTAGAATGTCCACTGTGGTCTTTCCAGCACTCTACTTTCCGCGCGCACGTGGCGTTAAACCTGGAAGACCTCTGGGTGCTGTCCTGGTGAGGAAGCCCCGGCTGGATGAGGGGCTGTTGGGGCTCGGACTTGATTCCTGGGCTGGGGGCTGGGGGCTTATTCTCTTCAGTGGGCCTGCTGATGGAATGCCCTGGGAAGTCCCGCTGTGCACTCGGGAAGGTGCAGAGACAGGCTCAGGAAAGACAGACCATGGATTTAAAAATTCCTACTGGAAAATCTTTTATGAGCAAAGTAATTTGCATCTAACTGTAGACAATCATTGCTTGAATAATTGGTTTGTTGACAAAGTTGGTCCTATGAACAGATTAAAGTTTTCTTTCATGTCTTATCTATAAATAGGAGCTATTACCGCAACCTAAATTAGCTTTAAATTTCGTATCAGATTGCAGTCCAGATTACAAACGGCTGCTTGATAATCTAATTGATAAAACGGAGAAATTTAGTGCTTGGAACCCAGAGTGAAGGGAACAGAACTGCTTTGGCTTCTCAAAAGCGTGTGACTGAGGAGTGACCTGGGGTGAAGAGAAGTGGCTGGAGTCATTACACTCGAGGAGATGATCTGCTTCAGCCTTTCTCAGCTGTCTTCTGGACAAAAAAAAAGGGTGATAAATGGAAAAAATTCAGCACTGAGTTCGTCTATGCCCTGAGCTTCTCATACGGTCATTAATGGGCTGTATCTGTGAAGCCTCCATACAGGCACGAAGGAACTAGGCTAGAGTAAGGCGGCCGGCGACCTCTGGCATCTGGACTGCGTGTCATTTCCTAAAGCCCTTTTGGGTTAAATGACAGTGGCAATGTCGTTGTTTGGAGGAGTGTAATCTCACGTATGAGATGCAGATTTTAAATGATGCAGATTTTCCTGACCAAAGTCAGGAAGCTTGGTGGGAGTGGCTGTCTTCCAAGTGGTTTTCTGTGCTGCCATGGATGAGGCGTGGATGTGTCATCTGTTGGTGAGATCCACTGGTGAAGGAGCTAAGCAAACCATGGAGGTCGGGGGTGTGAAGCTGCATCTCTTCTGGCATCCCAAGGAAATACATTTTGTAAAACTTGTGAATTTGACCCTAACCCTGAGTGTGGAAGTCTGGTGCAGTGTCTTGAGCCCTCTTTTGCAGTGAGGGTGAGTGACTGTAAATGACCGATTCCTCAGTGGTGAAAGTTCAAATTTAGCTTCCCTGAGGAAGCCAGACCTCGGTCGCCCGTATCTCCATTGTAAACACTGCGGCCCCTACGCGGGTGGCTGCAAGTTTCCAGGCCTTCCTTGGAGAAGCAGCCGTGAGGTGCTTGATGATTTGATAACATCAGCCACCTTCTGTCTTCTGTCTAATCACGGTACAAATGATTTTCCTACAAGGAAATGGATCTGGTTTCTTTCCGATCGTTGGAAGAAGCAGCCCGCCTAGGGACTGCACCGTCCTCTACACTTTCACAGCGAAGCCTGTGTCTGTCTCCAAGGAGTGTCACGTGTGTCGTGGGAATCGCCTCCTTAATTCCTCCTGCTTTTGAGGGCTCGGGCAGCTCTGCCTGTTTCACCCGGGATGAGCAGCGGGTGGTCTCTGGCTGCTGTGGGACCAGGGCTTGTGTTTCACCCGGGACGAGCAGCGGGTGGTCTCTGGCTGCTCTGGGACTAGGGCTTGGGGGTGCATCATCACATCCGGTGGCCTGTCCAGGTGGGCATCATTGTCTTTTGCCTGTTG
>NW_012108463.1:364975-365435 GCF_000951045.1 Mandrillus leucophaeus | reverse complement strand
TTTTCTTAACTGCTTTTTTCTCCCCCGATCCTTGGGGAACTTCTATCTTCATATCTTCTTAAAAGATATGGTTAAATTCAACACTGAAATTTAAATACATGCTTTCATATTTTTCTTTAAACTGATGTATCTGACATTGGTAAAGAACTAACTG
Source organism: Mandrillus leucophaeus (assembly GCF_000951045.1). NCBI lineage: Eukaryota > Metazoa > Chordata > Mammalia > Primates > Cercopithecidae > Mandrillus > Mandrillus leucophaeus. The sequence continues at coordinate 365,281 of NW_012108463.1, read as the reverse complement.
GGAGTATTGGTTTGTTTTTATTTTTTTGAGAGAGTCTTGCTGTATTGCCCAGGCTGGAATGCAGTGGCACGATCTTGGCTCACTGCAGCCTCACCTCTTGGTTCACGCCATTCTCCAGCCTCAGCCTCCTGAGTGGCTGGGATTATAAGTGCCTGCCACCATGGCTGGTTCATTTTTGTATTAGTAGAGACGGGGTTTCAACATGTTGGCTAGGCTGGTCTTGAACTCCTGACCTCAGGTGATTCACTCACCTTGGCCTCCCAAAGTGCTGGGATTACAGGCACGAGCCACCACACTCGGCCTGGG
>NW_012108463.1:363916-364925 GCF_000951045.1 Mandrillus leucophaeus | reverse complement strand
CTTCGCAAATGGTTCTGTCATTGGTTTTTGTTTCTGTTGATACATAATATATGTACATATTTTCAGAGTGCATGTGATACCTTGATTCACCCCTATATTGATGAAATCTGTGTACTTGGGTTGTCTTTCACTTTAAATAGTTTCTTTTCCTTGTGCTGGTTATGTTAAGTTATTCTCTCCTAGCTGTTTTGAAATACACGGTAGATGCCATCCCCCTGCTGATTTATCAATAGTAGGTCTCGTGTTCCTATTAGGCTGTGTGTTTGTGTCCGTTATCAGCCTCTGCCCATCCTGCTTATGAGTGGGCTCTGCTGGGCCCTGTTGACCACCTACTTTTGGCCTCCACGAGATCTGCTCTCAGCTCCTGCTTATGAGTGAGAACATGCGCCGTTTCCTTGCTTGACTCGTTTGCTTAACGTAATGTTCTTCAACTCCATCCATGCTGCCGCGGATGACGGGGCTCTCCGCTGTGTGGTGGAGTATTGTTCCTGTGTGTGTTCGGGCCACGTTCCCTTCATCCCCTGTTGACGGGCACTCAGGTGATTACAGACCTTGGCTACTGTGGATGGAAGCTGAGAGCAGTCACTGGCTTTATACTCGGGGGACGTGAGCCACTTTGATGTTCTCAAGCAGCCTATCCCCAAAGCCCTCCGTAGAATGCTGCATTCGTTTGTACTCATGGCTTCTTCCACTAGGATGAACAGCTGGGAAGGGGCTTTGAGTGAATGCTTGGGTTTCTGTCTTTAATTGGTACCCAGCTACACTGGCCAAGCAGGGGTCTCAGTGACCCTGAACACTACCTCACATAAGGTCCAAAGATGCAGTTAGGTTCTTTTTTTAACTTAAAAAAAAATCCTTTTGACCTGGGTAAGCTATGGCATTATCAGTTAGAGTTTTTCATATTGGAAAGGTGTATATTTTATTTTCTAAGAAGGAAAGAAATCCTGTTAAATACTCTAACCACAGATTAAATCATGTCAAGGAAAGAGGTACTATTTTTGGGGAAAAT
>NW_012108463.1:362680-362941 GCF_000951045.1 Mandrillus leucophaeus | reverse complement strand
TGTTGGTCCACAGTGATACTCCTCCAACCTCACTGAATAGTTTGGAGACTGATATGAGACTGTGAAAATCTCCTTAAGGTGAAAAGCGTTCTGGGGCACCCGGAAATATCCGCACACCCGTGGCCATTCCCCTATAAGGTAGAAATGACGGCTGGGTCACGCGGGAGCATCAGCACACCTGTGGCCATCCTCTTTAAGACGGAAAGGGCTGCTGGGGTGCCCCGCAATATCTGCACACGCGCGGCCATTGTAGCTGTCCCC
>NW_012108463.1:361248-362592 GCF_000951045.1 Mandrillus leucophaeus | reverse complement strand
TGTAAGTTGAAACTATGATGTCAAATGCACTTTCTATTTAGGATATTTTCAGCTTACGCTGGGTTTATTGGAACAGTTTCATCCCGTGATAAGTCAGGGAGCATATGTGCTCATAAAAGTAGAGACGATCTCATAGATACCGTGAGATATAATGTCTCTGATGTTACAGAGATACGATGAAAATATCAAGTGGGACTTGGAAGCCTTGGAGGGACTCACATGGGCGGCTCCTGGAATGCAATCCTGAGCTCCACTGGCTTCTGGATGTGACATCTGTGCCTTCTGCTTAGCCCAGTCTGTTATCGGCTGCTCTCGAGGGCAGAGAGGTCCAGCGTTCCTGTGTTTAGGTGTTTGAGCTGCCTTAAGAGGCTAGGTCAATACTCACTGGTGTCTTCAGGGCTTTAGGCCTTCTGAACAAGCAGGAGGAAGGGCGAGTTTGTAGAGCTTTGGAAATCTCAACAGACTTCAGGGCCATCCCCCTTGGCAGGAGAGAGCCCCACTGGAGGCGAGCAGGGTGCCTTGCGGGCCTGTGCTGGGCCCAGGCATGTATGGACGTTGTGAGGGCCACAGGACACAGATCGGTCTTGGTTCACAACTGGTGTCGATGGCCACGCAGCATTTCTGCCAGGTACATGAGTGCGGAGACTTGGGTTTTGGGGTGTGCGTCCTGGTTGCCTAGTTGCTTGGAAGACCCCTATTCAGACCCCAGCCTGAGTCACCGTGACAGGCCTCCTGCTTCACATGCCACACGGAAGCCGTGCCGTCCGTCACTGACGTCCACCAGGTGTCAGATGTGCGTGTGTATCTTCCTTGGTCTTGGGATGGGTCTTGTTTTGAGGTTATAGTAAACGTTCTTTACGAGGGGTTTGGATTTTTTATGTTGTTTGCAAGGAGGCAGCAGGGAGTGCTTGAGCAGTGAGATCCCCTTTCCAACCAATGCAATTTCAGATCCCAGCAGGTAATTAAGGCAGCGGAGCTGTGGGATCACCTTTCCAACCAATGAGAATTCAGATCCCAGCAGGTAATTACGGCAGAGGGGCGGGTGACAGAACCCTGAACTGTGGCTGTTTCTGGTGTCTTGCCCCGCGGACAGAGCATGCTGGGGCCTCCGTGGTCCTCTGTGGGGTGAGTGGAGTGCATGAGCTGGGTGCTGCTGGGCCCTGGCTGGCTCCACAGCCCGGGGTTTACGCAGGACTCGTTAGACAACTTGGAACCCAGAAAGCAGCACGAGGAGAATGGGATTGTGCCTTTCTGGATCGTTGGTGCTTCCCAGTCTCAGACACTGAGCAGGCTCTGAGGGGTCTCGCCGGGAAGACTTGCACAGTCGGCCCCCAGGATGGAGTG
>NW_012108463.1:354170-356231 GCF_000951045.1 Mandrillus leucophaeus | reverse complement strand
GGCCGTATGTGTGTACCTCTTTACAAGTCTTGCCCGACCTTTGCATTTAAAAATTATTGAAAAACTTAAGGATGTAACTGACAAGAACTTTATAGGTTTCTCCAAGTAAAAATTTGGAAAAGTTAAGTGAACCCATAATATGTTACATTTCTATGAGTCCCACACTTGGATTTTTAAATGTGGGCAAAACCTCAGCAGGCAGAGCAGGCTGCGTGGGATCTGGGAGATCTTCTGTGAGTGGAGGGCATCATTTCACCACCGTGCAATTGAACGAAGATACGTTGTTTATTTATTTTTGAGCCGGAGTCTCGGTCTGTCACCAGGCTGGGGTGCAGTGGTGCAATCTTGGCTAACTGCAACCTCCGCCTCCTGGGTTCAAGCAATTCTCCTGCCTCAGCCTCCCAAGTAGTTGGGACTACAGGCGTGCACCACCACATCCAGATCATTTTTGTATCTTTAGTAGAGATGGGGTTTCACCATGTTGGCCAGGATGGTGTCAATCTGTTGACCTCATGATCTGTCCGCCTTGCCCTCCCAAAGTCCTGGGATTACAGGTGTGAGCCACCGTGACCAGCCAGATTTGCTGTTTTAAAACAAAGCGTATATGGCGGCTTACTATGATGTCAAGCACGGTTCAAAGCACATTACAAAGCTGGGCAGGATGGTGCTCGCCTATATTTCCAGCTACTGGGGAGGCTAAAGTGAGGGGATTGTTTGAGCCTAGGAGTTCAAGGCTGCAGTGAGCTATGATGTTGCCACTGCACTCCAACTTGGTGACAGTCTCTAAAACAAAAACAAAAACGCATTTTACAACTGCTAAGCCATCTGCATGTGTTCATTACAGTTTTTTCTGGGAACGGGCATGGTGGCTCATCCCTGTAGTCCTAGATGCTAGTGGAGGTTGAGGCAAAATGATCGCAAGACAGCTGGTATTTGAGGCCAGCCTATGCAACATATCAAAAACCCTTGTCTATATATAAAAAAAATATTAACTAGGCGTGATGACACAAGCCTGTAGTTCTATCTACTTGGGAGGCTGAGGCAGGAGGATCACCTGAGCCTGGGAATTTGAAGTTACAGTGAGCTATGATTGTACCAGTGCATTCGGCCTGGGTGACAGAGTGAGACCCCTGTCTCTAAAAAACAAACAAATGACGACAGCAACAACAACACTTTTTCTGAAGCTAGCACCATGCAATTATGTACTTTATAAATTGCTAGTGTAATTCCAAGGGAATAGTTCAGCAGCTGACATTTGAGAAGCACCTGTAGAAAGGATTCAAAGGCCACAGACACCGTCCACTGTTTTTGTTTTCCTACAAGAAGAAGAATGGCAGTATTAATTTATGCCCTGCTTACCTATCCCAAGTCGTAGATCACTGAATCTTTAAAGATTATGATTCTTGCTTGGTTTTTGGTACCAAAGGAGACAAGGAAGGAGCTTAAGAGGTGAGCACGGTGTGATTCAGGACTGAAGTTTCTGCCACTTCCTGGGAGGTAACTGCAAAAGTGAGCCGTTCTGACTTAGCTGTTTGTGCATTTGCCACCGCCAAGGGGGCACTGGTAGATTCAAGCTTTGGGGCTCTTCTGACAACTGGCAAGGATAAAGTATTAGCAAGGGCAAGGGAATAGCAATAAAATAATCCAATAACAAAGATATGAAGATTTATAGTAATTTTTAGGCCGGTGTAGTGTTTCAGGCCTGTAATCCTAGGGCACTTTGGGAGGCCCAGGCGGGAGGATCACTTGACCAGGATTTCGAGGTTAAGGTGAACTGCGCTCCAGCCTGGGCAACAGGGCAACACTCTGTCTCTAAAAAGAAAAGACAATTTAAACCCTTTACGTGCATACCAAATCTTATACCAGAAGGAAAACTGGTCTCGAGCTCCGTGTGAGCTCCCTGGGGCCCGCCGGGACGGGGTTGGCACAGACGGACCTGCGGCACTAGTTCTGGCCGGGGCGCTGTGGGATCTGCAGGGGACCGTAGGATGCTGTGGCGCGGCGGGCTCAGATTGGCGGAGAAGCGGCCACACGCCTGCCGAGCTACTGAGAAGGCGAGCG
>NW_012108463.1:330844-353149 GCF_000951045.1 Mandrillus leucophaeus | reverse complement strand
CCCGGGAAGCATCCGGAGCCCGCTGGCAGCGAGGAGACCTTCCCTTACATGGCGCGGTGCAGAGTACCCCGCCCCGCCACGAGGTCCGGGGATGTGTCATCAGCCTTGGGTGGGGACCCTGCCCGGCCGCCCGGAGGGTGGTCCTGCGGCAGGTGGCCCGCCCGGGGACTCTGCCGCCATCCCCGCCTGGTGGTCGCCCTGACCTAGAGCACCTAGCCCTCCACTTGTCCCTAGAACCCGGGACACGCCGCCTGCACCTCTCGTCTGGGTCCCCAAGATTGCTTCAAGGAAGTCTCCCCTAGGTGGGCTTCTTTGTGACCCAGTGTGGCCTGAAAAGGCCGGGTTCCTCAGGCCCTCCACATGGTTTGGAGTGAGAGGAAGTTCTTCCGCCTTTGGAGAGACACCGTATTCTCAGGGTGTTCCCTTCTGCGTAGTAGAAAACTTCCCGGGCATGGGCAGGTCACATTCATTCTAAAACCTGCGTGTACACAGAGCGGCAGCTGCGCGGTAGTACTACAACGGCCTGTTGGTTCAGCTCCTGACCCTTTCCAGGGGATGGGGGACCCAGATAGCAGTTGTGTTTGACTTGTGTGACTGGAAGAGTCAGACATGTGCCTTCAGGAAAAAAAATAAATAACCTGCATTTCCCAATACTCACGTCATCACCGCCATGCCCTCATGTGTTGGGTTTTAGTCCAGACGTAGTTACCAGATGGTTGGGATTTCAATCCCAGGTGTATCTCCCTAAAAAATGTGCCTTTTATTTTCCATTCGACTAGTAGAATTGTGTATGTCGGCCTCTGGCTGAATGCCCTAATTGTATTTAATTCGAATTATAATTTATTTGGGATTTTTCTTAATATTTCTTGCCCTTTATGTTTGGTTCAGATAATAGGAAACCATGAAACATTTATTCCTCTGGTATTTTTAGTTGGTGTCAGTGGAAATTATCATGATTTTTATATGAACACACCTTCCTGTTATTAAAACAAAAGGTCTTATTTAAGTCACACGAACAGAATAGAAACAGGGGAAAAGTCAACAATAGGTTAAAATGGTTTTAAAAATAGGTTTAGCATATTACGATCACGTTTAATTATTATAAAGGTAAAATTCAAAGGATGTCAAAGGAGTTTTGAGTAAAGAGGATAGGGCTTAATAAGTGGATCAGAAATGTACTCCCTTGTCTGGGTCTGGATCCTAGAGCCACGTGCTTCTGTGCATATGATTACTTTAGGTGAAAAAAAAAAAAGGCTTGAAAGACAAGGTTGTTGACTTCAGGGAGTTTCAATTTTCTATTTGGTAGAAAAACTCATTCTTTGATGGAATTAAATACATGTTGATTGATTACGCTGGTCTGTAGTTTATTTTAACCCAAGTCCATACAAATAGGTAATTATGTTGGAGGACTCAGAATTATGTCCAATTAAATTAATCCTTTCTCATTATTAACCATGTATTTGGAGAGATTGCTGTTATTCCGAGGGACAAATTTGAAATGTGAATAAGTGCATCCTTGTTATGGAGAAAAATATTTTTTTTCTCTCTAAACCTTGGAGATACTTGGGTCTCAGAGTTATCTCTTCCAGAGGCATCTTCAGAGATGCCTGTCACTCCACCTGCCTCTTGGTCCTCACTCCAAGCAAGACCTTCCAATGGGATGTGGTGTTTTTCTGTATAGTTGGGCCCTGCAGACCTGGACAGATTTTAAAGCAGATCCAATAGGATTGGCCGGTGGATTCATGGGAGGGTGAGAAAGGTCAAATATGACTCCAGACACTTCGGAGTTGCTGTGTTAATGAGATGGGAAGGCTGAGCAAAGAACCTGTTGGGTGGAAGAGGGACTTTTTGAAAGTCACAACTGCCCTTTTTAGAACTCTTATCCCCAGGGTCAGGGCTAGAAGACGTATCTTCTTGGAGCCCCTCTCAGGTGCCTGCCTGTGTGTTGCAGCCAGCCGTCAAGGGTGCTGGCGTCCTTCCCCTTCACCTAGCCTTACTGGCTCCTCTCGCCAAATCTGGGGGGTCTCTTCAACCTCTGGCTCCTTGCTGCCCATGGCCTCCCTTTGCTCCTCTGCCACCTTCTAGTGGGCCGCCTGGCGGTGGGCTTGTCCTGTGGAATGGCGACCCTCTAAACATGGGGTTCAAAGGTCCTGGGATATTCCTGGATCATCAGGACATCTGCCTCCCCTCGGGTTTCCCAGGCCTTGGGTGGGGAGGCATCAGATCCCTGGCCAACCTGCTGTCCAGCCCAGGGTTTGGACCTCTCTTCCAGTGAGGGAACAGAGTAGTAGCTTCATTTGCGGCAGATTACCTGCCTTGTGATAAACTTTAGTGGCCTCCCTTTCTGTTTTGTCATAATCTGCCTCCTCCCCCACCCCCATACCCAACTGCAAAGCAGCCTGGAAAATAACCACCCCTGTCGTTCAGTGTGGGTCATGATCTGTCAAGCCAGGTTTAGTGCATTTGCCAAATGGAATTACCAGAAGGATGGGCATAAAACTGGGAAAGTGATTTGGTGGCTTGCTAGCCGTGTTCATTTCTCTCCCAAGGCATTCGTTCAGATGTGCAGCATTGGCAGACCCGGGGAATGCCGTTTATCTGGCCCATTGGTCAGGATTTGGTCATCCCAGGAACATGGACCAGATTCTGGCTGGTCTGCGGTTTGCCCCTCCTGCCACACCCAGTGGTTTTCATTGAGCTTTTTTCATCTAATTATTGTCAGAAACAGTGGGGAATGGCAGGTATTGCATTTGGTGAACACACTGGATAATGCAGCCAGAGCCGTGTGACTGAGGGAAGAGGCCTTCACAGCTTCAATGCAGAATGGGATGATTATCTGCCTTGAAACGAAGGATGCTGCTTTGAGGAACTGAGGGGAGTCAGGACCAATACTGGGAACAGCACTGCTCCTGGCTTCTGGAATCCTGGCTTTGCTTCTCTCTGAGGTAATTTAGACTTCCTGAACCTTCTACACTGGCTCCGTCTGTGTATTGGGAGAGCCTGTCCCTCTCAGCCTCACAGTGGTGAGGTTAGGAAGCATGGAGTCCATAGTGTTCTTTGAAAGAATAAAGGCACCAAGTCTATGCATTTAAATTTCTCTCTTGAGATCAGTCCTTTTGTTAGTAGCCTGCAGTTCTGACCGTGGCAACCGAAAGTCAAGAGCAAGGAAACCTGGGGGTTTATTTGGAGGTGGGAGAGGAGGCCCCTTCTTCTAGTAGGACTGTGTGTGGCTACATTGTCTTTCCAGTTTTTTTCTGATTGTCCCCTTGCCCCTCCCTTTCCTGGGGGCACAGAGGGCATGGCAGTTTTGTTTCCTAGCTTTCCATATTCCTACTGCAGTGCTTTCTTCAGAATATTTGTTCAGATCGGGTTCTTGGCTGTGAGGACAACCAGCTGCTTTCCTGTTTCTTTAGAAGTGGATCCGCGTGTCCTGCACAGTGAGTTCTGCGTTGTAGAGACCGTCTAGCAGTGGTGACTCCGGGAGTGGCCTCTGCTCGATGTGGGGCCTCTGCAACATGAGGTTATGGGGCCTCTACGCTGTGGGGTCGAATGAGACGTCATGACCGCTGCAGGCGGAAAGAGCAGAGCCCCAGAGTGGGTTCCACTTCTGCGATAAGTGTTTTTTCTGATAGTCCTTGGAACCACATTTAAATTCTTTTTCATATTGTTTGCATAATAATTGACTTCTAGTGCCTACCTTATAGGACTGAGAGGATTTAAACGAGATAATCCATGCTATGGATTTAACACAGCCTCTGGCACAAGTCTAAATGTTGCATATAAGTGTTAACTATTATACTGGAAAGAAGGCTCAGTTCCTTGATTTTAGGCGTGGGAGAAATATATCTATGTGTATATGGATATATATATATTTTTTTTTTGAGAGAGGGTCACGCTCTGTCACTCAGGCTGGAGTGCAGTGGTGCAGTCACAGCTTGTGTAGCCTTTACCTCCTGGGATCAAGTGATCCTCCACCTCGGCCTCTCCGGTACCTGGAACCACAGGTATGTACCACCACACCCGGCTAATTTTTATTTTTTGGTAGAGGAGGGATCTCATTATGTTGCCCAGGCTGGTCTCAAACTCCTGGCCTCAAGTGATCCGCCTGCCTTGCCTCCCTAAAGTGCTAGGTTTACAGTCATGAGCCACTTAGCCTGGCCCTGAGAAAAATAATTTTTATAACAACTTCATTTCGCTCTCTCATTTTACCAAGGCATTAAAATGTTGTGCTCTTTCCTTGGGTTTGTGTCTGAATTAGAAGGGGCACACATAGTCCCAGGGTGCTGAAGGAGGGATGTGGGCCTCTGAGGCATCTGCCGACAGGTTCACCATCTCATCTGGTCCTAGGTCTGAGGGAAGGAACAATAGTCTCTGGGCTGTTTTGACTCTGACTGCCTGGATGGACTTGAAGCCATCTCTCTTTGGGATCCTGGTGTCCCCCTGGCCATGGGGTGCAGGTTTGCTTAGGTCTCAGACCCACACAGCTTGGGCTTGGTGACTCCTAGGAGTCCTGGGAAACAGAGCTCATAGCCCCTTTCTTAGTGTTTACTGTATGTGTATGTGTATGTGTGTGTGTTTGGTGGGAGGCAGGATGGGAGTGACTGCCCTAGCTATAGTCATCCTAAACATTTTGTTCAAATTACTCTGAAGACCTTGGGTTTTAGAAAAAGCAAAGCTGAGAAGCTGAAACTCTGGGCCGTGTGTTTCCCAGCTCACTCATCCCGTGCTTGTGTCAGTAGGATAGGATGCCTCCATACAGGGCGGGGTGGTGGGGGACACCCACCGGGGGGCAGCAGTGAGAAGGCAGGGGCTCACCTCCCCACAAAGTGGCTGGAGTTGATCTGTTACGGATGTCTTCAGAGTGTCCTTCTCTGCATCTTTTCTGCCTACCAAGTGCCATTAGCTAAAGTCTCTTAGGCGAAGTAGGAAGGAAGGGAGGGGCCCCGGGGCTAGGTAAGATCAATCCTTGCAAGCACTTATTTCATGGTCAGCATGTGCTCTACGCTTTATCTATGTTTCATTTGAGTCCTCCCAGCCACCCAGTGAGGTCGGCCCTTCTGCTTTGACTGATGGGGGGAGGGAGGCAGGTGGCCCATGGGCACACAAGTAGGCAGTCAGCGGCCGAGTGAAGATTGGAACCTAGATATCTGCCTTTACCTGGACTCCAGCCTGTCTCGGTATAGGCCTGGTCTGGCCTGCCCTGCCCTGTGTGAGTAGGAGGCAGACAGATCTGAAGCCCATCTGCCTGTGTCCCTCTGTTTCTGGCTGAGTCCAAGTGGTGCTGGCACTGGTCATGCGCCCCAACGCTGGATGGCACCCTGCCTCCCCTCTCTTTGCCCTGATTTCCCTCTGCTGTCTCTGAACGCAGGTCTTCCCCCTCCCAAGTCCAGGCGTCTGGCACAGCTGGAGCCCTGGGGTCCCTGGGGCAGCTGCGCTGGGACGTGGCCAGTGTCAGGAGCCAGTGTGTATGACAGGCTGGGCTGCATTCTTTTTGGGTCAGTAGTTTGGCATTTACATCACCAGCCTTTGACTGGATGCAATGCCGCCTGCCCAGACCACAAGGTTGCTTTGTCTGATTTATCACCATCCAGCTATGCCCACACTCCACCTCCATCTCCACCTGGGGAGACCCCGTTGCAGGGGGTCTTGTGGGAACCGAGACTGTTCGTAGGGGAAAGTCAGCTTCCTTTTGTGTATTCCATCGTTCTTAAGGCCAGTGGCCTCTGTCGTCCTGCCCTTGGCTTGGCTTTGATGATTTCTACAATATCTTGCAGAGGTGCCGCCTTTCCATTTTCCATAGAGGATGCTTCTTTAACACTCTCAGACAGCCTGGGGCAGGAGCTGTCCACACCAGGGCCTGCAGCGAGGGCCCGTCTTCCCCAAAGTGACCTGGGAGTGTCTTCCTGGCCCGCAGCTTTTCCACAGTGTCAGGGGCACCTCCTGCCCTCCCTTGGGACGAGGCCTGGTCCAGGAGCTGGGGCATTAGGGTGCAGTTTCTGGGACCCCATGGAGGCCCCCTGGGAAAGACTGGCAATTAGAGTTAGGAAAACTCTTCCCTAACCCTTTTTGCCCTTCTCCTTTTCCCCTTTTCTTTTTCAGCAGTTTTTGGATAACATTTCAAAGTTAAAAGTTACAAAGGCCAGGCATGGTGGCTCACACCTGTAATCCCAGCATTTTGGGAGGCCGAGGCAAACAGATCACTTGAGGCCAGGAGTTTGAGACCAGCCCTGGCCAACATGGTGAAACTCATGTCTACTAAAAATACAAAAGTTAGCCAGGTGTTGGTGGCACATGCCTGCAGTCACAGCTACTCGGGAGGCTGAGACACAGGAGTCACTTGAACCTGGGAGGCGGAGGTTTCAATGAGCTGAGATCACACCACTGCACTCCAGCCTGGGTGACAGAGTAAGATGCTATCTCAAAAAAAAAAAAAAAAAAAAAAGAAAAGAAAAGTTGCAGGAGTGCAAGGAACTCCTGAGTACCCTCTTCTCAGATGTGCAAGTGGTTTATGTTTTGCCTCCTTCTATTGTCTCTCCACCCACACACAAACTCACATGCACACAGACATATACATTTTTTCTGAACCATTTGAGAGTAAGCTGAAGATATCATGCCTTTTTATTTGCTCTCTGTACTTCGGTGTATATTTCCTAAGAACAAGGACCTTCTCTCATATAACCATGGTACGATAGCAAAGTCAGATTGCTAGACAGTCCATATTCGACTTGCAGTCGTCCACATAATGTCCTTTATAGCTAGGTATTTTTGGGGAAGGACTTGTGCAGTGTAGGGGTTCTTTCAAAAAAGCTGTAGTCTAATTTTCTACCTCATGAGCCTTTTTAAGAAAAAATGTTTCTAAAAGTTAGAATGCTTTGTTGTGGAAATTTTGGAAACTGCAGAAAATTAAAAGAAGGAGAAAATAAAAACCATTCATAATTCCAGTTCAGAGGCTGAGTAATCAACCAGAAAGGTGGTGGGAAGACTTTCTCAGCTCCTTCAGCTCTGGTGACCTGGCCACGCAGTCCCGTGGTCCCTCTACCACCCACACACCAGGCAGGAGCCCCGCAGCGGAGTCCTGGGGCTGTGGGAGGAGCCAGCCCTGTCTGGAGCTGACGGTCTTTCATGCTCCTGCCCACCCCTTGGGCAGGTGCCCACTGAGCAGGCGGACTTAACCAGCCTTGGTGGTGCCTTTGTGGTGCATATCCTCCGGGTGGGGAAGGGTGGAGATTGTTAATAAATATCCAGAACTTGTTTGAGACTTGAAAAGAAATGTTGCAGGCCCACTCTTGTCTGGTCTATACCCCTTGCTTCCTGGACTTGGCAGAGGTTAAGGATGGGGCCTGGAGCCCGATTGAGGGAAACAGCACTGGCCCCGTGTCAGTGACCTCTTGGGTGCTTCATGCGGTTGCTAGACTTGCCTTTTAATAAGCCTCTTGGCCCCTACCGGTGGGCTACAGAAGAAATAAAATGTGAAATTTTACCATGTGAAGTTTGCTGTTTGCTGATGACTGTGCGTCTCATAAGTTCCTAGGGAAAGGTTTTAAAACTGGTGCAGAGAGTGAAGTTTGGATCTCACTTCTCTGCTTTGTCTGCTTAGGCGGTCCCTTCGCCATAACAGCTGTAAGAGTGGCTCTCCCATTTCCTCACCCAGGAGGGGTCTTTGCTAAGCGAGTCTGGTGTCTGGAAGGATTTTGTTCTTAGAAGCTACTACGTCATTGTCCTCAGCTCCCCATCGTTTGTACCTCAGTTTCCCTGAGCTGTAGGTCTATGTTATGTGTGAAAATGGGCCTCTGAAGGTCATGATCAAAAGCCTTGAGTATTTTTCCATGTGTTTGTTTTTTCTGCTCCGGCCCCAGACCCTCTCCTTGAAGGAGCTGGCCTTGAGAGTGACTTCGGTGGGCAGCCGCCCAGACTCCACACACCCTGCTGAGTCCACGTAACGCCCAACCTAGACAGGCCAGAGCTGAAGGGCTACTCTTCAAAGAAACCCTTTGAAGTGCAAACATTTCCTTTCCTGAAAAGAAGGGAAATTGAAATGAAAACGTATTGTTCTGTGCGGACAATGTTCTCTTCGATCAAAGAGGGAGTGGGGCTTATAAAGGGAGATGCACAAATTAGAGCTTGATGTGGCCAGTGGTGTGGACGTGAATATTCATCCCTGTGGAGGAAAATAGTGGGGTCTCTGACATTCGTAAGACTGTATTTTCCTTTTTTTTCTTCTTTTTCCTTAAGGCTCTGAATCTAGGTCTAACGTTCTATTTCATGATGTCTCTGCTTTGTGTTTTTATCTTGTGGTAAGCATTTGGGAGTGTCTTTCAGTCAATCATGATACCATTTCCATGTTAGAATATTATGTAGCCAGTAAGAATGGTGTTTTCAAAGAACATTTGATTTTATGGGAGAAACTTTAATGTTAAAAGTGAAACCATCTGGGTGCAATGTTCCATATTCGGTGTTATCTTAATGAGATATTTGTATTTGCACAGAAAGAAAAAATTGGTAAAATTGGACTTTGTTTTTCTCACTCAGTGTTTGTGGCACCTAAAATAGTGCTCAACAAATATTTATTGAATGATTATTTTTATAATTAGTAAAACTGTATTTAAAGGAGGAATGTCTTTGAGCTAATGTTTTGGAAGGTGGGTGGGACAATATATTATTTTAAGTTTCTGTTGTAATTTTGCCCTGGCAGCTCAGTTCCGGTTGATTTTGTTCTTTGGTACACATATGTACCCCATTTTGCACTTTGGTGCAAATTATACTGTGAATGGGTGACTTTGACATTTATATTTTTGGAAGAATCCGGTTCTACTGAAGTCGGAGTATCAGAAAGTTGCCTTTTTCCTAATGTTCCCAGATGGGGTAAAATTACAGCTTCTTCTTACCTACTCTGTAGTTAAGGAACCTTTGGGCTAGTTTGTCCTGTCCTGTGGTTGAGAATTTTTGTCTGATTTGCCCAAGGTTTCTCATCCTTGAGCATCCAAGGCTACCAACATGCACTGTTCATATGTTGATATGGTTTCTAATGGATAGTTGTCTAAAAATGCAGCTTCCCATTCTTACCTGTACTGTAGGTTAGCTCGGAAGATGTCCATCCGTGGTCTCAGTGATCTTATTCAGGGAGGGTGACTGTCACAGCTGTCCTTTCCTCTCTGGTGAGATTGTTTCATTCCTCCTTCAGGCACTTGGGATTCAGAGCCCTGTTGACTGCCTCTTCTGTGCTGTCAGCTTAGCACAGGATTCTGGAAGCCCGGTGCTGGGAAAGCCTTTCTCTGGGCTGTTTGGGATGGGGCTACTGGTTACACGCACACACTGGTACTCACTGGGTGTTCCTGAGGATGGCAGCTTTTAAACTTCTTTGACTGCAGTCTACAATAAGACCTAAATTTACATTGTGATGAAGTACACACACAGAGGCACACATATTGATACATAGATTAAAATGACAGTTTTTATGAAACAGTACTCAGTTTTACTATCTGTGATACACTGAGATAATTTTTATTCTTTTCTATTTCATTACAAGAAAAATTCCTGGTGGCAACTTGGAGTTTGCAAAACACACTACGTTTAGACATATGAGCCACACCTCACCTGCAACTTCACCGCACTGTCCTGAATTTCATGTTCACTGCTAGCACCAGGGAATGGGAGTCAATTCTCCATCCAGACCAGTTAGGGCAAAGAAAGTTGAGGAGTCGAGGTTTCTTTCTGTGGTGATTTGAGAGTTTCTGACTGAAGGAGACATTATTCTCTGTGGTGATGCCCAAGAAGGTGAGTAGGTTTTCAGGGCAGATCTGTGTTAATTTCCCCGGTGTGGTTTGCTTATGCAAACTGGGGTATCTGTCCTTAGTTAACCTGACACACTGGTGTCCCAAAGGTGGCCTGGTCAGGCTGTATGTGAGTCTTTAGAAATGGGCCATACGTTTGTTAATTTCGGTGGTCTGATTTTCTTTGAGTTTATTTTATTCGGCGTGATGTGACGAAGAACCTATCTGAAAGAGTTAAGGATTTTTGGGAAGAAGAGTGAGAAAACATACTGGTAGAAATGTTATTTTTTGACTAAATCTGGTGGATTAAAATCGAATGGTGTTGAAACTATATTAACAATAGCAGCCGTACCATTAAATAGTTCTTCTTGAAAAGGTTGGATGGATTTTTGCTTAAGAAATGCTTGAATTTTTTTTCTGTTTTTTCTTAGAAATTAAATGTCTTTTAGTCTGTGTGTATAATTCACAAAACAATTGTAAATCAAGGGAATTGACTCTGCCTAACAAGGATATAGTGACATAACAGAACTAGAACAAGATAAATGGCCTCATTTATTGAAACAATGTGCAAAAGTCTGTCCTTGTTCTTTGGAAGTTTCTTTTATTTACTATGCTTCTCAATAAAAATAAATTTGTTGTGAGAATTCAGAGTACTTACTTTACAGTATTCTTACAAGTTCATATAGAAATTACAAATATTGGCTGGGTGCGGTGGCTCACGCCTGTAATCCCAGCACTTTGGGAGACTAAGGCAGGCAGATCACCTGAGGTCAGGAGTTAGAGACCAGCCTGGCCAACATGGTGAAACCCCATCTCAACTAAAAATACAAAAAATTAGCTGGGTGTGGTGGTGCAGTACAGCTCCCGAGTAGCTGTAGTCCCAGCTACTCAGGAGGCTGAGGCAGGAGAATCGCTTGAGCCCAGGAGGTGGAGGTTGCAGTGAGACGAGATTGTGCCATTGCACTCCAGCCTGGGCAACAGAGTGAGACTCTGTCTCAAAAAGAAAAAAAAAAAAACCGTTACAAATATTACCACCACCATTGTTGGTGTTTGAGAAGAAACCTCATGAACTTGATCTTATGCTGTTACATATGTTAATGTTTGAAATAAGTGATGACTCTGTTATTGCAAGTGTACCGCACTTCCCCTGCAAATCTATAACCTCACAGTTTCAGCAGCTGGGTTGGTTGGTTTGTTTGTTTTAGGCATTTCTTTTTCAGATTGCTTTCTTTCCAGAGGGCAATCTTGGGAGAAATTAAGCAAGAGCATTCATTAGTTCTTTGAGTAATTTTATTGAACTGGGAAGAATGTCTGTCTTGCTGGTCTCAGAGTTGGATACAATTAGAGTTTTAGAAAATTATCAGATCTAATTTGTGCTGGGATTCAGGCCTAATTACCGAAAGACTCTGTGGTCTGGTGAGTCAAGGTGAGGGCATTGCTGTCTCATGTTTCTTGGGTGATTTGGTGTAGGGCAGTGCCCAGGGGAGGAGAAAGCTCTCTGCACAAATCCAAATCACTTTCCTGTGGCTCCTGGTTGCCCATGAGCGGTGCGGTGTGGAGCATCTGCAAGGGAGGTCTTGCTGAGTCAGCTTGCACAGCGTTTGAGTTTCTGAAAGAGTTGCAGTCTACTAAGAGCTGCTGGCCTTGACCCACAGAGGTCCTAGCAAGAGTCTCTTTCCAGCAAAGGGTCCTGCTGTGTGAAGGAAGAAAGCACCATTCCGCCCTGGGGAGGCACTTGGGAGCAGGGACAGAGGGAAAGCATGGGCTTCTCCACACGGATGCTTTGTGGGAGCAAGCAATACTCCCCATATCCAAATGAGCAGCGACTCAGACATTTGAATTCTCTTACCTCTTCCTGGAATTGCCCTTGTCGCTAGACTTCCTTGAAGGAACGGAACCGTAGGGCACACTTTACTGTGCATGCGGGCACGGGTATGGGCTCCTTACAGTTCTGGGGTGGGGCCTGAAGGCCACATCGCTGCCAGGTCTAGACCTAACGAAGGGCCTGCACCTGAAGATGTAAGCTGTGTAAAATAAAAAGTCAAATCTGGGGACAAGACTAACTGGAGCGTATTGTTTCTGGAAACGCAGCACACACAGCAGGACACGTTTCCATTGTACTTGTGTACGTTGGGTGCATTTTGTAACGTGCCTGTTCATTGACTGTTACTCCTTCGTTGCTCTCTAAAGAGCTTGTGGGTGGATAAGATCATATGGGTTGGGCAGAAGTGGCAGTAGGGGCAGGCAGTAAGGATGGGGAAAAGGAACGCATCTCAGCAAGTGTGCAAGTTAAGTACTTGGCATGATGTAATGGTGCCTTTCATATCCTAAGATCATACTGTGGGTATCTTTGAACTGTCTAGACCAATACAATGCATATAGATCCTCCCCCGGGGATCTCCTGAAATGCAAGTTCTGATTTGGTAGCTTAGGGAGTGGGTCTGAGAGATTGCATTTCTAACCAGCTCTCAGGGTCACTTGGAGTAGCAAGCACCTCCAAAGCTGCTGGAACCTGGGACAACTGCAGGGAGACCTGAGCTGCCCATTAGACCACATCTCCCTGAGGGTCTGGGATGCATGTGTCTTTTGTGCCTCCTGTACCAAGGGCACTGCCTGGTATGAAGTAGATGCTCAAAGTGATCTCTTCAACTGAACTGAAGAGGCTGCTGTCCCAGAGCCCATTTGCTTTAGTGGCCTTGGGACGGCAGGGGTGTGGTGATCCAGTGATAGCCTGTGCACTCATTTCAGCCCAGCTTGGTTATCGGTTTACAGCCATCTGCAGATAGGTTGTGCGGATTTGGCAGCAGAAGCGGGGCTCCTGGCACTGGCAAGGAGTGATAGCTGAGGGCTTGGCAGTGAGGACAAGGACAGAACACCCACGGAAGAGAGGCAAGAACTCAGTAACCACCACCGTCTGGGATAATTAGCCGAGTGGCAAGCAGCCCTCCTCATTTCAGGAGGTCTGTGTTGTACACCCACATGCAACCCTGTGCCTCAGTTTCCTCATTTGAAAAATGGGGAAACTTACAGTCCCCCTGTTGTAGGTTATATTAAGGATTGAAGCTTTTAGCGCCTTGCCAGGCTTAGCATGAGAGTGCAATAAATGTGAGTTGTAATTAGGACTGGTGTGTAAAGGGTTACGCCCCAGCCTTCAGGGAGGTTTCTCCCAGAAGAAAAATCCCATTCCTGAGGTTGCACATAAATGTGTTGGTATTTTGCTGCTAAAAGAGTAGGTGTAAATTAACATGCAAAGTGATTCCTCCAGAAGGCTGGGGGTGGTGAAATGGGCGAAAGGGAGGTTGCTACATGTTCCTCATCCTCAGGAAATTCTTAACGGAAGAGGCGGATGTCAGGAGCTTTCTAATTAACAGGCGGGTGAGAGGGGAGATGAACCTGTCTCTGGGGTGCGCCTCAGGGGCAGGTATGCGCTGCCAGTGCTGGCGCTGGGGCGAAGTTCCAGGGACCCTTGCCCATAAGACCTTAAACCAGAGTGCCACTTAGAGGGGACAGCGCATGCTTGGATGTGTGCTCTGGTGTTTAACCCTCTTTGCAACTTACTTATGTTTGGTTCTTCAAAAGTCTTAGAAGTGGCTGGCTAAAGGTAACGGGGTGCTGAGGCATGGCTCCCACACATGGCTGTCACCCCAAAGGTGCTGGGCACGAGTACTGAGGGAAACCTTGGCTGTGTCAACCTGTGTTTACTTCAGAGCTTTATGCTTAGCACATGGGTTTGCACAGGGACATATAAAGTAAGAAAGAAGAGAGTAGAGTAGATCGGTGTCTCGGGAGGCTTTGAAGGGGGCCCAAGCTTCTGTGTTTTACCGCAAATGCCTGTGAAAACTCCCAGAACATTCCTTGATCGAAATGGTTTTCTTGTACCTTCTCACAGGGGGAGAAGCAGGGGTGGGGGCGGGGGCAGGATGTCATGGGAATGGAGCGTTCTTAAGCTCAGTTGTATGTGAGCTTTATTTCTCTCTGTTGCCTGGTTCATTAATTCATAAACTCCTTTAGAAGGCTGAAGAGTTCATTGGAAATATCCTATTTCTGTTAAATAGCAAGTGGAAACATGGCATTTACATTTTTCTTTAAAACTCAGAACTTGAGATCACTTATGTAAAATGTGAGGCAAGACTCCCTTCTCTGGGAGGCTCTGGTGTTGGCGGGAATGGGGGGTTCAGGGGATCGAGGTTTAACCTGTGACCTTTGGTAGCTTTTGAATTTTTGAGCCATGTGTGTGTTGGCCTTTTGAAAATCCCATCATGGCATGCTGCTTTGGGGAAATCTGATTTCGTTTGTATGGTACGTCTTGCAGGAATGTAGAGGGTAGCTTTTAATCACCTTCTTAACGCTGTTCAGTCTCTAGAAACTGGCATATTATTCATTTGCCTCAGCAGGCGTTAAGATTAACACCATATTCCATGGGTGAAACTTTGCAGTTGGGCCCAGGAATGGTCTCTCTGCTTTATAGCACTCATCGCCTTGCTGGAGAGGGAGAATCAATCAGGTAAGGGGACATGTCTTGATTGTTCAGCGCAGCAGCCGTGTGAGGAAATGAAGGCTTGTTTCCAGGTGGGAAAAAGGCCTGTGAAGGAGGAGGCTCTGCCAGCCGTTGAAAGTGTGTTCTCCACATGTGTTTATGTATTGTCTGGGCATGAAGAGGGGTAACATGGAACAGATCTCAAAAAGGGGGAGGCAGTTATGAAGGCACTGAGAAATAAATGTAGAAAAGCAGAGGAAACACGGTGTAGGAGTCCTGGACTCTTAACAGAGCTTGAAGTACCTAGGAGCCTGAGAACTCAGACATGTTCCCTCTGCTGTCCCCTCCTGCCTGGCCTCGGAAGTCCCCCTGGGGACTTACCACACTCGCTGCATGGCAGTTCCCGGATGCCCTGGCCCCTCAGCAGTCACAGCCTGGAGGTAGAGAGACCTCCACCCCACTGGCTCAGCCATGGACTCATGTGATCCTGGGCCAGAGGCAGGCACTCCAGGCCGCACTTTTTGCCTTGGGGGTCTGAAGAGCTTGCACTAAGATGCTGCCCTCTGTGAGGTTTCCAGCCCTAAACGGGAAGTGAGGGACATTCCATGATTATGGATCCGCCAAAGAGCTCTGAGCGGTTCGGTGGCCATGCTGTGAAAGTGAACGTTGAGTGGGAACCACGCCATCAGATCTAGTAGGAACAAAGGGTCTGGTAGGAGGACGACGACAAAGACCTCTACTGAGAAGTGTCACTTTGCCTGTGTTAGCCCAGAAACATTGAGCAGGGCACCGGTTCGACCAGAAGGAACAGAATGGCTCTTGTAAAAATAAAAAGCACTTGGTACCAGCATCCATGTGGTCCACCAGGCTTGTGCCCCGTCAGAGGAATACTCTGGAGGAAATGGGCCATTCAGAATAGTGTGTTTCCAGTGCAGCTCTGGAAAGAGTGAGCAGTTGTGGACCAAACATTTCATGGTCTGATGAAAAGCTGGTGGATACTGGCCAGGTGTGATGGCACTTTGGAAGGCTGAGGCAGGTGGATCACCTGAGGTCAGGAGTTTGAGACCAGCCTAGCCAACTTGGTGAAACCCTGTCTCTAATAAAAATGTAAAAAAATTAGCCGGGCCTGGTGGTATGTGCCTGTAGTTTCAGCTGCTCGGGAGGCTGAGGCAAGAGAATTGCTTGAACCCAGGAGGCGGAGGTTGCAGTGAACCGAGATTGTGCCACTGTGTTCCAGTCTGGGCAACAGAGTGAGACTCCATCTCAAAAAAAAAAAAAAATGCTAGTGAATGCTTATCCATTCATGACAGGGGCAGCCGTTTCCTGGTGTCAGATCCCTAGCCGTGGTGTCCTGTTGTGCGGGGCGCCTCAGGTGGAGTTTGGAATGTCGGGATAGGCCATGAGAAGTTTTAGTTTCATACTATCTCACCAGGGAGGAAGCCTGAGAGAAGTTATTTTTCAAAAGGATTAGTGAGCCATACACATCAAAATATATACAGGTTTCATCAAAGGAAAGAGACCCAGCTTGAATTGAGGATGAAGCATTTCCACAGCAGAGTCAGGCCGAAGCTCTGCGTCGAGATATCTAGAGAGAGCTGGCTGCTGCCTGAAAGGTTTCTTTCAGAAAACCCTTCACGGTGGTACCACGTGTACTTGTTTCTCTTCTGCCCTCCTGAGAAACATACTTGTCCCCAGCGGAATGAAGAAAAGGCAAATTAAAAGACGTGTGAGAGAGAGAGTTTTTGCCTGCCGCCAGATCCCGCCTGCGGAGAGAAGGGCAGGGCTGTGGAAAGAGGCCTCGGGTCTGAGAACAAGAGGACTCATTCAAGTCTGTGGCTTTTGACAGGCTGTGACAGGGAGCCGGCGTATTGAGGGATCGCTTTTCCAGCATTGGTGGATCCGTAGTGGACTTGGAGCTCTCAGGGTACCCAGTGAAAAGGCACCAGGCCAGAGCTCCCCGGGGTGTCTGGTTGACCCACTAGCTTGCTGTGTCCTCTCCAGGAAGAAATAGTTGAGAGTGGATTGTGCCAGATTCGCATTCCTCTCCGCAGCCCCTCCAAGGCTTCTCAGCCACGGCTGGACTCTGGGTAGACTCAGGTGGGGACAGACGGTGGACACCTGGTACCTCTCCTGGGCCTCACAACGTTTGTCCAAGGTCCTTTAGGTTTGTCTTAGCAGATGTGATCCTGCCGATGACAGGGTATTCTTATTTACACTTGCAGATGTGTGTGTATTAAAATAACACGCCCTTGGATTGAAGAGAGCACATTCAGCTGTGCCACTGAGTTCACGTAAGGTTTGCAGTAGGACAAAGGATGGCAAAGAGTTCGATCTGCAAAAAAAAAAAACAAAAAACAAAAAACAAAAAAAACTTCAGTTGTGCAGCCCAAGTTCAGATGTCTTAAATATCTGCTATCCGGATAGAAATCTGAGAAGGATTGTGCTACAGGAGAGGGGAAATCTCATTTGCCAGCCCCCAAGAAGCCTTGGCTTTTGTTTGGGGACAGCAAGGACTTCCTAAGAGGGTTGACTGAAAGATCCCGAAGATGAGAGTAAGAGATGCCCTCAGCGTCTCCAATGCCACAGGCCACAGCGAGGAGAACCACAGACTTAGTGACCAGCTCTAGAAGTCAGCATGTGTTCCTTGTCAGAACTGGCAAATGTTTTAGAATAAATGAAAAGCAAATAGGACTTTCCACAGCTGGTGACAAACTGACCCAAGCAGAGGAGTGGAGGAGGAGAGGATCTTGGGGTCCAGAAGAACGTGGTTCTCCGTGGTTGCCCGGCACACCAGGGCTAGCAGTGCTTGGGGTGATCACAAATCTTTTGCAAATGCTATCATGGGACGTGCCGGCCCACAAGGCCTGCTTTGTGAGCTCCTCCAAAGACAGGACACTCAGCCAGTGGCGACTAAGGTTGACCAAGATGTTATTTCTTGTGATCTTGGCTCTCCAAATACAGGCTCTATGGCATTTCAGCGAGGAGCAGGACAACTTGGTGGCCAAGATGTCCATCAGAGATGCCTGGCATGCATTCTGCACGTTACTGTAAAGCAAGTTGCAGCCCCAGCACGGACACAAACCTCTTGGAGCCAAAGTTCAGATTTCCCTGTTCTCTCCAGTGTGTGTTTCCCACCTGTCCCCCTTTACTTGGGACTTCCCAGAGCCACACGCCCAGGAGACACTGCTACCCTTCAGTTAGTGTCACTTCTCCTGCACTGGGCACCCAGCTTCCTCCACAGCCTCACCAACCCCCGCACCAACGAGGTACTTGGAGCTGACTTGTGCATTTGGCTCCAACTGTGGGAGCCTGCTGAATCTGGCGCCTGGCTCTGGCTCACCCTGACCCAGTTAGGTGGGAGTTCAGAGTCAGAGCTGGATGCCAGCCCGGCCACCAGCATGAGGTGTGGAGAAAAGCCCCAGACACATTCAGCAACAAAGTGGCTGGGAGAGAAGGTGGCTGTCGAGGTGCAGGGAGAGGAAGCCCCTGCCCTATCCAACCATTGAGTTCACTGTACCTTTTGCTCATTCAAGCTACAGTGAAAGACCTTATGCCAAATTTCATTTGAATTTTAGAACCGACCTTGTGTTTCACTGCAGATAAAGCAATTTGTAAACTTCTGTATTGGCATTTAAATTGAGGTGATTAAGAAAAGACAACCAGCGAATGGAGGTGACAGGCTCGGGCCAGGGCCCTTCTGACCCAGGGCTACCTGAATGGGAAGTGAGAGGAGCAGAGGTGTTGGCACCAGACAGACTTGGGTTCTAGCCTAGTCTCTGGTGCTGACCGGCTGTAGGAACCTGCTCCAGGCCTTCCTCTGCCCACTCGCCAGGTGCCGTGTTCCAGGGTATCTGAGAACTGAGGCCGTGGCTGGCCAGTTCTCAGTACAGAGCTGCACATTTATCAGTTGGGCAGCAGTTACCAGTTTCCTTTTTTTTCCTCCTCATTCTTTCATTTAGTTTTAAATGGCACTAGAGATGGTGCATCTGTTGTCCTGGAAGCCCACAGGGCACTCGGAACAAGGCTCCTCAGCAAATGAACAGACCAAGTGGACCATTGGGATGGCCCAGACATCCTGTCCTGTCCCCTCCTTCTGTCACTTTCTGTAGCTCCACCAAGTATAGGTTTGATTTGAGCTTGGTACTGTTGGTGTCAGCCTTTGGAACGTAGGGAGGGTGTATGACGCTGAGAAACGGTGATATAATGCAAGTAACAGATTCCCAATTTCAACAGCATGTCAGTCGCATTACCTAGTTCTCTGCTGTTAGAAAACTGTTCATTCTTATCTGAATATAGTTTGTGTGGTTCTTCCTACCTGCGGGAAGCTTTAAATTTCTTTTGTTTTCTTTCCTTTTTTTTTTTTTTTTTTTTTTTAGAGAGAGGACCTCATACTGTTTTTTAATGATTAAGTGAATGACAGAGAACATCACACTTTTACCATCTATCTTCATCCCTTTGTAAACTAAGCTCCTACTCTTCTAAAACCGCTCGCAATTTCAATTTCCTGTCTCTTGAATTAGACAATCTCCTGATCTCTTCTCGGTCCTCCTGGAGGTCTCTCACATGCTGTACGTGAAGAAAGCCTCCTTCAACAGACCCAAAAAATGAGAGGATCTGTAGAAAGGAATGGCCAACAGTATTAAATGTTTCACAGACACCGCAGGGGGTGATCGCAGCTCACTGCGGCCTTGACCTCCTGGGCTGAAGCAATCCTCCTGCCTCAGTCTCCTGAATAACCGGGACTACAGGTGCACACCACCACACCTGCTTAATATTTTAGAATAGTTTTTGTAGACACAGAGCCTTGCTATGTTCTCCAAGCTATTCTCAAACTCCTGGCCTCAAGGGATCCTCCCATTTCAGCCTCCTGGAGTGCTGGGATTATAGGCATGAGCTGCCACACCTGGCCTAAATTTCTTGATAACTCCACCAGTGCCGTGAGTTCATGTTCTTGTTCATGTGAGCACTAGGCAACATTAAGCATTGATATTTGGTGAAAATTAATAAAAAATGTACTTTCAGCTCCGAACGGGGAGCTCTGTAGGCCTTTCTGGAAGTCGCAGGGCAGGGGCAGATGACCACAGTGGGCACTCATGTCCCTCAAGCAGGGACAGAAATCTCTTTCTGTGGCCAACTTTGAAAACGTTTGTACTGTATTGAAAACATAGACTACATTTGGAATCTAAACTTTTTAGACATTGGTATGAAAAACCTTTGGTTTAGTTTGTGCATAAACTTACTTTTAGGCTCACTCTTAACTGCGTCATAAACTACCTAAAAGTAGATATTTTAGGGGATTCAGGGGCACATTTGTTTTATTACAAGTGGTATTTAATAGTGTATCCAAGAGCTAAATACACCTTTAGTTCAGACTCTTATTTAAGTTTGTAAATTCTAAAGTTGGGTCCTTTAGCACAATGGAAAGTTTGCAGAAACAAAACAAGTAAAGGTTTCTTTTTAAAAATTCATTGTGTACTGGGGATTTATCATACGTTAGAAGCAGTATACAGTACTTGGCTTTTAAAACTGTATGTCTTCTTCTTTTTTTGTTGTTTGCGTATACTGTTTTGAGATCTCCCTGGGCATTCTTCCAGCACAGATCGAGAGAAATTGGCACTGGGTAGAATCATACTTTTATGTATAAGTAAGAAAATCATGGTGTTCTTAGATATTTGTTTACTTAAACGCTCCTGTAACTAAAGAACAGTTGCAGTGGTTACACAAAGGGCATAGAAAAAGTGCCTTCTGAACAAGATTAGCTTGAGTTTAGGAGGTGGCAGCTTTTCCTCTCTGCTTGATTTGTGTGAATCTTAGCATGTGCCTCATTAGGTGTTTTTGTTCATTTGTTTGACTTGGGCCCAGGACAGATACTTGTGATTTGTGCTGCAAATAATCCTCCACTGACAGACTGGTTAAAAAGTAAAGAATATTAGCTGCTCCAGTGAGTGCTACGAAATGTTAAGGCTTACCCTAGACCTTGGCTTTCCATTTTTGGATAAGATTTCAAATTTCAAAACAGGCTCTTTGAGAAGACAGCCCCCATCCATGTATTCATTTGTTCCACAGGTATCGGGCGAGCTCCTACAGGTGCTGGCACTGACCTTCCCAGGTTCTTGCCCTTGTGGGCCATAACTCCCTGGCATCATACAGGTAGAGTGATAGCACAGGCAGTTGGCCAAGAACCCTGTTTTTAAATGATTAAGTGAATGACAGAGAACGTCACACTTTTACCATCTATCTTCATCCCTTTGTAAACTAAGCTCCTACTCTTCTAAAACCGCTCGCAATTTCAATTTCCTGTCTCTTGAATTAGACGATCTCCTGATCTCTTCTCGGTCCTCACCCCCTGCGGTGTCTGTGAAACATTTAATACTGTTGGCCATTCCTTTCTACAGATCCTCTCATTTTTTGGGTCTGTTGAACGAGGCTTTCTTCATGTACAGCACGTGAGAGAGCTTGTCAAAGAACGGAGTCATTGCTTCTTAGCAGCTGGGTATGCAGAAATGCCTGTGGAAGTCAGAGCTCATGGTCTGCAGTTAGAAAGGTGCTGGGCGAAGGCGAGGTGTTCAGGCCTGAGGCCTGAACTGTCAGTACCCAACTAGGGTTACCATGTTTAGCAATAAAAATACTGGACACCCAGTTAAATTTGAATTATAGATAAACAGTGGATCCTTTTTTTAGTATAACCTTTATATACTAAAAAATTATTTGTTGGCAATATTTGGGACATCATTGTGATATATTTGGGGCATACTTACATTAACCAATTATTGGTCATTCACATGAAATTTAGATTTAACTGGGCAGTCCTGTATTTGATCTGACAGCTCTTTGCTGAGCTACCATCGAGTCACATCGTCTTTTGTGGCTCCTGGTGCACTTTGAAAGGGGAGGATGTGGGCCTTAAGGCAGACACTCGGAGTCAGACCCTCTGGTTTTAGAGGAGTCCGTCTGCCTTTGGACTCTAGAATTGCACCTCCCTGTCATTTGTGTGCTACTTCCTCCTTCGGCTCCCAGAGTGTGGTGTTCCCCGCGATTCTGCTAACAGCTGCCTTCTTTTCTGCCAGGGATTTCACTCCCAGCAACACATGCCTCTGGGTGTGCTCCGCATCCAAGTTCCTCGTTTCAGATTCTCACATCCCCGACTGCTTGCCAGATAGTCCTCTCTGTTCTGCTGGACACAGGACATGTGGCAAGACTGCCTCTTGATCCGAGGATATTTTGACTGTCATTTATGAGTAAAAATATTTTATCAGATACATGTCATCACCGAAGAATTTTTTGATGACAAGATTGTCCTGATTGAACTTCAGTTTAAATCATTGTGTTTTTAGAGCGCAGATAAACCATTTAAATTTTTCATGTTTCATGACATTATTCTCTCCAGGATAGATTATTTGCTATCTACATTTTCAAGAAAGGTTTCTTGTATGTACCAGCCACTTGTCTGTGGCAGATCTGATGGCTTTGGCTTCTGTCTCTGTTTCTCCTGGACCACTTATCCTTTCCAAGTTGAGTTTTCCTCCCTCGAATTGTACAGCTTTAGATGTTGGTTACCATGCTGAGTTGACCTTTGCGGTTGTGTGTGTTGGCTGCTTTTGCTTGGTGTGCTGAGAGCAGTCCCATGCAGGTTTCCCAGGGTCACCTTCCCTGCCCAGCGCTGGTCAACTATAGTGCTTGTGCCCGTGTTTTATGAGCTTCTGATCACTTTGTAGATTCCAAACTGGGGCAGAGAGCGACTGGGGGAGCCAGAGGGGTAGGGCTACAGTGTCTTAGTGAGGGCCACCCTCAGCTCACATTCAGTGCTTCCAAGTTTAGGATTTCAGAGTTACCTTGGGCTCATTCCCTTCATATTGATAACTGATGGCGTCCGGCTAGTCCTTCCTTCCCTACCCCTCACACGGTCTTCTTCCTTTTCATTCTAGTCCCACGCCCTCGTGCCGTGAGTCCTGAGTGTTTCTTCCCACCTCCTCACCCTCTGTCTTTCCAGCATCCTCCTGCGTGGCCTCTGTACTTTTTCTCCCCTGTTAGATTACACTGGCACCTACCCCTTTACAC
>NW_012108463.1:326962-327999 GCF_000951045.1 Mandrillus leucophaeus | reverse complement strand
CACACTTTTACCATCTATCTTCATCCCTTTGTAAACTAAGCTCCTACTCTTCTAAAACCGCTCGCAATTTCAATTTCCTGTCTCTTGAATTAGACAATCTCCTGATCTCTTCTCGGTCCTCCTGGAGGTCTCTCACATGCTGTACGTGAAGAAAGCCTCCTTCAACAGACCCAAAAAATGAGAGGATCTGTAGAAAGGAATGGCCAACAGTATTAAATGTTTCACAGACACCGCAGGGGGTGATCGCAGCTCACTGCGGCCTTGACCTCCTGGGCTGAAGCAATCCTCCTGCCTCAGTCTCCTGAATAACCGGGACTACAGGTGCACACCACCACACCTGCTTAATATTTTAGAATAGTTTTTGTAGACACAGAGCCTTGCTATGTTCTCCAAGCTATTCTCAAACTCCTGGCCTCAAGGGATCCTCCCATTTCAGCCTCCTGGAGTGCTGGGATTATAGGCATGAGCTGCCACACCTGGCCTAAATTTCTTGATAACTCCACCAGTGCCGTGAGTTCATGTTCTTGTTCATGTGAGCACTAGGCAACATTAAGCATTGATATTTGGTGAAAATTAATAAAAAATGTACTTTCAGCTCCGAACGGGGAGCTCTGTAGGCCTTTCTGGAAGTCGCAGGGCAGGGGCAGATGACCACAGTGGGCACTCATGTCCCTCAAGCAGGGACAGAAATCTCTTTCTGTGGCCAACTTTGAAAACGTTTGTACTGTATTGAAAACATAGACTACATTTGGAATCTAAACTTTTTAGACATTGGTATGAAAAACCTTTGGTTTAGTTTGTGCATAAACTTACTTTTAGGCTCACTCTTAACTGCGTCATAAACTACCTAAAAGTAGATATTTTAGGGGATTCAGGGCCACATTTGTTTTATTACAAGTGGTATTTAATAGCATATCCAAGAGCTAAATACACCTTTAGTTTAGACTCTTATTTAAGTTTGTAAATTCTAAAGTTGGGTCCTTTAGCACAATGGAAAGTTTGCAGAAACAAAACAAGTAAAGGTTTCTTTTTAAAAA
>NW_012108463.1:312201-324432 GCF_000951045.1 Mandrillus leucophaeus | reverse complement strand
AGTCCTTCCTTCCCTACCCCTCACACGGTCTTCTTCCTTTTCATTCTAGTCCCACGCCCTCGTGCCGTGAGTCCTGAGTGTTTCTTCCCACCTCCTCACCCTCTGTCTTTCCAGCATCCTCCTGCGTGGCCTCTGTACTTTTTCTCCCCTGTTAGATTACACTGGCACCTACCCCTTTACACGGTGCCTGCCATTCTTGACAGCGTGTGCGTGGAGTAGAAAACCCAATGAGTGACTCTTGCATGAAGCATCCTGGCTCTGCCCTGAGGGCTGGGGGAGCCCACACTGGTCCACTGGGCTTCTCTGGCGACAGGTGTGACTTGGTGTGGGACCAGGTGGCCCAGACAGCGTGTCGCACTTGGAGGTGTGCTTGGGACCCACAGGCGGCCTCTGCACCCTCACCACCTGCATTTTGGGGCAGTGTTATGCATGCCACAGGCAGCCTCAGACCTGGGCATTGGTGCCTCCTTGGCCACTGGCCATGAGGCCTGCTTCCCTTGTGACATTTCACTTTGACCTTTCCTTTGAAGGTTTTTAAAGCAACACTGTACACGCAAAGGTCAACAAAGACGAGTGGATGATAGGTGGACAGAAATGTAAGTTAAAAGGCAGGAAATGAGGCTGCTTAATACAAGCAGGTTGGAGGGGATGAGCAAAACAAAAAATGCCCTTGAAATGATGCTTTAATCATTTGTCTTTAGAGACGTAAAGCGGGACATGGAAAACAAACATTTCCATTCAATGTATACACAGTTTGCAAAACAAATAACTGGGCTTTGTGAGTGTCCAGACCTCCTGGAAGGAGGAAAGTGGCTCTGGACTGGGCAATCCTTTCCCGCCTGAGTTCAGAGTGGAAGACATTGGGGAAGCTGCCCTTCTGGTGGAATAAGTAAAGCAAAAGCCTTTCATTTCCTTAATGAAATGTAATGCTTCCAAATTTGGCCCAAAAGCCAAACTGAGATGAAAAGGCCTCTGGGTGGAACGGGACCATCCATGAGTGAGGACCCCCCAGCGGATGTCTGGTGGTCACTTCATTGCGATCTAGAAAGGCCACAGCCGTGGCCAGCCCTCCACCACCCTGCATTCAGGCACCGCCAAGCGCTTTGGTGGTTGGTGCTATAGAGACTGGGACCTTTACATATGTAAATGTTCTAAAATTAAAATCGACCATAAAGTGTCGTTATGTTATGCTTTTACAATTTCCCCATTTTGTTTCTGTTTTAAACAGTTTTAAGTCAATTTTAATATTTCTGGGCAGCAGCCCTCAAGTCTTCCACCATCTGAATCAGGGCAGATGAAAATAAGTCAAACGATAACCTTATTTTATTTTTTAAACTGTATATTTGTATAGTACGTTTTTGATTACAAAATACATTTTTTGCTATTTTGAGGGCAAAAACTGCAATTATTTTTGCATCAAGCTAATACCTTCATATGGTATGGCAAAAACAGGTGTCATTTTGGGTACTTAATGTTCACAGCACTTTATAAGTTGGTTACTAATGAGATGTCTTATACATTAAGAAACTAATAATAGTAATATAGTTGACATATAGCACATACTATGCACCAGGTGCTCTGCAGTGCTTTACATACATAAATTCATTGAAACCTCCTCATCTTGCAAAGGAGAAAAGGGAAACTCATGAAATTAAATAACTTGCCCTTTTTTTTTTTGAGACAAAGTCTCTCTTTGTTGCTGAGACCCAAGTACAGTGGCATGACCATGGCTCACTGCTGCCTCTACCTCCCTAGGCTCAAGTGATCCTGCCATGTCAGCCTCCTTGGTTGCTGGGACTATAAGCACAAGCCACCATGCCTGGTTAATTTTTTTTTCCTGTATTTTGTAAAGACATGGTTTTGCTATGTTGCCCAGGCTGGTCCCCAACTCTGAGGCTCAAGCCAGCTATCCGCCTGCCTTGGCCTCCCAAAGTGCTGAGATTATAGATGTGAGTCACTATGCCCAGTCCCATCATTTTTTGAATCCAGTTTGGCCTGAGAGTTTAGCTTCTATCTTGTTTCACTGTCTCTTGAGCCTCACAGGAGGAACAAGGTGGAGGCAGGGGGGCGGGTGTGGGTGACACTGTCATTATTCCGGTTTCAGATGGTAGAACTGAAACAGCAGCATGGAGTAGCTTGCTCTAGATCACACGGCGAGGGCAGGCCTTCTGATTCCTCATCAGATCAGTGAGCAAATATAAAATGGGACGTGGAAAGAATTTTTCTATTCAATGGCAAGTCAATGACAGTGCTTGATGCAAACCGCTAGGCCTTTGTACCCAGGCACGTGGCAGGCCCTGGTCGCCTCCTCCATGCTGAGCTCGGGGCAGAGGAGGTTCAGCAGAGGGACCACTGCACGTAGCATAGCAGCCATTCATTTAATGCCAGAGGAACATGTGAACGAGCTTCCCCAGGAGTCCCAGGCGGGTGGGGAGCTGCTAGGTAATTTCACCTGGTGGCCCACCCAGGCAATGTGATTATGTGATTGTGGCATTCAGGGAGCTTCCGCATTATGTTAGAAAACTTTTGTTTCTGGTTCTGTTTTTCTTTTAATTTGTGTAATGTGACCAGGACGTACGTCTGTGGCCCGGCTAGCCGGCAGCCGTGTGCTTTGTTCCCTAGTTGGAGCCTGGCCAGCCGCGGAGGTGGATCCGAGGGGCCTTTGGGGCGACTCCTGCCTCAGCCTCTTTGGGCTCTGATAAGCACCACTGAAACTCTTTGAGGTTCAGTGTTCTCATTTATGAAATGAGGATTGATGGTTGCTTTTCTAGGTGTGTGAAAGACCTAGCACAGTGTCTGCTGCATACCAGCTGCTCAGATGTCATTGCATTACGTTGAAGAATTTTTTTAAAATCTGTCTTGATAGTGCAATGTGTTGTTGTAAGTGATCACTGGACTCACTGTGGGTACTCTTGAGAATGGGGTGGTGGTGATTAGTCTGGTGTCCTTAGGAGCTCGATTTAGAAGGAGGAGGGCTATCATGTGATTATTGCAGCCCCCGCCTCGTGGGGTCAAGCCTTCACACTTGCAGGGGACCTGGTGGCTGCAGACATCCAGAGCTCACTGCCCCTAAGGCTGCTGCCATCAGGGGCCCTGCAGGGAACAGAGTGCTTTCTCAGGTTGGGCAGTTTGAGGTGAGTTTAAATAAAGTGACTTTTTACAAAGGCAGGGCAGGGGGTTCACAGCCTGGAGTAGTGAGGGGGCCCTGACCACTTCTAACACCCTCAACCTGAGGGGAAGGGACGGTTTTGAGGCTGCAGCTGGCTTTGTGAAGGGCCGATCTCCCATGAGACAGCCCGCAGAGAGGGTCCTCCCTCGCCTCACTCCTCCCTGCCAGCGTCCAGAGAGCTCGGGATGCACAGGTGGGCCTTGTAGTGGGGAAGGCAGGGAGTGGCTCTGAGGGCAAACAGGATGCAATTTCAGGCATGGGGCACAGAGCCAGGTGCCCTTGGCTGAGCTGAGGACAAAAACACGTCAGATGAGTTGTGCAGCCCACATTTTTGTTTGCTTTAGATAGGAGTCAGTTCCTAAAATGGAATCAAAGTGACTGGACAGAGACCCGTTTTGATGAATTTAAGCTGGTGGCTTCTTGGGTAATCTTCCTTTACTTGCTTAGAAGCCTGGAGACCTGTGTTCAGGTGCGTCTGAGTCATTCGGTGTATTAGGACTTGAGTTGCCCTGTGGCAAAATAAAGGGATGGACTTGATCAGGGCTTATCAAGCGGGTGGCCTACAGGGCCAGGTAGTACATATTTTAGGCTTTGCGGCCACACAAGGTCTCAGTTGCATGATCATCATCTCCTTTTTCTTCTTTCTCTTTTTTCTCCCTCCAAAATCATTCATAATTCATGGTCAATACAAAAATGGGTGAAGCGCCATTGTGTGTCAGCTCCTGGACTAGATCGTCAGTCCCCTGTGTGCTTTGTGCACTTCTGTGTGCAAGGTGATTTTAGGGAATGCACACGCATTTTTATTTTAATGGTATGTGAGTTCTAATGTGTATTAGGAAAAATAGATGACTAGCACCTTAAGAGTTCACTACCCATAGATGTAGCTACGTGGGGCCCTCCAGGAAACAGTTGGCTCTCGCAGGCTGGGTGGTGAATGTGAGTTTTAAGACCTGATTCCAGGTAATTTTGGTGGTGCTCCATTTATGAGAGTAATACATGGTGGTTTTTTAAAAAAATTGCCTACATTATTAAAAGATGGATTCCTTTAGGGAGAAATGTTATAAAGGACATACCACACAGAGCAGAACCTCACAGAAGAGGTACAGTGTAGACTGTGGGCTGAAGTGGATTAGATCAGCTCACTCCTCCCCAACACCACACTCCTTGATTATCCCATGTTTTAGATGTAGCCTGTTGGACCATTTCACATTGATGGAAATGCTCTCCGCACTTTGAGAAGTTTCGTGTAAGTTTAGAGGAGAAAACAAGAGGGCAGAGCTGTTTTTTTGATGGAGGTGGGCAGCCCGCCCACCCTGCCCCTCTGTGAAGGGCTGTCCCCTGGCTGGGAGCTCTTTGGAGTCAACCCCTCCTCGAAGTTACAGCCACTTCACCCTCCAGGGCATGCACATTCCAGCAACACAGCTAGTGATTAAGGCCCAGGAGAACAAATTAAGTCCATAAAAAAAGTACAGAAATTCAGAGGCCAAGACTTGCGAGTGCTTGCTTAATTCCCTTTGGTAATTACCGGCTGTCAGTCTCCCTGTCCCTGAGCCTGTGCTCCTCTCACGAGCTCCTGGCCACACCCGAGACTTACTTGTCTCTGTGGGCTTCTTTAGAACTGCTGCACTGTCCGGGTTGCATCTGTGGGAGGGATGCCCGCCTGCAGGGAGTTGTACCCAGCAGCTTGTAAATGCCCAGGAGTGTGGCACGAGCTTACCTGTCAGGTGTGCCTTGGCAGAGAAAAAGCTGCGGCCAAGCCCTGTGAGCATTCGGAACATTCAGTGCTGGAAGCATCCCAAAATCTGTGTCCCACTCACTGAGTTGGGCATGTCTTTTCCTATCCTCCCGGATGACTTCTTTGCCCTGGTAGTGAGCCCTGACGGCCTTAGGAAATACTGGCCTGGGCTAAGAGACTGTTGCATTTTGACTGCCTGATGAGCTTTTACTCTTCTGATTACCTCTTTAAGCCACCCTTTCTTTTTGAGATCCTGGACCATAGGCACCCACAGTGAGAGGGGTTCCCTCCCCCCACACCCTGTTTTGACCTAAAAGCTTAAAAACCATGTGTATGGCACTATGTAAACCAAAAAATACTGCAACCTTCCCCGTTTTTATTATTCTGCGTCCTGTCAATGTGAAGTATTTAAGCTGTGTATTAAAACAGGAGCTTGTATTTGCAATGTAACAGAACACCAGAAGATGAGGCGGCAGTTGTAGGGAGAGTTTATCAGATAGGAGCTAATTTCACCCTCATGAAACTCTCAAAGCAGAATGACGGTGGCATATAATAAATAGCTTGTGCAAGTAGAGTGGAAAGCCTCTTACCGACGGCAACTGGAGCCATGATGATTGATTTCTGGGGGAGTGGGGTGGTAGAGTTTTGACTTGAAGGAGAATCGAAGTATGTGGGAGGAAGTGCTGCCTTAGCAACTGAACTCGAATAGAAGTTCAAGTTCCAATCTGCCTGTTATGGTTAGTGGGAAAACTATACTGGGGTCCCTTTGGATTGGGCTCCTCTCGGCCTTTTTTTTTTTTTTTTTTTTTTAACAAAAAATAGTTCTATAAATCTAATTTACATAGTATAACGCTCACCCATTGAAAGTATAAATTCAGTGGTTTTTAGCAAATTCACAGGGTTATGCAGTCATCGCCCTAATTTTGGAATATTTTTGTCACCCCTAAAAGGAAACTCGTACCCGTTAACAGTCATTCCGCACCTGTAGCCAAACCCTGCACAACCACCGAACTCCTTTTTATCTCCATCCTGGACATTTTGTATAAACGGAATGACATGGAATGTGACCCTTTGTGCCTGGCTTCTTTCACTCAGCATCGTGTTTTCAAGGTTCATCCGTGTTGCAGCGTGTGTCAGAATGTCATTGCTTTTTATGGCTGAATAATATTCCTTTGTCTGGATGTGCCACATTTTGTGTATCCATTCAGCAGTCGATGGGCGTTTGGGTTGTGTCTGCTTTTTGGCTATTATGAATAATGCTACTGTGAACATTGGTGTACATTTTCGTGTAGACACTTGCTTTCCTTTATCTTGAGCATTGACCTTAATGGGATTGCTGTATTGTACCTCCGTGCACTTTCTGAGGAATCTTCCTAGTTGTTTTGTTTTTCCATTTTGAATTGTAAGTATTTTTTAATTGTGGGAGAATACACATAACCAAACTTACCATCTTAGCTGTGTTCAAGTGTGTAGTTCAACCACATTAACTACATTTACGTTGTTACACAACCAGCGCTGCTGCCCTCCTTTACCTGGGTTTTGGTGAAACAGTCCACACCATCCCTTAGGCCCCAAAAAGGATAAATAACTTTGGCTTTGACTCAGCAAAGAGGTGGGTTAACAATGATCGAATGCACCGCCTTTTGAGAGGTGTGAGAGTCTAGACAGGGTGATGGTTCCTTGGCCCAGAACCTCAGGATCCCTTCTCTGTACAGATGCTGCTGTGTTAGGAAGCTTTGGATAAGAGGAGCAGGGTGGGGATAACTTGAAGAGGCTGCCCAAGAACTGGGAGCGGGAAAATGGTAAGGTGGGCTACTGTCTGCATCCTAGAGGAGCCCACCAGGCGTGTTTGAGGGACACTGTCTTTCCCAGGCCTTTCTCCGGGGCATAAGTAGGTACACAGGGGCTTTTTTTTTTTTTTTTGTAGTGGTCTGAGATCCACCTGTGCCCTGGCAGATGGCAGAAAGGGATCCTGAGTATAAAGGACTGTGGATTGGATTTACTGAGTCACGGGAGAGTGTACAAGTGTGGGCCAAAGTGTGTAAGCGTGTTTAGGGAAGACCTTCATAGACCTAGAAGAGATCCTGGAGAAGGTGGGCCTAGATCATCGACAGCAGGCCCCCTCTGCCCCGCCTCATGGGAGGCCAATGCCCTGGCGCTCCCTGAACCCTTTGTACTCCTCCAGGCCCTGTTCTGGGAATGCCTGCTGGGTCTGTTGGCTCTGCCCTGAAGTCTCCCCAGGCCTCCTTTCTCTCTCTGCTGGCCACCTTGAGATTACCGCGCTGCATTTGTACTGTACTCATGCATCTCCATGAGCCGCTGTCTTCCCTTCTCAGTAACATAGTCACCTCCTCACTGGCAAGGTCTGTATTTTGTACTCTTTCGGGTTAAGTCACTGGCAGACAGAAACATCAAATATCCTAATTCAGGGTGGATGCCACAGTCTACCCAGGCAGCTCATTAATGAGATAATTCTTTAAAAATATTGACAAACCATTAATTAAGAGCTGATTATTCACACATCAAACAATTCTTCACTTAAACTAGAGGATTTCTTTAAATAGCAGCTCCCCCTGGCTGCGTTTATCTCTTTGTGTAGTTTATTAGCTATTTGGCAGAGAAATTTCAGAATGCCAGCTACAAGCCAGTGCAGTTGAAGAACAGAATGTAATGAAGCGAAAGTATTTCTGGAAGCATGTCATTTATTCAAAGAAATTATCTAAGAATGTATTTATTTTGAAAAGCGCTTAATGTATTTATATACATAATCTCTTTATTTTCTTAAATAATTCTTTGAGCTTAGCAGTCATTTCTGCATTGGAGAAGGCAGGATATTGAGATTCAGAATAATTTGTCCAGGCTTATTCAGCTAGTCCGTGGTTGAGCAGGGATTGATATCAATGTCTTCCTCAAGACTTGGGCCTCCTCATCCCATTGCCTCTGACTGCATTTGCTAAGTGGGAGGATCGTCCGTGCTTCTAATTAAACTTGTACTGTAATTTCATTATGGCTGTTGCCCTAGGGGAGCTATTGTAAGTCTGGCATAGAGTTTCAGTAGTATTGAAAATAATGGAGCATCGTGGATTTAGTTAGATGCACACCCTGAGGTTTGAGCTGAGATTCCGCTTCACAGAACCTACTTTATGCAGCTGGTTTTTTCACATGTGAAGCAAGTGTAACAGCTGTATCACCTTCAAAGGCTTGGCTTGAGTATTAAATGAGATGACATACTCATTTAAGAAGACGTGCCTGAGGAGAGGGCACTGGTGCATCGCAGGCACTTAGCAGCAGTGTTAGCCTTTGTTGTTATTCTTGTCAGTGGGCCTGTAACTGACTTCACGGGTGCATTTATTGTTGACTGAGCCAGAGGTGAGCTGTGCAGGATAGTTGGTGAGAGCATGTCAAATGGAAGGCGGGAAATGACCGAGTGGAAAATCAGTGTATTCTTCCAGACCACCCCTTCCTCCAGCCCTTGTCCTCCCTTCCTCTTTCTCCCCACTATTTTCCTGTGTTAGTCATGGTTTTCCTTTTACTGTCTTGAGAGGACTCATGCATTTGGTGACTGTGTGGTCCTTCCAGCTCTTCCAGCTTAGGACCTGGTGTTTTTAAATTCTCATTGGCCAGCAGAGCATCACTTGTAGAGAAGCTGCCCTCCCCATGGTGAAAACTGCCTCTCACCAGCTAAAGATTGCCTTCCCCCAGGAGCACCAAAACCCTGTCTTTTTCGGGACAGGAGGACTTGTTAATAAATTGGCAGTGGTGCCTTAGTTTCAGAGTTGAGCTGCCTTTCCTGAGCATCAGCATCTCATCCATAAAGCGGGGATGGGTATCCCTGCCCGTGCTGGGAGACCCATGACAGCACAGAGTAGTGCTGGCAGTCCCGTCTCTTCAAGCTGCCTATCTTCTCCATGCTGCCTGTAGGGCGAAGGCATCCCCAGCCATTGTACCAGCTGTCAGATTCACTCTTAGAAACCAGAGCCTGGATTCATTCCAGTGGGAAACTTGTCTTGGCCTCCTGCATCTTCTCATCCTTTACTGCTGTTCTTCCCCTGCTGCTTCTGAGCTATTCACTACCTGGTTCAGGGACATCAAGGGTTCTCCCGGGGTGTGGTGACAAAGTTTTGCTTTCCTGTGAATATGTTTGTGCCTATTTTGCAAACAATATTTGTAATTTTTAATATTATAATTTGAATAGTGAAACATTAAAAAACCCACTCAAGTAACTTTGTAGAACACTTTGCCATCCACCATTGCACACGGTAAGGTGGGCTTTCTCTGCCTTGGCACATCATGGATCATTCTTTGTTGAGGGAACTGCCCTGTGCGTTGTAGGATTTAGCTGTATCCTTAGCCTCTGCCTGTTAGTCGACTACCATCCTTCCATTGTGACAACGTAAAATGTCTCCAGACATTGTCAGATGTCCTCCAGGGGACAGAGTCACCCCCGGTTGAGAGCCACTGCACTGCAGCCCCCAAATCTGTCTTCCCGGTCTCTCTCATTGCCCCTTTTGGAGCCATCATTAGATTTACACCAGTAGGTTAGAATGGCTTTCTCTAGCCTTTTGCAGTGCACAGCACAGAAGGCGTGTGTAGCCTTTTCTCAAAGTATTTTGCATTTCAAAGGAAGGATGAATCATGCAATTTTGAGCCAAACGATCTTTTCCTGGGTGCAAAATGAGCTGGAGTAGTTTTAATTATTGAAGGGCTGGAGGTAGGATAAATATCTTGCTGTTTATTCCTTGACCACATTTCCTTTAGAGTTTGTCATCTCCCATCCCCTAGTAAGTATTGTAGAACCACAAATTTTATATAGATTGTGTGGTCTTTCCAACAGCTTTTGCATGTAAATTTTGTTGCTTCCTCAGGGAGTGGACAGGAACTGGTATAGGTTCCAAATAAGAGTGGAACCAGGGCAGACATTAGAAATTAGCAGAATGCCACAACAATGATAACTGTGTGAGGTAATGCATATGTTAGTTAGCCAGGTTCAGTCATTTCACAGTGTAAAGATTGAGGATGCCTTAACGAAAATGCTTGGAACCAGAAGCGTTTCGGATTTGGGATTTTTTTCAGATTGAACTATTTGCATTATACTTACCAGCTGGGTGTTGCTAATCCAAAAAAAAAAAAAAAAAAATCTGAAACTAGAAATGCTCCAGTGAGCATTTCCTTTGACAATCATGTTGGTGCTCACAGTTTCAGATTTTGGAGCATTTCAGATTTTGGATTTTTGGATTAGAGACACCCAACCTGTGTATACACTTTAAAATATCATGTTGTACATAGTAAATATATACAATTTTGTCTGTCAGTGTGAAATATAAAATGAAATAATCTTAAAGAAAGTAGGGGAAGACCTATTGACATTCTCACGTGGAGACGAATCTATTCTATGAGTTAGCCTGGGGACTGTTGAGTAACAGCTGGAACATTCACTGTCATCAGGTAAAGGACAGGGCGTGATCATGGGGAAACTTGCAGGCTGAGACTATGCTATGCTGGGATGGAACTACGGAAGTCAGGAATGCAGGGGAACGTGATACTTGACAGGTTTGGTTGTAGTACCATTCATTTGTGCCCCTTGCCATTACTCTATTGCTGCAGTTAACAAGAGTCTGGATAAATCTAAGATTTGGACTTTCAGGACTGGAAGGCTCAAGGACAGAGGGGATGCCCCCGTTTCTGTGTTTCAGAAAACCCTTTGGGAATTGCAGCTCTCAGTGTGTCTGCAGAACAGCTGCTGGGATGGTCACCTGTTGACACAGTCCAGTGGTGCCATGTGTGGGGCCCATCACAGAAGGGGTGGAAGGGCCTCAGACCACGAGAGCCTCAGAGGGCAGTTCTGGATTCTTCGGTGATGCCTGGGGCCTGCCCTTGTGGTTCCAGGGATGCTGAAGTCTTTACTGTGCACATTAGGTTTTGATTTCTGTCCTCCATCACTCTCTTTGATCAGTAAAGTTATTTCAGTCTCAGCGCAATGCTTTTAACAAAAAACTCATGGAAATTTCAAGACAATATTTATGTCAAAGGAAAAATTGAACTAATTGTAGTTTGCCTTTTCAAACTAGAAACCCCCTCTTTTTCCAAGACTCTGACACCCCCGACCTATCCCCTCAGCAACTGCCTGGGCTGTTCCACAGGAATCTGGCCATCCAAAGGGCTCGGCTCTCACCAGAGTTATTGGTTGACTTCACAGAGGTCTCCCCACTGCCTTGAACTGTGGTCCCTTGTAGCTTCATTCTTGACACCCCCTCAGCGCGTCACCGATAATGGTGACATCGACCACCTGCTGGGAATGAGCACCTGCACATATGGTTGGCGTGCATTCTGTTTCTCCTTGTTTCATGCAGTTACTTCAGGAGATGAGAAGTGTGCTGCCTTCATTAGGGTTTGCTCCGTTCTTATTTTTTGAAGAGGCATTCCCATTAATAGAACATTAAGTCCACAAAGATGGGGATTTTGGTCTAGTTAGTTCACTGCTGCATCCCCAGTTTCTGGAACTGTACCTGGCACTCAGTACATAACTGTTGAGTGAAGAATAGAATAAGAACAGGCGAAGCTGCTATGTAAGTTGCCAAAAAGTTGGGCATTATGTTTAATAAATTTTAAGTTTTTTTTAGTGGTTCTTATCAGTGTACTTAGTGGAAAGACCTGACTCCTTTTGATTTATGAATCGTTCAGTGGGATATGTTTTCTGATATTTTGGGGTTATTTTATGCACAGATTTTCTCTTGGCCTGCCGGGTGTCCACTATAAATATACAGCCATGGGCCCTGTAATGATGTTTTGGTTTATTATAGACCTCATCTATGAGAGTAGTTCCATAAGATTATAATAGATCGGAGAAATTCCTGTTGCTTATGGATGTCTTATCCTTTGTGACATTGTCCTGCTACGTGTTACTCACGTGTTTTGGGTGGTGCTGGGGTTAACAGACGTACTGCATTGCCAGCCATCTAAAAGTATAGCACATGCAATTAGGTACAGTAGATAATACTTGATAATAAATGACTGTGTTACCGGGTTATGTATTTACTATATTATAATTTTTATCATTATTTTAGAGTGTAGTCCTATTTACAAGAAAAGTTAACTGTAAAGTCGCCTCAGGCAGTTATTTCAGGAAGTATTTCAGAAGAAGGCATTTTTATCACAGGAGATCACGGCTCCCTGTGTGTTCCTGCCCCTGAAGACCTTCCAGTGGGACAAGACGCAGAGGTGGAAGATGGTGACATTGATCATCCTGGCTCTGTGTAGGCCCAGGCTAATGTGTATGTCTGCATCTTGGTTTTTAACAAGACAGTTGAAAAAGTAAAAAAAAAAAAAA
>NW_012108463.1:309149-310366 GCF_000951045.1 Mandrillus leucophaeus | reverse complement strand
TCTAGGGAGGTCGAGGCAGCAGTGAGCCAAGATTGTGCCGCTGCATTCTGTCGCCTGGGTGACAGAGTGAGACCCTGTCTTAAAAACAAAAAACAAACAAAAAAAATTAAAATTTAGAACGACTTGAAATAAATGTCTTAATCTACCTAAAATAACAAGGATTAACCCATTTTGTGTTATTATAAGTAACATTTTTATGAAAAGTAACTATTTGCCAGAACAAAAATAATTCAGTGAGAAGAGTGGCATTGTTTTACATGTTTATAAGCCTCTTTAATGTTTAGCTTATGGCAGCTAGATTCATGTATGTGCTTCTGCATTCAGTCAGTTTGGACGTGTTGTTTTAGTTGAAGTATGTAAGGAAAATATGGCTTCACAGGGATGTACCTAGAAAAGGAGGAACACTTTAGTGGCCTTTTCAGGTAATTGTAGATAT
Organism: Mandrillus leucophaeus; assembly: GCF_000951045.1. Taxonomy (NCBI): domain Eukaryota; kingdom Metazoa; phylum Chordata; class Mammalia; order Primates; family Cercopithecidae; genus Mandrillus; species Mandrillus leucophaeus. The sequence goes on along the minus strand of NW_012108463.1, from coordinate 309,930 downwards.
TCTTTCTTGATACTACATTAAAACTCCACAGGCAATAGTGGGTTCCACTGTGGAATCTGAAGCCATCTCAGTAAGCTCTTTGTTCTAAAATGATGGGTCTATCTTGCACTTCGAATCAGTCTACACATTTATGATTCTGTTTTACTGAATTAATGTTTTACTGAATCATGTAGATCTTCCAAATGCTGGCACATTTCATCATATATTTTTAAAATATCACATTTGTTAACATCCCCCCCAGTGTCATGGAAAAATTCAACTTTTAGGGAGCTGTCCACATCTTGATGACGAATACAAGTTTTCTGAAATTCCCATTTTTTTCTTGAAAGCTCTCAAATTTTATCACTTGAAGCAAATGTTGTCAGTTGTTTCCCCTCTACATTCTGCCCCTTTTCTTCCAGAGTTAACTTTTTAAACTACGAATCCCAATCATGGCCCCTTGGCACCCACCCTGCAGTGGGGCACCAGTATGCTGTGTCCCTGGTGGGCTGTGAGCCTGACTTTATCAACCTTCATTGTTCTCGGTGCTCTCATGGTACATGATAGAGCATCAAGAAAGAGCAGTAATTGACAATTAGGGACACTTGATTATGGACTGTGTCTTTTTTCTTTCTTTTTTTTTTATTATACTTTAAGTTCTAGGGTACACGTGCACAATGTGCAGGTTTGTTACATATGTATACATGAGCCATGTTGGTGTGCTGCACCCATTAACTCGTCATTTACATTAGGTATATCTCCTAATGCTATCCCTCCCCTCTCCCCCGACCCCACGACAGGC
>NW_012108463.1:246476-308036 GCF_000951045.1 Mandrillus leucophaeus | reverse complement strand
TTCACTCACATTCACTCCCCTCTCATTCACGTTCACTCCCCCTCACTCACGTTCTCGCCCCCCTCACTCACGTTCACCCCCCCCACTCGCGTTCACTCCCCCCGACTCGCATTCACTCCCCCACCAGTCACGTTCACCCCCCCACTCGCGTTCACTCCCCCCCACTCATTGACACTCAGGACAACCTCCAGTCCTGCAGCCTTTGTTCGTGGTAAGTGCCCTATAAGGAGGTACCAATTTTTATCTTTTGTATCTTATTCTTGCTGTACCTTTTCTATGTTTCCATTCACAGATACTTACCATTGTGTGACTGTTGCCTACAGTATTCAGTACAGAAACATGCTGTACAGGTTTGTAGCCTAGGAGCCAAGGCTATCCCATGCAGCCTAGGTGTGCAGTAGGCTATCTCACCTAGGTTTCTGTCAGTACACTCTAAGTACACTGCAGGATGTTCACACGAGGATGAAATCACCTAAAGACGCATTTCTCAGAACACATCCCTGTCATTAAGTCATGACACATGACTGTATTACAATATAGCCACATGGTGTCACAATCACACTTTTACAGTCCGCATGTACTCCTGGAAGCCCATCAAGGGTAATGTTGGAATGCTGCTTGCTATATTTTTGAAACAAATGGAATTGAACTCTTTACGTCTGAGGCGTAGCATTGCATTACTCTGCTTTCAACAAAGGAATTTTCAAATCTCAAAAATTACAATAAATTGGTTGGAACATTTTTGGATTAAAGGGAAGTGATGCTAATGAATTTATTTGCTATGCATTCCAGTCCCATTAATCCTGATGAGTTCATCCTGGCTTAACATATGGCATGCCTTTCTTTAGACTTTTAAGTTTAGCGTTAACTGCTTTTATACCACGACAGGAGACTGCGACTGGAGCAAGCGTCACTGCGGCAGGCTGCTGAATTCATGCCTAAGGAGCAGGACAGCAGCATTCCTCCTGTTGAGTGTATATTAAGCTTGGCTGTGTTCATTTCACTGGGCAACCTTTTAAGCACTGGTTCTCAAACTTTAGGGTCTGGAACCCCTCTGACACCCTTAAAGAGTATTGAGGACTCCCAGAAGCTTCGCTTATGTGGGTTGTGTCTATCAACACTTATGAATTGGAAATAAAATGTAGTCTGGGTGCAGTGGCATACCCCTATAATCCCAGCACTTTGGGAGGCTGAGGCAGGTGGATTGCTTGAGCTGAGGAATTTTGAGACCAACCTGGGCAATGTGGCGAAACCCCGTTTCTATGAAAAATACAAAAAATTAGCCAGGCATGGTGGTGCGCACCTGTAGTCCCAGCTACTTGGGAGGCTGACGTGGGAGAATCACTTGAGTCTAGGGAGGTCGAGGCAGCAGTGAGCCAAGATTGTGCCGCTGCATTCTGTCGCCTGGGTGACAGAGTGAGACCCTGTCTTAAAAACAAAAAACAAACAAAAAAAATTAAAATTTAGAACGACTTGAAATAAATGTCTTAATCTACCTAAAATAACAAGGATTAACCCATTTTGTGTTATTATAAGTAACATTTTTATGAAAAGTAACTATTTGCCAGAACAAAAATAATTCAGTGAGAAGAGTGGCATTGTTTTACATGTTTATAAGCCTCTTTAATGTTTAGCTTATGGCAGCTAGATTCATGTATGTGCTTCTGCATTCAGTCAGTTTGGACGTGTTGTTTTAGTTGAAGTATGTAAGGAAAATATGGCTTCACAGGGATGTACCTAGAAAAGGAGGAACACTTTAGTGGCCTTTTCAGGTAATTGTAGATATTCTTTCTTGATACTACATTAAAACTCCACAGGCAATAGTGGGTTCCACTGTGGAATCTGAAGCCATCTCAGTAAGCTCTTTGTTCTAAAATGATGGGTCTATCTTGCACTTCGAATCAGTCTACACATTTATGATTCTGTTTTACTGAATTAATGTTTTACTGAATCATGTAGATCTTCCAAATGCTGGCACATTTCATCATATATTTTTAAAATATCACATTTGTTAACATCCCCCCCAGTGTCATGGAAAAATTCAACTTTTAGGGAGCTGTCCACATCTTGATGACGAATACAAGTTTTCTGAAATTCCCATTTTTTTCTTGAAAGCTCTCAAATTTTATCACTTGAAGCAAATGTTGTCAGTTGTTTCCCCTCTACATTCTGCCCCTTTTCTTCCAGAGTTAACTTTTTAAACTACGAATCCCAATCATGGCCCCTTGGCACCCACCCTGCAGTGGGGCACCAGTATGCTGTGTCCCTGGTGGGCTGTGAGCCTGACTTTATCAACCTTCATTGTTCTCGGTGCTCTCATGGTACATGATAGAGCATCAAGAAAGAGCAGTAATTGACAATTAGGGACACTTGATTATGGACTGTGTCTTTTTTCTTTCTTTTTTTTTTTTATTATACTTTAAGTTCTAGGGTACACGTGCACAATGTGCAGGTTTGTTACATATGTATACATGAGCCATGTTGGTGTGCTGCACCCATTAACTCGTCATTTACATTAGGTATATCTCCTAATGCTATCCCTCCCCTCTCCCCCGACCCCACGACAGGCCCCGGTGTGTGATGTTCCCCACCCTGTGTCCAAGTGTTCTCACTGTTCAATTCCTACCTGTGAGTGAGACCATACGGTGTTTGATTTTCTGTCCTTGCGATAGTTTGCTCAAAATGATGGTTTCCAGCTTCATCCATGTCCCTACAAAGGACATGAACTCATCCTTTTTTATGGCTGCATAGTATTCCATGGTGTATATGTACCACATTTTCTTAATCCTGTGGACTGTGTTTTAAATACTATTGAATTAATGTTCAGTTCCACTGGTGTGATCATGGCATTACAGTTTGGTAACACAATGTAATTCTTAGCAATTACTTACTGACATATTTAGAGGTAGTTGTCATGATAGCTATAGCTTGCTTATCATAATGGTCATAAGGAAAGCATATATTTGTCTAAAGAGGGATAAAGCAAATATGGCAAAATGTTAAATATTGGGAAGTATAGATAAAGAGTAAGCATTCAACTTCTGTAGGTTTGACATTTTCAACATAGAAAGTGAAAAGGAATGAAATATCAATGTAGGATGAAATATCAATGTATGAAAGATGATGCAGGTGGGAATGGAATAAGATTCCAATTGTAGGCAGTCGGTTTGCTGCTAAGTTATACAACTCTAGCTGTTGATGAGCATGTTTATGTGCATTTTTTGTGTAATGATAATCTTATCTGGGTTCACATTAGGTGCAAATCATATTTCAGACAGCTTAATTAAACCTCTTCAGCTCCCGGGCGAGTGCAAGATTCTGTGCAGAGTGTAAATGGTAAGCTTTAGAAAACAAAGGACTTTATATGCCATGCATCTACGAGGTTCTTCCTAGCGCGTCCTCAGGCTGCGTTCATACCAGGTACTCCCAATCACTGGCCAGCACGATTCCATTCCAAGGCAACAAGGTCCTGCTTCCCAGATTTAGGATAACCTTCTGCCCATGCTGAGACTCTTGGTGTTATGGGCAGACGTGTGCTCCGTGCTGCCATGGCAGCTGTTAATAGTACCCACAGAACTCCATCACTAAATGCTCGATTGTACGAATTGGAGTCCAAGTGTTTTCAGAAGACACCAGCTAATGTTTTCTGCCCCTGCTGACCTTGCTGGTCAATACTAGTGTCAGGAGCGGACTCGCTCCCCTTCTTGGCCCCTAACCGGGGCCTCAGAGCTTTTGCATGCCTACGACTATGCCCTAGATTTGTGGAAATTGCCAGTGTGACGCTTTTATATCTTCCTCTTTGAAATATGAGAGTCGATTTCAGAGGTAAAGCGGTGGAATCTCTGGTGTGGAGGGCATCTAGTCTGGCTTCCCATCTTCTCCCTGAATTCCGCTGATGACACCCCCATGGTGGTCCCCTTTGCCGTCAACCCTGTCTTCAGTTGCTGTTAAGGTGGCATGTGTTTCCCACTGCAGGGCTGAGCTGAATCCGTTTTCACTGTACCAGCCACAGACTTGGAGATTCTGGGGTCGAAACTGAACATATCTGATGGCTCTTCCTTGCCTTTCAGGATTCTGAAACCTTCCTCGTATCCCTCCTGACACTTCTTTGCTGCAAGATCGAGGCTGTCCTCTGGTGAGAAGGTGTTGAGGCTTCACGTCGTATTCCAGGTACAGTCTACCTGTCAGCATGACAGCAGCATGCTAGAATATGTTATTCTGTTTTGTGCTAGAATATGTTATTCATTTAGACTGCTGGTTGTCTGTTGACTTTTTAAGTTAACTGTCAACTAAAACCCCCAGGTGTCTTCTTTTTTAGATTCCCAACTGCTGTAATTTTTCAGACTCATGTGGCTAACTGCCCAGACCCATTAACCCAGCAGAAAACAAGCTTGTCTTTTCACTTGAGTGTGTTCCTTAAATTCCTGCATTTCCTTCCAACAGAACTCTTGATATCCTGTGGCTGGCCAGGCCTTCCGTCCCTGAGGCCTGGTCACCAGGGCAGGCTCTGGGGAAGGATCAGCCTGGAGCTGTCCCACGTCATTCCTGGTGCGGACATTGGGCACTGTGTCTTGTGCTCTGTGCGCCACCCAGCTCCTGGGCACTGGCGTGCAGCACAGCGGCTGTGCTGTGTCCTGCTGTGTTTCTCTGTGTGACTCCTGGAGCCTTTGCAATTCTCAAGGTCAAGGGCTGCTTCCAGTTCTCTTCCTACCCCAGAACTTTTCATCTTGCTCCCATTCTTCTGACTCTTCTCCTTACTTCTCTCCCTTTTACTTAGGAATTCTGCTGTAACTCGTTCCTGGTTCAGGTGCTGTAGCCGTCTGCTGTAGGGCAGTGGTGTTTCAGGCTGTTCCTTGCAGCTTGAGAGTTAATTCCAAGTGAGCATAAGAGCCAAGTGGGGCAGGGGGGCAGTCAAGGCTGGCCACTGAGGCTCTGTGTCCCCTATCTTTCTTTAAATACGAGTAGCTTCATTTTTGTCTGATTTTTCTATTTGGGTTTGGCGTAGGATGTAGTTTGGGTGCCGAGACCAGCTCGGTCGGAGACCCTAACCCAGCAGCGCTAGAGGAATTAAAGAAACACACACGGAAATATAGAGTGTGGAATGGGAAATCGGGGCTGACAGCCTTCAGAGCTGAGAGCCCCAAACAGAGATTTATCCACATATTTATTGACTGCAAGCCAGTGATAAGCATTATTTCTATAGATTGTAGATTAACTAAAAGCATTCCTTACGGGAAATACAGGGATGGGTCTGGCTAGTTATCTGCAGCAGGAGCGTGTCCTTAAGGCACAGATCATACATGATAATGTTTGTGGTTTAGGAACACCTTCAAGGGGTTTTCCGTCCTCTGTGGGCCAGGTGTTCCTTGCCCTCATTCCAGTAAACCAACGACCTTCAACGTGGGCGTGATGGCCATCACGAACACAACACAGTGCTGCAGAGATTTGATTTATGGCCAGATTTGGGGGCCTGTTCCCAACATTTGGGAAAAAAAGTTCCGCTATAAAATACTTTAAACTAATTGCTCTGGCCATTTCTCCATTAAACTAAAAATGTTTACTGAGTATGGAGGCTTCATCATTATCATTGCTATTTTATTACAAAAAATAGAGCTAAAACTCTTCAGTTGAGGGAAAGAGTGTGTGTGTGTGTGTGTGTGTGTGTGTGTGTGTGTGTGTAATGACCCTCACCTGACTTGTCTCCCACTCTCTCACATTCTTACAGTCATTTGAGGCCATTCATATAGTTAATTCTGAGACTATGGCTATATTAGGAATGCAGACATACCCAGGCTCAGCAGCCCACACTGAGATCTTAATCAGAAGGACTTCTGGGGGATATAGCCAGTGACCTTTGCCACATGTAAGCAACTTTGAGCAGGCTGCCTTGAAATAAAAAATTAAGCAGGAAGGAGGGGCTGCCCACAAGCTTCAAGCTCCGGGGGAGGATTAGGCTATAAGTAAGCACCTTGTTTATGAGGCTGCTACAGGCTTGTCAATGTCAGAAACAAAGGTGCAGAATTACCAGGTGCACCTTCCCAAAGACAGTGGGTAAAATGAGCTGTCGGCCAGCAGGGAAGTGGGAGGACATTCTGCCCAGGCCAGAAGCCACTGTGTGTTGGGGTGTGTGAGCCTTGAGCACCCTTTTCTTTCCTTCCCTGTTTAGCTGCTTAATTAGTAGAATGACTTGAATTAGAGTGAGTTCATTCTGCATTCTTCCCCCCTCCACCGCCCCAGTCAGATGTGTTTCTGCTGTCTTAACAGACTATTTTAGAACACCTTCCGGTGTTACCTGACACTGGGGCTGGGCGTTGACATCTGAGTGAATAGCCTAAGTCAGAGTCTTCCGCTTCTAGGGCTGGGCAGTGCATTATCAAGGTGTGAGGGGAAGCCCTTGGGTGGTGTTGGGGCACAAGTCCTGAACCCTGTCTGAATTGGGGGAATTTATGGCTTACTGGGCACTGCCATGATGTCACCTTTTCCTGTTGAAGAGAATCAGGCCAGCTGGTAACATAGGTGCCACATCTCCTGGAGGCCTTTTAGTCTTGGCCACGCTTGTTGTTTGGTTTATCACGTTCTGTCTTCTCTCTTCTGTTCTGTTCCCTGCACTTCCTCAGCCTCTGCAAGGAGAGAGGGCACATAGTAGGGGAATAATAGGTAGTTGTTGCATGGGTGGATCATTGTGAACAGTTACTTGCTTGCTTCTTTCTTTCCATAGTGTGCACTCTGAGGGCAGGGACGATGTATGGTCTCATCTTTATAGCTCCCATAACTCCCTACAACCATGGCCCAAGGAAGATCACCCAATTTTTAAAAAACGAAGTAACAGCTATTTAATATATGGCATTTTTCCAGGAGGAGGAAATTACTTTCAAATCATTCAGCCTCCGTTAAATGAAATAGTTTCAGGCAAAGTCGTGGTTATCCCCACCACTGAAGCAATGTATTAAAGAAAGTTGCTGCTCTTGTTCTTAGACCCACAAGGATTCAGTGAGCAAATGAACGCCAGTTCACTCATTATCACACGAGAGTGTTTGGACCATGGTTAGTCTATTTCTCTGGCTTAAAACAACACACATCTTATTTTCTCAATGTTTCTGTGGGCCAGGAATCAGAGCAGGAGTCAGGGCTTAGCTGGGGCCTGTGCTTGGGGTCTCACCGGGCTACAGTCTGGATGCTGGCCTGGGCTTGGTGTTCATCTGGAGGCTTGACTAGGGAGGTGTCCTCTTCCACGTTCCCTCAGGTTGTTGGCTGAATTCATGTTCTCTAGTTGTAGGACGGAGTCGTGGCCTCTTTTTGGCTGACGTGGAGGCTGCTGTCAGCTCTGAGAGGCCACTCGCGGTTCCTAGCAGCTGCCTGCGTCTCCCAGAAGCCACCTGCAGTTGGTTGTCATGTGAGCTTCCCCAGCATGGCTGCTTGCCTCATCAAGCCAGCCCAGCACAGGTCAGCTTTCCTTACTCCTTGGAAGGGGGAGCTGAAAAGTGGTTTCCATCTGCTGTCTATTTTTATAAGAAATTATTTTCTTCCTTGCTTTTTTTCTACATTTGTCCCTGATTTTAAACCTTCTACAGGGTCCCAGCCCAACAGGACCCATTTACCCTTGCAGCCAGCACGGATGCCCTGAGCCATCACTGGCCCTGCTGGCTGGTGGGTGGCTCCGGAGTGCCCAGTCCTACTTTAGGAGCGAGGTGGGTTAAATGGCTTTTTGTGAGCTGCCTTGGAACTTAACTGCAGCTTTGTCTTGTTGTTTGTATAGGAAAATGTGGTCCTGGGTCTCAGATGACTGGCATGTCAGTGAACTTTTAGCAGGCAAGAGGTCCTTATACAGTAGGTTTTTCTGTGGCCATGGGGACTGTAGAGAATATTATTTGGGGCATATGTTAAAATGTCTCTTTTCAGCCTTTAAGAACTCCTTAAAAAACAATAGAAGTGGCTGGGCATGGTCGCTCACAACTGTAATCCCAGGACTTTGAGAGGCTGAGGTGGCTGGATCACTTGGGGTCATTCAAGACCAGCTTGACCAACATGGTGAAACCCCATCTCTACTAAAAATGCAAAAATTAACTGGATGTGGTGATGCACACCTGTAGTCCCAGCTACTCAGAAGGCTGAGGTGGGGATTGCTTGAACCCAGGAGGCGGAGGCTTCAGTGAGCTGAGATGGTGCCCCTGCACACCAGCCTGGGCGACAGAGTGAGACTCTGTCTCAAAAAACAAACAATAGATGTAAGCTGTGCTCTCTTTTTCTCCTGATTCTGTGAAATGTAGAGTCTGACTGTCACAAAGCCATAACCAAAAAAGGAAGAATTTTGATTATGCATGGTCTGGAACATTTGAGTTGAATGTTGGCATATTGAGGGGCTGGCTCCAGGGTCAAGTTGGGGTGGCACTCCAGAGTGACAGTGTGTGGTCATGGTGTTGGTCTGGCGCCTTTGATGAAAGCAATGCAGGTGGCACTGCCAGTGACGGATGATAAAATACGGACCACGTGGTGTGCTGAAAGGGCCGTTCCACCCTTCACCCCCTCTGGCACTCTCATGCGGTGGGAGGGAATGGAGCTGGCTTCCTCCTGGTCCGTGGGCACTGTTTTCTCCCGGTCTTTGATCGTTCAGGCGAGCATGCGGACAATTGGCCATTTGTTTCCAGATACCTGAAAGGAATTGCAGGTAAACTGAATCACATTCTCCTCTCTGCTAGAGGCTATTCACTCAGTGCCCACTAGCACGTCCGCTCCACATAAAGAGAAGGCCTTGTCATTAGAAAAGTACAACCAGTACTTGTTGAAGACTGAAGACAGGCAAGGTGGTCAGCCAGGCCAATAGGCTGTGACATTCTTTTGAGATTAGAAGTCAGATTAAAAGTGTGTTCCTTTTGGAGTGAGTGTCTGAAATTCTGGTCACCAGTGAAACAGTGTGGTTGTGAATGCGGCAGGAAGACCTGCCATAAATGTGGCATTTCCTGGTGGGAATTACTGGTGCATGACATGAACTGCATAGATAATCCCCATGGTAACTACGGGCGTGTGTTTTATGTGTGTGTCAGGGCTCTTTGAGAAAAAACAGGGATCGGGGAACAAAGAGATCAATAGGAAAGGTCACAGCATGTGCTTACGCAAAGGTGTTATATGAGATGGATTAAAATATTGGGCTGTAAGGCGAGCATATTGATTTGCTACCGAAAAGGAGAAGGCTGGACCTCGAGAAGTTGGAAGTCCTCGTGCTCTGTTTTCCCCCCTCCATGTTTCTTACACAGACCAGATTAGTCTGCCCAAGATCATGTTTTGTGGATGCTCTTCCTTTGCTTTAAAACTCTGCGTCTAAATAAAGGTGTAAATCCCTTAGCGGACCACTGAAGACCCCTAAAAGGGCCACCCTGCCCTGCCCCAAGTCACAGATCACAGACCAGCGTGCCAGCCTCGCCCAGTGACTGACATGCCACCTGTTGTCCAGCGGGTATGGGTTTCATCTCCCCAGTGAGGTTGTTACCTGTGGAAACGTAAGAAGGAGTGAACCGCAGAATTCACTTGTGGTCCTTCCAGTGTATAGCTTCTAAACGCGTGCGCCTCACGTTTTAGACAGCCACCAGCTTTTGCATAACCTGTGAACCATGCCTAAGTCTGTTCCTTGGTGCTCACATCAGCTTTTCTGGTAGAGGCTATAGTATGAGAGAGGGTTGCTTTTCAGTCTGACTTTCTACTGATTCAGACTTAGGCCCAGAGAAGTGTCTCAGGACACCGCCACGAGAGTTAAGGACAGGTCTGCCTGTTACACATCTTTGACTCTTGGCTGTTTTTCTAGGTTGAATATTGACAGTTTCATAGGGCTCAATCTAATCCCATATAAAAGACCCTTTAACTAGTTAACATGTGGCTGTCACTTACAGCATTTTGGGGCATCCTGGCGCTGGGGTTGAGGAGTGGGGTACTCGGTGCAGGTAGTGGAGTTTCCTCAGTGTTTTTTGGGTCAGCCCCAGACAAAGTCCTTTGTTTTTACATTTAATTTTGGAAATTTCCAAACATGCACAAATATAAAGGGAAAAGCATAATGAAGCCCCGTGTACCCGCTTATCAGCGTCTCCTAGACAGACTCGAGGTGGGCCTGGCTTGTCCTGGGACCCTCATGCCTTCCTTTGTTCTCCCTCTTTGTTGATTTCATTAAAAGAGATTTTCTTTCCCTTAATTCAGAAGCAGTACATACTCATTATTTAAAAATCGTCGAAATATGGAAGGAACCATTCATAATCTTCTTCTGTCTAGAGACAAATGCTCACTTCCTCCTGCACTACCATTCTTTGTATACACTTATTTTTATGTTTTTGTTTTAAGGACTGCTATATGTTATTCTGACACTTTTTCCCTACTTTTATCAGGGACATCATATCTCCAGCGTAATATGTAATCCATCTGCTTTATCTGCCACTTCCTTCCACATACCCCTTCCAGGCCTCTGCTATCTGTATCCTTTCTACAACTTTCCACTGAAGCCCCGGTTGGGTCCTGCAGCCAAAATTACCCACTTTTCCTCAGTCCCAGATAAAGTTCCTGTTACCTCACAGCCAGCAGGTCTTGGCTAGCAGCTGGCTGGGTGGGAAGTGGATGGATTACATTGATTCACTCCACTGCATTAATAATAATGGGCTTCATTTTTACAGGGGTGTCACATTCAAGAAGAGGTTGTCACTGAACTCATGACTCTTTTATGTTTGTAGGATTTCAGACAGGGTAACAAATAAAGTAAGAATTGTCAGGCAGCAGGGAGAATGAGCTTGGTCAAAGTTGAGTCAATTTGGCACCTGGCAGGCCATAGGGTTTCAGGAATTAGGTGACCTGGGTTCAAATCCTGGCTTCACTATTACGAGTTACGTGACGGCAGGCAATATAATCCGCCAGCTACCTAGCAATTGTGACTTGATTGCTTCCTTGTGAGGATTTAATACAGCAGTACATCTATGCATGTGTGTGACGTGGAGCTGGTGTTGTGTGATGTTGGCTGTTTCTAGCCGGCCCCGCTCACTCTGAGGCTGTTCCTGGGCTGTGCCTCATTGTTCATAGCTTTTCTTTGTCTCCTCTTGAACCAGTGAATTTTCTAGGAGTTCCAAGTTTTTTCACAAAAAAAGTTGCTTGTGATGGTGGGGAGACTGGGGGAGAAGTGAACATTTCCAGGAGTTTATGGATTAAGGTGTTCCCAGGCCTGTGTGTGAATTGGTGGACTGCCTGGGTTTATTAAAGGTTTGTTGAGTGAATCAATGAGTGAGTAGGAAAATACCAGTCTGTGAATGTCCAGTGAAAATTCAGTTAAGTTGGCATGGAATCCTCCGCTTTGCTGTCGTTTGCAATGCTGATTCTCCTTGTGCTTTTTGAAACAGGAAATATTTAGAAGGAGGAAAAGAAAACTAATTTAACTCCCAGGATACCTTAGAGGCTCAGAAAATTGAAGTGCCAGTGTTCTAATCTTGGGGGAGCTTTGTTTAAAACATTTCTTTTTAAATAAATGAACAAATTTGTTTAAAGAACAGATTTCTTCTTGAGATGTGAGAACCGGTTCCATAGCCATTTCCAAGGCCCAGATGCAGTGCACGCAGACGTAAAGCCTGTTGCATGGGAGCTCCTGCTGTGTCGGGCCAGCTCCCTGGTTGGTTCTGGCTCACTGATGCTGCACTTGGGAGGCAGCGGAGAGTCTCCCCGAGGACCTGCCCACAGGGTGTGCAGACTGATGTTTTCTTTCCATGCTGCCCAAGTGTGATGAAAAGGCATGTGTCAGAGGAGCCCTGGCTCCAGTAGGATAGGCTAGGATACCTGTTTTTGTTGTAACACACTTCTGCATGCAGGGTGTGGGCGTCTCTCCCGAGGAAGCACTGCCCTCCCGAGTGATGATGAAAACACGTCGAGAGACACCAACTCTCCACTCATCCTGCTGGCTTCAGGAGGAAACGCTTTTCGGGTGTTCTCTGGATTTTGTGAAGATGTCGTTGATAGCTTTTCCACCGGCTTCTCGTTTTTTAAAGTCAGTCTTTGATTTGGGTAAACAGAATTGGGAGACGTGAGCTGAGTGGAGTGGGTGGTACTCACAGTGCCTGTGGCAAAGATTCCACGAAAGGAAACCCTGGTGATGGGAACCTTGAGCTGATGGGGATTGTCTGCCCTGTGCTTCTGTGAGGCAGAGACAGTGACCAACAGATTGTAATTGGGATTTAAAAGAAAATATTATTATGAGGCAGTAATAGCTACTAATGGGGTGATGCTGATGGTTCTTTGCATTTGAAGAGCAGCGAGCTCTGTTTTCTGGGTGTTTCCTAGTACGTTGCCTCATGTGAGCCTCACAGCACCTTGCAGTGGCAGGACCATCCCATCCCCATTTTACACATGTAGAAACAGAGACCCTGACACTGTGCCTTGTTGAACACAATGCATTTGGGCCTATGGAAACCTGGACAGGAAGAGTGGTGGGGACCTGAGCTGGTCCCCACAGTGGCATGGGGGCGATGTCTGATGGGGGTGAAGGGGGTGGGGAGAGGGCGCAGACAGAGGTTACCTGTCAGGAGACGGGCTTAGAGAGGGCTTCCTAGACAAGATTGTTGCTTTAGATTTTAATCTGTAACTAGCATGTTTTTACATTTATATTCATTTAGAGAAACACATGTATTCCTTGGTGAATGAAACCATTCAGTATTCAGCTAATAAGATCTCCTTTGGTAGAAAGACCCTCACAAGTTGTTGATGGTCATAGTGATGATTACCTGAGACAAAAGTGAGTGTCCCGTTCGCTTCCTGAATTTCAGGTCATTGGTAATTACTGAGTGCTGCGTGTGCTGTGGTCCTGTCAATCCTATTTGGTGCCTGCTAGGTGCCAGGGGCATGGAGGGATGATTGGGATGCAGCCCTTGGCCTGGGGGAGCATCATGAGGGGGCCGAGTTGAGTCAGTGGGAAGAGCTTGCCCCCCCTCTGATGAGGCATGTGTGGTGTCGCCTGTGCCCCCTCCGCCAGGCCACGGTGCCATCTGTGCCCTCTTCTGTATTTTATACCCTCTCCCCACGGCCCTCGCCGCCATGCCATTTCCCAGAATTTGTTGATCCAATTCAGAGGGCAGTCCAAGGCTTTGGAGGCAGTGAGGCTTGAGCCCCAGCTGCACCTTTCATTAGTCAAATGCCCTTGGGGACGTTCCTTGGGAGAATGCTATAGAAGTTGTTTTATTTGTGGTGGGGCCGGACATCATTACTTAAAAAAAAAATCTCGCCAGATGATTGTATTGTGCAACCAATGTTGAGAATTACTGAGTTGTAATCAAGCCTGCAACTTCTTGTCTCTAGAATGCAAGGTATTGCCCACCTGATAAGGGGCGAAAAGATGAAGTAAACTATGTAAAGGACTTTCATTTGGCCAGTGCCCCAGGATGTTAGGTGTTTTCAGTCATTACTGTTGTTTTCTCATTGAAAACGTGACATGTCATTCTAGACGACACAGCAAATGATGGAAAAGAAGAAAATAACAACAAAAACATACCTATAATCTGAGTTAATATTTTAGGATTTTACAGCCACATATGTACTCATTGGGATTATATTATGTTCTTTTGGACTTGATGTTTTCTCATGACATTAAAAGTTGAAAACGGTTTACTGACTGCAAACCATTTCAGCAACAGACTCACGCTGTAAAGATCTCACTGGGCTCCTTCCTGGGACAGCATTGTCCACTTTCGGCCTGTGGGCTGTTAGTTTATTTGTTTGGGCCTCTTCACGGTGTGAGTGGTAGGACCCGGCGCTCCTTAGTTGCTTTTACCTGGCTGAAGCCCGATGCTGTGCGTGTGGTCTCTGCCATGCCTGCTTTGGGGCCTCTGTTGGCAGTTGTTCCTTGGCTGGGCAACTTCCCCACTGTGCCTGGAAGCTGTTCTGCAGTTGGTGGCTGCTCAGCCCAGGGAATGGCACCTGCGGTAGAGCCTCGTGTCGTCTCCTCCCCGCATGACCCCCACTCACCCACTCCATCCTCCTGTGGAACCTCTGATCCCTGCCTCCTCCCCACCCCTCTCCCTCCTCCTGCGGAACCTCTGATCCCTGCCTCCTCCCCACCTCTCTCCCTCCTCCTGTGGAACCTCTGATTCCTGCCTCCTCCCCATCCCCTCCCTCCTCCTGTGGAACCTCTGATTCCTGCCTCCTCCCACCCTGTCCCTCCTCCTGTGGAACCTCTGATCCCTGCCTCCTCCCCACCCCTCTCCCTCCTCCTGTGGAACCTCTGATCCCTGCCTCCTCCCACACTCCTCCCTCCTCCTGTGGAACCTCTGATCCCTGCCTCCTCCCACACTCCTCTCCGTGTAATATTGCCTTTGCTGTAAGACTTAGAGTGGTGGGCTGTAAACCTTGTCTATGGGACCTCAGAGGTCCCTGGGAACTTCTGCCACCAGCCCTGTTGAGTCAGTAGGCAGAAGCCGTGGCGGGGAGGCGGGGCTCTCAGGCTTTCTGATTGTGAAGTCACCAAGGCCTGAAGGACTGAAACCCCCGGTTCAGCCATCACGCTGGCCCTTGGCCCGCCTTGTGCCAGACTCGAGCAGTCACATTGCCTGCAGCTTGTGGATTTTACAAGAGTGTAAAGTGTCTACAACCAAGGCCTCCAGTTCGATATACAGAAGTGCCCAAATGGCTCTGTGCCTCTGTACTTCTTGAGGGAAGGCCACCTTTTTTTTCCCCCATGAAAGTAGTGGCTTTTTGAGACAGACCTTTTCCTTGTCCCACACTCCCCTTTGGGACCCTAGTGCTCCAGGAGTCGCCGTGGATGTTCACAGCCTCCCACCCCACCCCACCACTCTGTGCTTTCCAAGAATAAGAACGGGGTTTGCCCATTTCTCTTAAACCCCAGCTGTCACAGTGCTTTGCACATAACAGGCACGGGATCCGTCACTTTGGGTGGAATTTAGTTATATCCTCAGCATGTCACTAGCTGCCTGGGGTCAGCCAGATGTAGACCCTGGGGCCTTTAAAAGAGTCTCCAAGCTCAGAAGTCATGTTTCATTCTAGGCAGAGCCTCTTCCCAGTGAGACTGGGGCCTTGCACTGTGCCATTTCCTTCTCTGCCGCTCACTGCACAAGTGGACTATTGTTTTTTTTTTTTTCTTTTAAGCTGCATAATTTTGAACCACCCCTCCCATCCTCATACTTTTGATTCTTTGATTTACTCTCTCCAATTCAGTTTTCTTACGGTCGTGGAGCTCATTTAGTCTTTTTTTTTTTTTTTCTGAAACAGGGCCTCCCTCTGTCACCGAGGCTGGAATGCAGTGTGTGATCACAGTTCACTGCAGTCTTGATTTCCTGGGTTCAAGCCATCCTCCTGGCTCAGCCTTCTAAGTAGCTGGGACCACAGATGCATACTACAGTGCCTGGCTAATTTTAAATGTTTTGTCGAGATGATGTCTTGCCACGTGGTCCAGGCTGGTTTCGAATGAGCCCATGTGGTCTTTTTTTTGAGACAGATTTCGCTCTTGTCACCCAGGCTGGAGTGCAATGGCGTGATCTCGGCTCCCTGTAACCTCCGCCTTCCAGGTTCAAGCAATTCTCCTGCCTCTGCCTCCTGGGTAGCTGGGATTATAGGCGCCTGCCCCCAGGCCCAGCTAATTTTTGTATTTTTAGTAGAGATGGTGTTTCACAGTGTTGACCAGGCTGGTCTCCAACTCCTGACCTCAACTGATCCACCCGCCTCGGCCTCCCGAAGTGCTGGGATTACAGGCGTGAGCTACTGCGCTTGGCCGAGCTCATGTAGTCTTTAGTGACACTTTGCACAGTGAAAGGTTTTCTCTGCCTGTACTCCCTGTAGGTGAACATGCCTTCTGCAATGCAGAATGACTTTGGAAAGATTGTATGTATTTTTTAATGACAAAAATAAAATAGAATTTTTAAAGAGAATTTTGAAAAGTATTACGATAGTGAATAATAAAATTACTGCTATTAATATTTTGATATACTTTTTATCTGGCATTTAAAGGATACATATGTATTTTGCTTATCCAAAAATATATACTTTTGTAGTATTTTTCTGTGAACCTATCGTGAATGTTTCTTCATTGTCCATACATAGTCTAGAAAGACATTCTTAATGGCTGCATTATTTTGTCATATGTTATTACAAGTTATTCATAATTTTTCCTACTCTTGGACAGGAAGAGTTTTTCTCATTTTTTCCACTTCTCTTAGTGACATCATGTTAACATCCAGAATGATCTTAAACTATATTCAACATTTGTGAGCATGTCACTCATGATTTTCCCAATTATGCTAGTCTGTATTTGTCAGTCTTCTATACATTGTATGTGAACTGAATTTTTATGAATAAGGATTTTCCCTTTGATATGTACTAAACTTGTTAAGATCAGTCCTCCTCTCTGCTCCCTGCCCCTCATGCCCAAACTGGCAGTGGCTTCTGATGACAGGAGAAAGACCGTGATATCTACCATTGTAGCAGGCTCAGTTCACCCGGGATTAATGAGTCCATGTTAGGTCAGTTATGACCTGTCCTCTGATGGTCTCAGGCACTGACCACCGTTACTTTCCTTTTCTGTTGTGAGTCTCTTTCTGCCTGTTAAGGGACCTCCATTGCTGCTTCTCAAGACCGTGTTTAGTTCTATCACTTTCGTACCTCTTTTTTTATAACACCATGCCTACCTCCTTCCGTCTCCATCCTTAGTGTCTGCCAGTCCCATCTGATCTGACTTGTTTTTTAAAATTTGAGTTCTTGCACCTGGGCCTCCTAACATCTGTGGGGAAGTGGATCCTGGTTTGAGATCACTTCCTTCAACACAGGTTTTGCCCTTGTCATTGAGACTCCACATCCTCTCCCACCATGGCCAGTGTCCCCTTTTCCCACCTGTGGCTGCAGCCCACTCAGCTGTGCGAGCCCTGCCCCTCTGTGCACACTCGGTCTGGAGCACTCTGGGACTGCTGGGCAGCTGCCCACATGCCAGCCATGAGGCTGGCCAGCCACTCTTGTTGAGGAAAGCTGAAAAGACGCCATTGACTATGCCCACCCATTCATGGTATCCTATAATAGTGCTACCACTCTAGCAAAGACAGAGATTCCTTAGCCTGGTACAAACGTGGACCACAGTGTTTCTCCTGCAAGGGTGAAAGATTTTCCTCTGGCTGGCTCCCGCCAGGTGCCTGGAGAAAGGGGTCTCCCGGGACCCGGCCATTCTGAAGGCCACTGAAAGGGCAAACTAAAAGTGTTGGCTTCTTAAAGATCCCAAGATGAAGATTTTCTTGAAAGAAGGGCATTTCCAAGTGTAGTATAACAGCTTGCTTTTGACTCCTCCCGTCCCCCAAGGAGGCCATTAAGCTGGAATGTATCCGTGGTGGAAAGATCCGTTAAAGTCAAGGCTGGAAACATCACACCATCCACCCCTGCTCGCTTGTATCAGAAATCTTTAAAATAGAGCGGAAAAGAGTCTATCTCAAATTCTGACCCATTGGGCCAGTAAAACTCCTGGTGTTACGTAGTGGTTACTAGAATAGAATGCAGAGTTAGAATTCCTGTTGTGGGAAACTTGCTTTTCTGAGGATACCCCGCAGGTAAATGTTCTTTGATAATAAATGACAGGGAGCAAGATGGATCCGAGACACTTGGGGTTGCAAGATTTCCATTAAACCCTCAAATAAAAGGAGGCGTCGACTGTTGTATAAATTCCTCCTCACCTAATTTCCACGTAATGCTCTCAAAGTATTCTGGCAACTTTCTGTGTAAACGCCAACAGCAGGCAGTCTCTACCAACCTGACTTTGCTTGCTGGGGTTGGAATGGTTAGGCTAATTCTGTGCAGAGTAGCTTTGTGCAGCCTCACTGTTGGTTGAACAACCAGCTTTGGAGTCCTGGCATGAATGTAAGAACCGGTATAATGTGTACAAAATGCTGACAGATAAAACCACTTGGAGAACAGGTTTTTGCATTACTTCCAAGGAGACAGGATATTTCCTAAAATAAACCCAAGACAGAGTAAGTGTCTCATTTTCTCCTACCCTGGGAAGTAGGAGTGAACACCTAGCCTGAGACATTTATGTTCTCCAGATTATCAGCTCTGGGCTTCTCAGCAGCAGTTGGCAGCATCTTTGTTCCAGTGTCTTCCAAAGGAATTGAGTTTGCCCTCTCCCTAGATAGCAAGCAATACTTAAGAAGTAACCAAGGTAAAAGGAATCTCCTGTAGGGGTCCCAGCTGTCCCCACCCCACCCCGCTGAGACCCAAACACTTCCCTCCAGCACTTCCCTGGGCTTGGTGAGGGGGAAACAGGCCAAGAACTATACCGAAAGCAAACGGGCCACTGCGTACCTATTCAGGGAAAATGAGCTGCATCTGCGCACAGATGTCTCACCAGAAAGGCCCTTTTCACGTGATGTTAGAAAACCGTTATCTGTATCTAAGCTTACAGTGATGTCATCACCTGCCCCTTCATTTTGAAGGGTGTACAGAGGTCCCCCCAGCATAAGTTGCTTGGTTCTTTGAGTGGGTTTTCAACTGGTAGCAGTGATCTGTGCTGGTGGTGACACAGGTGCATGTGTGAGGCTTTGCATCTGCGCACCTCCACAGGCGTCATTTGTCCTCTTATGCGAGCAGCCGGCTCACATTAGCCTTCTGTTCTACGGAGGCCCAGAACTATGTAACTGGAGTGTGTCTGGGCTCCAGTGCGCTCCTTGCCAAGAATCCATTTGGTTACTCTTGTAGCTTTGGTTCTGCCTAGGACAACAGCACATTTTTGAGAAAGGAGTGCAAACAGGGAACAGCCCTCCTGAAAAGCCCAGAACAGAGAAAGGCAGGGCGACCCCTTCTCACCTTCTGGGCATGTAGGTTATGTTATCCTATGAGGCCTAGGAAAGAAAATGCTGTTGAGTAGCATTGTCTTTCCCTTGCACTTGGCCTTTAATTTTTTTTTTTTTTTTTTTTTTTTGAGACAGAGTCTCGCTCTGTCACCCAGGCTGGAGTGCAGTGGCCAGATCTCAGCTCACTGCAAGCTCCGCCTCCCGGGTTTACGCCATTCTCCTGCCTCAGCCTCCTGAGTAGCTGGGACTACAGGCGCCCGCCACCTCACCTGGCTAGTTTTTTTGTATTTTTTAGTAGAGACGGGGTTTCACCGTGTTAGCCAGGATGGTCTCGATCTCCTGACCTTGTGATCCGCCCGTCTCAGCCTCCCAAAGTGCTGGGATTACAGGCTTGAGCTACTGCGCCCGGCTGGCCTTTAGTATTTTATGGAGAGAATCTGCTTATTCTTGAGCAGAAATGACATCTGGGAGAGGTTGGACGCAGACAGGCACTGTCTGTGCATCCCCCAGCCACATTTCCCCACCAGATCCCAAACAGTGCAAGTCATAAGGAGTTTTCACACCCTGTTTCTCTTCAAGGCTCGTCTACTTAAACTACTCCCCTCCCTGCCAAAAAGGATATTAAGTGACTGCAGTAATGTTTGCACATCTCCCAGCACAGGCTTTTCAGCTGAGGGCTATGTTGCATTTTCCCTTTCAATTTACTATGCAAGCAATTGTTTACTAAACGCTTTGTTGTGATTTACAATTTGACTTGAATAAATCTGGCTAATTCCCCAAAAGGAAGAAAAGAAAAAGGCATTTCCAGGAGAAATCACCCCCTGAGCCTGCAGATCCTGGGGTCCCAGCACCACTAGGTCCTTGGTTCCTGCTCCTCCTTCTCCCTGGTGCCACTCAGAGGCTCTCACTTAACTGCCTAGGAAGCCGCAGGCATCCCTGCCTTGCTGAGACAGCTCAGAACTGCTCTGGCTCGAGAGCTTGCAGAAGCAGTCCCGTGTGTTGCTGAAAACAACCTGGGAAGCCATCCGTCTCTCTCGGCTTGCTCTTCTCTTAGCCTCAGGCGCCCTTTCCTGCTCTTCTCAAACTCTGAGGTCTGATTTTCCCCGCTCCATCGCTGTTCCACAAGCAGCGCTCCCTCCTCATTTCCTCCCCACTTTGCCCCACCTGCTACACCATGATATCATTTCCTTCCTACCTGTGATGCCGCCGGAACCCCAGAGGACGGCGCCTGCAGAGCCCGTGACCCTGTTTGACACTTGGCTCTCAGCTGTTTTCCCCATCTATGCAACAAAGGCATAGGATCAAGATGATTTTTATTCCCCATTCTAGCTCACATTTTTGAGTCTTGGGATTATTCTCTTCCCTCGGCCTGTCAGATAAAACAGCAGGCACCGCTCCCAGTTGCTGCCCGACCTGGAGCTGATCAGTGATGTGACCATTGCCGAGGGACCCTGAGCTGCAGCCTGGGGAGGCCCTGCTGCGCTGTGCCTGCCGGGGAGCTGCGGGTGCAAAGGTGTGGGCAGGCAGGGAAGTGTTCAGGTGCTTCGGCACGGACTTTTCTAGACTTACCATCTCAAGTGACTTAATTGCAGCTAAGTTAGGTCAGTAAATACCAACTGATGATCAACATGAATAATTGATGGTTTTTTGTGTGTACCTCAGTAGCCAAAAGTCATGATGATAGCTTGTCTGTGCACGTGCTGGTGTTTTGTCTTAGATTTTTAAAATAAACTCTGTTTTAGGATAGTGTTAGATTTACAGAAGAATCGTGAAGTGTACAGAGCTTGCATGTGCCCCTCACCGTTTCATATTAGGAATGTGTATCTTATTTTGGTGGGTACACTGGTTACAATCAATATTGATGTGCTGTCACTAACTGACATCCATATTTGAGTCAGGTTTCCCTCGTTTTTCCCAGGTGTCCTTTTTCTGTCCCAGGATCCCATACAGGATCCCACATTGCATTTAGTCCTCACGTCTCTTTAGCTCCTCTAGGCTCTGCCATTTCTCAGACTTCCTAGTTTTTGATGACTTTGACACACTCAGTCCGGTATTTTGTAGAATGGAATGTGTCTGGTGGATTTCTCATGGTTAGCCTGGGGCTGTGGGTTTTGGGGGAAAGACCAGGGAGATGAAGTGCCCCTCTCATCACATCACTCTGCCAACGTGACTGTCACTGTCGTTGGCCTCGGTCACCTGCTGCAGGCAGTGGTCCTCGGGTTTCTCCACTGAAGAGTTTATCTGTCTTCCCACCCCCACCCTTCCATCCTGGACTCTGTGGAAGGAAGTCTCTTCCCTTCAGATGTGGGGGGCAAAGCTCCGCCTTTTTGAGGGTGGCTGCTGGCCTGTCCTTGCCAAGGGCTCACCTGTCGCGTCTGGCCAGGCAAGGTGGGCCTGTAGGTTGGAGGAACGCAATCTCAGAGCCATCCCACAAGGCACAGGGTGTCCTGGGCCCTAATGGGGTATGTCCCATGTGAGGGTGGGATGGATGGATACATGTCCTCTCGTGATAAGTGCCCAAGAGCATATCAGATATGCATATATATCATGTACCACAGAGCACGTTGGGCTGACATTTCAGCCCAGAAGAAAAGTGCTTCCTGGAGTAGTAAGTGATGAAAAGCCCTCACTGGTAATAACTCAACATTTTTCTGCTTCCACCTACCTCTGTGTTACCTTAAAAGTGAAAACAACTGGCTCCTTACCCTCAGGGGATCCTAGAAAGATCTAAAAAAAACCATTGTTATTGCTATTCAGGGCTTCTGAGTTTTAATAATTTAATAATGTAATTTAATCATGAAATTACGATATGGTTTGGTTTGCCTTCTATTACAGCATACTTAAACTAACACCTTGTTTTTCCTGGTATATTATCTGATGACTGAGTGTAGGAACAATGTCATTAATGTGTGTTTCCTCTACTACATAATTTCCACCCATGGAAGAGTCTCCATTAAGAGGACCTGATACCAATGTGGAAGCTCAGAGACCTCGAAATGAAGTCAGCTGTATCTGTTGGCCTGCTGGGATAATTCTGTATGTGCTGGTGAAACTGGAGAAGGCTGTGTGCTTCTGATAATCAGTGGAATTCTACGAATTAAAGCATTTTAGCAGGAAATGATTATGAAGGACCTGATCACTGTCTGTTTCAATAATGTGATAAGATGAGAGTGATGGAATGAAATGAGGAGCAATCAGGAAACATCTTTGTTCTTTTCCAACAGCTCTGAACAGCAACATGGGGTGCAAAGTCCTGCTCAACATTGGCCAGCAGATGCTGCGGCGGAAGGTGGTGGACTGTAGCCGGGAGGAGACGCGGCTGTCTCGCTGCTTGAACACTTTTGACCTGGTGGCCCTCGGGGTGGGCAGCACGCTGGGTGCTGGCGTCTATGTCCTGGCTGGAGCTGTGGCCCGTGAGAATGCAGGCCCTGCCATTGTCATCTCCTTCCTGATTGCTGCGCTGGCCTCGGTGCTGGCTGGCCTGTGCTACGGCGAGTTTGGTGCTCGGGTCCCCAAGACGGGCTCAGCTTACCTCTACAGCTATGTCACCGTTGGAGAACTCTGGGCCTTCATCACCGGCTGGAACTTAATCCTCTCCTACATCATCGGTAGGTACCGGCGGTCCGGAGCTTGTGCCCTCTACCACTTTTCTGTTTGTTCCCACCTCTAAAGTGTGGGCGGATGCCCCATGGGGAGGTCATTCTTGTTAACACGAGAGGCACAGAATTAATAGGATGTTTCTGATTCATTTAAAAGTATTTAGTTTCTTTTAGTATGTTTTTTAGTTACTAGAGTAAATGCATCACTGATAGAGAAAAACTGGGAAAATAAAGAAAAGCACAAAGAAGAAAGTAGAAATATCCTGCCTGACAATGTGGAGAAACTAATTCTCTTATTCATTCATTCATTCATTCATTCTTTTAATAAATGTTTATTGAGTACCTGCTCTGTGCTGGGCATTGTGCTAGATACTAGGGATCCCACGAAGGCATAAGACACTCTCTGTTCAGCAGTTTACTGTCTACAGAGAGAACTATTGTTTTAACATTTTTGTGAATTTAAATGTATATTTTTGTACAGTATACCTGTTTATAAAACAACATAGAGTAAACACTTCTCATATCATTAGCTATTTTTCCATGGTAACGTTTCTAATGCTTGCCTACCCTTGTATAGATTTCTATACACAGCGTGTAACGTATTGGATGTCTTTATGGGTTGTTCAGATTGTTTCCATTATGTTGTTGCTGTTGTTATAAACAGTTACTTACTTTATGTTTTTGTGCTTAGCCATGATTCTTTTCCTTAAAACTGTCTAAGGAGCAGAATGGCTCTTGATGGGTCTGCATATTTTTAAGGCCTTTGTTGACTGTGATCCTCCACTTAGCCAGGGCCCCCTTACCCTGCAGTGTGGACACTGGACATCGGCCTGTAACACAACCACCCAGCAAATAAAGAAGCAAATGTAGAAAATCTTTCCAGTTTGCCAGGTAAACACGCTTTGCTTCCCTTATGCTTTTTTGTATTTTGATTACAACTGAAGTTGAACACGTCAACTTAAAAGAAACAAAAACCTAAGTCTCAGAAGAAGCAAAGGGTGCACACGGCCACTTAACGTGCCATTTATTTTTTTTCTCAAATTTTTTGGTAATAGCGAGAAAACAGTAAGACCTGGTCAGCGGAGCCATGTGGGTCCCGCCTTGCTTCTGTGCCAGCTCCCACTGGACCCTACCACACCCGCCCTGCCACGCATGCTGCCTGCTGGGACCGTCCCAGCCCTGGGCTCCCCGCAGCCCTATCTCTGCATGGGGGGCACCACTCCCCCTTCACCAGGACAGCTGGCAGAGGGCACACACTCACACTCTCTGAACAGCACCTTCGCTTTCTTTCCAGCAGCTGCAGTATCTGCTGAGAGCCAACCTAGCTTAGTCTTCTGGGCTCTAAAATAAAATTCATAATGTTTTCTTTCAATGCCACATCAAAA
The DNA here is from genome assembly GCF_000951045.1 of Mandrillus leucophaeus. Taxonomy (NCBI): domain Eukaryota; kingdom Metazoa; phylum Chordata; class Mammalia; order Primates; family Cercopithecidae; genus Mandrillus; species Mandrillus leucophaeus. The sequence goes on along the minus strand of NW_012108463.1, from coordinate 284,267 downwards.
CTTTACAGCCACACATGGTTCTCACAAGCTGAGGTCTCTCACTGGGAATGTAGCTATTGTAAATGGACCGTTATGTTTCCAGAGGATTTACCTGAGCATAAAATATACATTGAGCATGAACTGCTTGCAGCTTCTAGACCAGCAAATGAAAGGCTCTGCCAGAGTGCCATTTGCTTGTGGGAGAACATTTGCATGCATTATGAAAATATATTTGCAGCCTTAGCTGCTGGGAAGGGCAGTTTTTCCAGCAAACATTTTTTTTTTTTTTAAAGGCATGATTCAGAAATTGGGAGAGGGTAGGCTGGGAAGAAAGGCTGGGGTAGCCCCTCTCATTGAGCAGGACAGGGTTTGGGAGCCACATTTGCCAAGAGCCAGCCGCTTTGGGGGTGACAGGGAGATGGTGAGACCATGTTTACAGAATTCATAATAGATTGGCTGCTCAGGAGGAAGAAATGTGGTTAAACTTCTGAGTTGTTGGAAAGATACTTACTTATCATAAGACCAAATAGTGAAATTGAGTCTCTGCAGATGACTCTGGCAGTATGCGGTGAATAATTGGGACCATGGTCACCGACAAGGCCCCCTTTGAAAACAAAGGAAAATGCTCTATGAAAATACTGGAATTTTAGTGACATTTCCTGAGAAACACCAATGGAAACGCATTCTGACTCTCTCCAGAATTATATGAGAGGAGAGAACGAGAGTGAAAGACAGCAGCCAACTATTGTTGGCATTTTGGGTGCTGCCCTGTTGGTGTTCTTCAGCGCTGGAGGGTGCAGGCTGAGGGGAGAATGAGGAGAGCTGGGGTCTGTCTGCGGTCCCGCACTCTGGGGATGCCATGGCCTCCGAGTCACGTTCAGGCACAAAGTGGCAGAGGTGGCTGATGCCTACTCTGAGGTGAGCAAGTGGCTTTGTCCCTGAGCTGGGGTTCAGCCCCTTCAAGGACCTCCTAGGACGCCTCTTCTTGCTGGGAGAAGAATTATGGTGCAGGCGCCATCATCTCTGCTGCCAAGAGTTTCCTAGAAAAGGGCTTCCTGACTGGGGTTCCTGCAGACTGCCAGCTGCACCCCAGGAGTGCATTATGAAATCAGTTTTTCATGAGTTGTCATCAATGTTTACTTTTTCAATGCAACAAAACAGCATTGCATACTATCAGAGTGCCTCTCAGGTGGTAAGGGTAACACTTGTTTTGCAAACTTTTTATTCGGATATGTATATTTGATAGAATACACCTGTGCATATTGGGTGGGATGTGAAATGCATTCCTTTGTGGGCCCTAGAAGCCTTCTCACACTTAGCACTAGTTGACCGTCACTTCTGGCTCAGCATACGCTGTGGTCTGGCTGCTGCCGCCAGATTCCAGTGCACCGTCAGTGACTCCTGCAATGATGTTATGAACATGGAGCTCCACTACAAGTACCTGGCTAACCGTTGTCCTCACATCCCCTCTGTTGTGTGTGCTTTGGGGCAGGTACTTCAAGCGTAGCGAGGGCCTGGAGCGCCACCTTCGACGAGCTGATAGGCAGACCCATCGGGGAGTTCTCACGGACACACATGGCTCTGAACGCCCCCGGCGTGCTGGCCGAAAACCCTGACATATTCGCGGTGATCATAATTCTCATCTTGACAGGTAAAGAAAGCCCACACTGAAAAAGAGATCAGGTCAGAGTGACGGTCAAAGGTTCTGTGAGAGGCTCTTGTTAAGTTCTTTTCTTTACTTATCTCTTAAGCCACAACCCCATTTCTTTTTGTTTTGTTTTTGTACTTCATGCAGGCATCTTTATTTGTCCCTGTCTTCATGGCTGCTTGTAGATTCAGATAGGGCTGGCCTGCTTCATAGCTGCTGAGTTGTGTGCCATTTCATTAAAAGAGAATCTTAGGTGTTTAGCCTAGCTGTTTGTGGAATAAGATTTTGTCAGCACTGCAGGCTTTTTGTATGAGTGTCCTGGGAATAAAAATTCTTTTGACTCAGAGGATGACCATTTGGAAAGCAAAGCTGTCATTCATCAGCCAGGAAAATGTGGAGGAATGAGCTCCGTCTGGAACACTAATGTGTGCCTGGGGCGTCTGAAGACGACTTGGATGGTTTTACACCTAACAACCATCAAAACACCCTTCCAATAAATAAGTTTCATGACAGAGTTGTGCTTACAGAATCTGAAAAATCCCAAAGACTGCCTGAACACAGCTGATGGCAACTTCTTGCTGGTGACATTTGTGCGTGTCTTGGCCAGTGCAATGCGAGTTTTGCTCTGTGGGGCTGTATAAACGTGAAGCTGAAATGCAGATAAATTCTCATTTGGGGTTAGAAAATCTTGGATGAGTTTTAAAAATGACATGCTTTATTTTACACACCACATAATTGAAATAACTTCACTCAGGCTGGTCTCAGCAGTATTTCTGGTCCAGCTGGCAGAAACATGCGTCAGAAAGTAAGTCTGCACTAGTGAGATTAGGAGGAAGAGTAAAGAAGAAATATATTGTTGTGTTGAGGTGTTCTCCCTGTGATTAATCACACAATTCTCTTCTAACATCTGTACTTTATAATTCCATCTCAAAAGTACAGCAGATTTTATTTTATTTTATATTTGAGACAGAGTCTTGTTCTGTCGCCCAGGCTGGAGTGCAGTTGCGTGATCTTGGCTCACTGCAACCTCCGCCTCCTGGGTTCAAGTGATTCTCATACCTCAGCCTCCCAAGTAGCTGGGATTACAGACACGCACCACCACACCCAGATAATCTTTTTATTTTTAGTAGAGATAAGGTTTTGCCATATTGGCCAGGCTGGTCTGGAACGCCTGACCTCAAATGATCTGCCCACCTCCCAGAGTATTGGGATTACAGGTGTGAGCCACCGCACCCAACCAGTTTTTATTTTAAAAGTATGAGGAGCGTCCATGGTAGAGCAGTGGTCTCAAATCCTGGCTGTGTTTGAGTGGTACCAGCCCCTTCTGTGCCACTTTTCCTGTGCAGCAAAGACTTTAGCTACGGAAGTACCTGAATGACCTCTTAACCCTAAGGTGGTGTGCTGGGGCATACGCCTCAAAGGCAGCGCTATCAGAGGTTCCTGGGCATCTTTATTACTTAGTTTTCTTTAAAAAAAAAAAAATGTGAGTTTGCAAGCTAGAGCTAGCCTAGCTCAGATGTTATTTTATATGCACTGAGTCCGATGAGGAACCATGTATGTTAGTGGTTCCAGAACCATAGTTAGTTGTTACTGTTAGTATCACTAACATCCCAAAGTCAACCAGAATAATTTCCCCTTCTGAAAAATGCCCGTTCTCCCAGGAAACTGGGCAAAGTGTTTCTTCCTGGAGGCTGTTTCCCAGCAATGCATTCTTTTCGTGAGCGGGAGCGGCTTGGTGTGCGGGTCCAGGCTTTCCCTCCCTGTGAGAGGGGCGCATGCTCCCGATCTCTGCAGTCCTCGGGTGCCTCTGCATGGGCTTCTTAGGGGATCTGGAGGTCACCTAGGAGGGCCTGGGAAGCACCCACAACCTTGGTGATTTAGACCCCGATCCCTGCCCCTAGAAAGATCGTTCATCCACCCCAATCCCAGAGGCTCACAGAGGTCTGCAGAAGCTCGATGCACTTGGATTCTTTTTCAGTCGCCTTCTTATCCCCATCCAGGAAGGACCTTCCGAGTTGGTGGTTAACACTCAGACAAGGTTTTGTGTCTGTGCACTTTTTCAGGACTTTTAACTCTTGGTGTGAAAGAGTCAGCCATGGTCAACAAAATATTCACTTGTGTCAACGTCCTGGTCCTGGGCTTCATTATGGTGTCAGGATTTGTGAAAGGGTCGGTTAAAAACTGGCAGCTCACGGAGGAAGATTTTGGGAACACGTCAGGCCGTCTCTGTTTGAACAAGTGAGTTGCTGCTTCTGACCATTCTTCTTATTTGGTATTTAATGACATAGACTTGTATGGGGGATATAACTGGCTCGGATGGCTTGTGCTTTTAAAAAAACATTATTGGAGTATATGTTGTTAATTGTTTTGTTTTTTTTGCAGTGAAGTAGCTGAGGGTATTTTGTGTGTATCAAGTTTGTGTGAAGGTTTATTCCCCTGAAATGGAAAGACTATTGTATGACAAGAAAGACTGAGGGAAAGAAAATCATCACCCTAATTCCAAATTGTGTATCATTCAAGATTCTTGTCAGACTCATTAAATGATCCCTCTTTCCCCAGATTCTGTTTGATGGCCAACTTTTGAATTTTGTGTTCAGAAAAGATTTTTCTCTGCAGTGCCATGGTGACCTCACTTTACCTTTGAATACCTACCTTCCTGTTACATTAATAATGTAGAGGGAAGATAAATAGATGAAACTGCTTTTGAAGGTTTCCTGAATGACTGAAGTGTCAGAATGTGAGCACAACAGTCTCTTTCGCCGACATTTGACTTGTGCTGCTCCAGCCCTGGTGACAGTGGCCCCATCACCCTCATGTCTCTGACGCAGACACCCGGAACTGGAGGTGACACCTCCACCCTGTGCCATCTCAGGTCTCTCACCCAGCCCTCACCGACAAGCTCAGATAACCTAGGAAAAAAAGCTCCACAGTGACAGCATATCTTTTTTATCTTTTCTGTCAGATCTCCACATAATTCTTTAGGTCCCTGGATAGAGAATGGGGGCTTGGATTTTGTGTGTGATTCTTCATTAAGACTAAAGGTTGAAACTGCCTTGATAAAGAGACCGCCCCAGGTGCCACAATGGAGTGCTTTTAAAGAGATGTTTCCAGTCCTGAAGTGAGCGTCCAACTTGGCTGGCCAGCTTTACCACAGGCCTCTGTGGACCCAGACATCTTCCGTCTTTCTCCGTCTTGCCCTGGGACATTGTCCTCACCTGCCCAGTCAGAGCTGGCTGTAGGTACAAGCGTGACCCAGCTCTTCCAGAAGGGAGAAGAGAGGGTAGAGGAGGGTGCTCAGGGCTATTCAGGATAGACCAGAAGACACACAGAAATTCCACAGGCAAGAGTCCACTGGGGGCCACACCGAACTGCAAGGGAGGCTGAGAAGCACTATCCCACGTTGGGAATCTCAGCAGTCACGTATGCCCAGTTGGTCACTAGTTCAGGGCCAGGTGCCCAGCCATGTTGTCCAGTGTTGTCACCAGTGGGCAGGCATTGACGTGTGACTACTTGATTGGAAACAGGAAACTATGGCGCTCGGTGCACGAAACTTCACTAACACAAATATTTTGTGGTTAGCCGTTCTAATAAGAATACCCTTGCTTCCTAAACTCTGTGACAGAGAAGTGAAGACTTTGAATATGTCATCCCAAGCATTTCAGAGTGATGTTTATGCCAAATTTATGGATGCCCATTAGTTTACGGTGGCGTAAAGCCAGTTCCAAATATGCCTTGAAGGAACATAGTAGCCTTTGAAAACTCTGAGAGCGTATTTGAGCGGTTGCTATTTACAGGTCAGGAATGAAATATAAAGGGCACCTCTTGTTAACTGGTTGCCAATCGAGATTTAATTTTATTATTTTTATGAAGAGATTGGTTGTGCCAGCCGATGGTATTTACTTTCACTGGTCAGCCTCACGCTAATGCCCTGGTAATGATGAGCTAGCTGTACCGGCCCCCAGACAAAGCAGCGTTTGCTGCCCCAACCCCCGATCACAGGTGGGGCCCCCTTAGCTACATCTGACGGCCTCACTACCAGGGCCCAGCGCCCTGACCATGGGGCCAGCAGGGGATCGGCCATGTGAGGAGGTGGAGTTCTGCAGGACTGGAGTCTCCTTGGCATGCTCTGGCATGTTGTTAAAATCTCTAAGCATCTTTCTGTCTTTTGTTTTTCCAGCCATAGCTTTGTGTTTCTGACAACAGCCATGTAGTCTTGCATGAAATTGCTTGTTCCTCTGAAATAGTAGGGCACGGCCCAACCAACCCATGTAATGTACGGGGGCTTCATCTTGCATGGGAGGCCGTGTGTCCGCGTGGGTTTGTGATTTCAGGATGCTGTCTTCTAGCCGTCCGGGAAGGCCCCGGGAACTAGGTTGGTCTGTCTGTTGGTCTGTGAAGAGGAGTGTTACCCTGCAGTCTGGATGGCTCCTCATGCCTTTGACTCAGGCTGCCGCTGGCATTCCCACCCAGTGTTCTGTGGACACAGCAATAGTGAGGCATCAACCCCGCGTGGAAGCCTGTTGAGAAAGTTTTGTTGGATGGTGTCTGCCAGTTAGGATGGAAGCCCCAAAATAACACTGGCTTCAACAAGATAAGGGTTTGGTTCTCTTTGGTCAACCTCTGGGGGTGGTAAGTCCAGCATGTCGCTTCACCCGGCCAGAAATCCAGGCCAGGCGCCCCAGGGCCCAAGGCAGCTCTTCCCGCTCCGGCCAGCAGGATGGAGAAGGGAACAGCAGAGGGCGCCCTCCCTCCCTACTTCATCCCCTGGAGTTTCTCAGCAGACGCAGACACCATGTCTGCTCAAACCTCCTCCATCAGAACTTAGCCAGATGGCTACCCCTTGTAGCTAGCGACTCTGGGAAACATGCAGTCCTGGTTCTTAAGACTTATATGTCCAGCTGAAACAAGGGTTCTATTACCACGTGGAAGAACAGGGGAGTGTGGCTTTTGAGCACAGCTAACAGTTGATGTCAGGGTGGCTGGTGTAAGTGAGGGGGGCGGGGCCCTGCTGCAGGATGTTCACTGCTGATGCGGTGGGAGACCTTCGGGCCTGACCCCTTTCTATGCCAGGCCTTGTCTTTGCTGCTTCTGAGTGGCCAGCTGAGTGGAACACAGGAGGGCTGGTCAAAGGCTGCAGGGCAGGCAGCGCCGAGCTGAGACCAGGACTCAAGCTCACTTTGTCTCGGGGCAACATTTGCTGGGTGAGGGCTCTTGGCAGCCCTTCTCCTTCACGTGTGAGTTGCCAGATGATGAGTGAACACAACTGCCACACGCATGTAAAAGGTTAGTTATTGATTATATAGAAAGAGACCGTTGAGAAAGACCTCTACATGTTTTGGTTTGCACCTCTAGAATGGATTCTGTGGTTATTTTGTGTTGATACTCTGCCACTGGCATCAGTAACACCCGATCTTAAAGGTTGAATTTAACTTTTTGAGTAGGTGAAATTCATAATGCTTTAAAAAAAAGATTTACAATGCGTTCCTTTCTTCATCCACCTCATCTCCCACCCCCACAGGTAAACTTCCTAATTGTGTGTGTGTGTGTGTAAGCTTCCAGTTTCTCTCTGTGTAAGCACAAGCAAATGCAGATATGTATATTTTATTCCTTTTTTCTTGAACAAAACGCGGCATTTCGTATGTATTGTTCTGCACCTTGCGTTCTTGCTTACTAGCATACCCTGCAAATTTTTTTTTTTTAAATCAGGCCCTTGTTCGTTGTTATGGTTGCCCAGGGTCCCGGCACCTGGGTCCTCCTGAGGTCGGGGGTAGGTCCTCCTGAGGTCGGGGGTAGGTCCTCCTGAGGTCGGGGGTAGGTCCTCCTGAGGTGAGGTGCAGTACAAGGAGCAGGTGTGGCAGGGTCACAGTCAGCGGGGCCGGTTTTCGGATGCTCACGCGTGCCTTCACCCACGTTCTGTCACCTGGAGGGTTATCCAGTGTCTCCTGCAACTGTCCTGAGGAGCCGGGGAGGATGCCTTTTGTTTTGCCTCCTTCCTTTGCACTCACCCATCTCCCTTGCTTCCTTCTCTCCGCGCTTTTATTGTTGTGCGTGCTTTACCTGTCTGCGTGAGGAAGACACATTCCAGCCCTTCTTAGTCCTCTTCTGTGAGTTCACCTGTTTCTGGGATTTAATCCTGTATGCAGTTCCCTACACTTTCCACTTGCCCTGAAATGGGAATTTCAGGACCTTTCTAGGTGCCTCTGCCTCGTGGTGGCCTAAAGCTCATCTATCCATGATAGCATTCATTTATATATATTTTTTAATTTTTAAAATTTATTTTAGAGACAGGATTTTGCTGTGTTGTGCAGGCTGGGGTGCAGTGGCACAGGCTGGGGTGCAGCGGCACAATCATGGATCAAGGCAGCCTCAAACTCCTGGGCTCAAGCAATCCTCCTGCCTCAGTTTCCCAAGTAGCTGGGACTCTAGTCACATGCCACCACACCCAGCTAATTAGAAAAAAAAATTTGCACTAACCCAGTCTCACTATGTTGCCCAGGCTGGTCCCTAACTTATGGCCTCAGGTGATTCTCCCGCCTCGGCCTCCCAAAGTGGGCATGCATTTATTTTAACGCAAGGCCATGTTGCTAGCTCTTGATGTCATAGGAGCTGAGTGGGGATCTGGAGGCTTTTCACTGCCTGTCTGTCACCCTGGCCGCCACAGGGGACCGAAGTGGGGCCCACAGAAGCCATTTTGACTTTTGAGTCCCCTCCTCTTTGGCCTCCTCCTCCCCCTCTTGAGCCATTTGGTTGTCACCTGTTTTGTCTTCAGCATAGGCCACTGTATAACAGAAGCCGTTAGCCAGGGTGGGAGTGGGCAGCCGGCAGGGCCTGTGGCCTGAGAGGCGAGGGGGTTTGGATGAGGTGGGCACAGCTCCAGCCCTTTGCTGTCCTGTGGCCCTGCTGACTTGTCTGTCCTGGGCTGCTTGGGTTTCTAATTTTAGTCATACTCTAACACAACAAACTAAAATTTTGTTTGGCCACAGTTTTTCCTACATCCATCACTTGTACATTTCTGGGGGTTTCCTCTTGTTACTGTTTATGGAACCACAGTAAACCCCACATGTACATGAGCTTTCTCATGCATGTACTTGCAGTGTCTTCATGGCAGTTTCTGTAACTGAGAGATGTGAATATCCTCTAGGAATTAGTAAGGCTTAATCCCTATTAGAAAGTTGGGTCCATCCTATCTGTCTGTCTGTCTTATCAGCCAGTCAGTAAATCCCACTGAAAGCAAAGTTCACCAAATGGGCTGCCCAGCCAACCTGAGGAACGTCAGTGTTTATAGGATTGGGAGCATTCTATAGGGTTCCTCTCTTCATGCTGATGAGGTTTAGGGCAAGTTGTCCTGTGCCGCTGGGCGGCTGTCAGTATGGTTGAGTGGGGGTGACAGGTGGGTGGTGAGCATCCTCTAGGGCTCCAGGCCAGCCAGTGGGACCCTGGCACAGGACAGAAAGCCTGCGGCCCTGCGACTGGCAAAGATGTGGGAGTAGGGGGTGCCCTTCTTGAACCACAAGGAGTGCAGTTGCTTTTTGGGTGGCAGCAGAGGGCCGGATGCAGAAAGCTTAGGGTTACTTGGTGACCAGCAGGGGCTATGTGCCTTCTGACCAGGTGATGGTTGCCAGGGAAGCCACCTGCACTGACGGCGTGGTGCACCCCCAGAACGCGGCATGTGGGGGACTCAGACAGGCCAGGGCTTTGTACATCGCAGAACAGGGGCTTGAAGGACCCCCGACGGGGCCTGGGGAGGGGCCATAGCGCCACACTGAACCTGGGCACCGTGTCTCAGAACGGGTGTCAGATTTATGGGACTGTTTTCTGAATGTTTAAGCAGCCTGCTTCTTCTGGACTCCTGGGTTTGTAAACTGTGCTGATTTTGCCTTTGCATTAATCAGTGTAGCAAAAATGTGCTGAGACCCTCCCGTGGGCCAGAGCCCAGCTGTGCCTGGGACCCACACACCTGGCAAAAGCTGCGCCATCCTGGACTCCACCTTGTGCATACAGGCACTTAAGGAATGCCTTTGCTGACAGAGGCTTTTAGTTTAGCCTTAGCTTCTCTGGAATTATTTGTTTGGAGATTGAGTTCCTGGTAAATATGGGACCCGGGTATTTATTCCTGGTAAATATAGGACTGGCTGGCAGCTCTGCATCCTTCCTCCGAGGGTCCTGGGGAGAAGGGTGTGGGGCTGGCCACGTGGCTGGTTTCTCCCCCATTTCCTGTTGAACTCCTGCCTCATAGTCCCCATGTCTCCCTACCCTAGTCATTGTTTAGAAGGTGCTTCTGGAAAGGGCGATACTCTGCAGCCTTGTGAGCCTGGGCCACGAACATCAGGGAGGCCTGTGCCCACGGAGTCGGCATGCTGTGGCTGGATTCGGCGTCTGAAGCCCAGGGCCTGGCAGCGGTAACAGGGAGGGCTGACTGCCAGGTGCCGCTCATATCTGGAGATGAGCACAGCTGCTTACGCCAGACTGTGCAGCGAATGACGTGACATTTGTTTGTGGCTCTTTTTTCTAGTGACACAAAAGAAGGGAAGCCCGGTGTTGGTGGATTCATGCCCTTCGGGTTCTCTGGTGTCCTGTCGGGGGCAGCGACTTGCTTCTATGCCTTCGTGGGCTTTGACTGCATCGCCACCACAGGTATGCCCGCCAGCCCACTCGGGTCCCGGGTCCTCCTGCATCCCGGGCAGACAAGCCAATGCTGCGCACGGCTTGTCATTTCCCTCCTTGCTGGCACCGTCCGGTCGCCACTCTTTCACACATGAGTGACGTGTAGATTTGTACTTTCCTGCCAACCCCTCCCACCCTCAAACCATCATCACATCCCCAAGTGTCAACGCCTGATGGAAGCTGCATCCTGAATGAGGCTAAGGTTCCGCTGTTAGAATGGGATCATAGCTGCGTGGCTGTGGCCTGACTCCTTATCTGAGCATCTTCCGGGAGGAGTGAGGCCATTCACAACATTGTCATCCTGGTGGACTGAACAGGCCAGATTTCCTCTGCCAAAGGAAGCAAGTCTCTTCCTTGGCCGCACCGCCACATTCAGGCCGAGAGCGCTGCTGCAGGGCCGCGGGCTGTCGGCTGTGTCTTCCTGAGCACCACCCCTCCGCTCCTGGAAGCACAGGAGGCCCCAGTGCCACAGGGCCAAGCGCTGGGGGGAGGTTTCCCGTAGTGTTGCGTGGGTTCCCTGGCACTGAGAGGCCTTGGGTGTCACGTGGGCAGATGTGCTGCCTCTTGCTCTGTGCCCTCCTCTGCTAACCCCTTGGTGCTTCTAGGTGAAGAGGTGAAGAACCCGCAGAAGGCCATCCCTGTGGGGATCGTGGCGTCCCTCCTGATCTGCTTCATCGCCTACTTCGGGGTGTCGGCCGCCCTCACGCTCATGATGCCCTACTTCTGCCTGGACAATAACAGCCCCCTGCCCGATGCCTTTAAGCACGTGGGCTGGGAAGGCGCCAAGTACGCAGTGGCCGTGGGCTCCCTCTGCGCTCTTTCTGCCAGGTGAGAGGCCTTTCTGTGCTGGCTGCTCCTAGGGGTGGAACCACCGCAGGGCTTAGGCTGTAGCAGACCAGGTACAGCCGTGCGAGACACACGTCGGCTGCCAGCATTCTTTACCCTTGAAATAGACCGAGCACCCAACCTCGCCTTGATCATGTGGCTTTCACACCCTTGTCAATATTCATCATCCCAAGAGTTGTGTTACTGAGATTTTCATCCTGAGGAACCTGAGGCTGGCTTTTTCAGCATCATCTGCTTAGCAAGGGACTGGCTCTCTGTCCCTAAATCTGGTCCCTGGAACAGGCTCCCTGTTTGAACACCATAGTTTGGCCCTCAGTTTGGCTGTCATGCAGAAGCTACTTTGAAGAAGGGAATAAATGCCTTTTAATGAGAAACATTTTCACCAACGTATTTCCTCTTAGCCTGTATAAACAGAGCTATTTGGTAAATATTGATTTACCACGGGGAAATCTTCATGAATGCAGTGATGCTTGTATTTTCTGTTTGATTCAGCTAGAAATAATTGCAGGAATAAATACAGTTTTCCATCTGTAAAGACGGTGCTGGGTCTCATGCTAGTGTATGTTAGATAGATGTTCCCTACTCTTTACCTTAACCCTTACTCACAGTGTGTGCTCTTTCTGGGGTTGATTTATTAAATGCCAAGTCTTTTAGCCACAGGCCTCACCCAGCGTGGAGAGATGGCAGCTCTTGGTGAGCTCAGACTCCCTTTCCTCTGTGGTAAACTGAGCATGGATGGATGTGGTGCCTTTATCCCTTATGAGCCAGGTTCACTCACGTGGTTTGCCTCTCCCCATCTAGCCTTCTAGGTTCCATGTTTCCCATGCCTCGGGTTATCTATGCCATGGCTGAGGATGGACTGCTATTTAAATTCTTGGCTAAGGTCAATGATAGGACCAAAACACCAATAATCGCCACACTAGCCTCGGGTGCCATTGCTGGTGAGTACTTGAACTCATTTCACATGTCAATATTTTACCAGTAGAGTCATGACTCCCTAGGGAGGCATCTTGCCTTGTTCTGGTCTGTGAGTAATCTCAACTGGTCTTTTTAACTCCTGGGTTTTATACTTGGAGCCTGGTTCATTGCAAGTTGACTGACCTTTTGACAAAAGGCAGAGGCCAGTTTGACAGAGGATGGGAGAGAATTTTCGAACAGCTTGCACTCTGGTTTTCATCTCATTGGGCAGAGCTTAGAACACACAGTATTCCCCCAAAACCCTTTCCCCCCATTTCTGGACATTTCCCTGAGTAGTCAAGGGCAGGCTGACACCTTCCTGCATGACACAGGCCAAGGGAGACCTCACCAGCACCTGGAAATTCGGCATCCAGTTCTGAATTCTCTGGAAAATAAGTGTCCCTTATGATCAGTGTTTTATGAAATGTGCTGCCTCTTCCCCAGAGAGTATCAAGGGTGCTGCTGATGAAGCCACTTGCCGCTAAGTTTATACGTAACAGCAGACTCAGTAGAGCTTCATCTTGTCAGATGAGCATCATTGCTGAGAGGATCATTTTGATGGATGACTAATCTGAGCCATGTGGGTGTTCCAGGGCCGTAGATGATGGAAAGGAGAACCCAAAAGGAAGCTCACGTGCACACTGTACCTGTGGTTTTATGACTCCTTTCGCGGTTGCATTTCATAGCCCCGAAAGGCAGACGCCAGCCCACTGTACAGATGTAGAAGTGGAGGCCCAGGGAGGTGAAGTGAGGATGTGCACCCAGGACGGTGGAGGGGCCTTGTGATTCCAGGATTGTTTTCATGCCAAAGTAGCCAAGCTCCTTCCAGGGTCTGAGCAGAGCAGTGGGTCTTTTTGGCAAATTGGGGCATGTGATATCAGTCATAGTTTCTAACACAGCAACTTGTCAAGTAGCCATTGGTAAGGCCCTTGACCTTCTTAAATGAATGAATTATTCACTAAGTTTTATTAGCATTCATGCCTTTAGCAAACTGTGCTTAGTTTTGTGGATTAATATTATGTAATAAAATAAACCTATTTTTAAATTATGAAACTTTTTTTTACATGATTCTATGTTCTTGAGAGTGGCCACAGTGGTCACATTGAGAGGCACTATACATCAGAATGTGACCAGTATATTTACAGGATTAAGGATTTGGAAATAGTCATTGTTTTCTCAGGCTTTGCCCGGAATTTGATCATGTTCAAGACTGGCCTTAATTTCCTTCCCCTGCTGATAGAGGGAGATCAAATCATGCTCTTTGAGAAGGGACTGTGAAGTACGTGCCATTCACAAAATCCAGGATTTACCCTTTTCATTTGGTGGGAGTGGTAAATAAGTATTTGATTTTCTAAAATCACCTCACATGGAAGAAATTAGTCTCAAGTTTCCTATGAGTAGGAACATCGGCATCTGTGGCATGCACAGTTGGGTGCTGTTCTGATTATCCAAAAGGCCCTCCCTCATTGCTCTTTAATTTTATGTTTTATTCTCTATTTAAATTTGTTTTAGTTGCAGTGATCTAGAGGGGCTTGAGAGATATTTGTGGAAAAATAATGGTTTTGTGTTTATATTTTAGCTTGTGTTGATTGCATGTGTTTTGAAAATATCCCAAAGCAGATCTAGCCAAGTTGTTTTTTAATGAGTACTTGACATACACACCCACATGCATAGACATGCATACTCTCCCAAAACTCACAAAAGATGTTCAAATAAGGGTGCAGGTTTTCATTCATTTTAAAGGCCAGGGACACGGTGAAGGGGCTGATACTATATTGTTTGAGAACAGCTCTTCAGATTTCTTCCATGTGAGTGACTTCACATGTGAAGAACTCTGCTCTCCTGGTCACCTGCCTGGGTTAGGACCCCCTGTGAGTCCCCCCAGAGCACCAGACCTGCCCTTCTTTATCACCCAGCACTGTTGCCCACTGATGCCTGTGTCTTGGTGGGGTACACTCAGAAGGCTGGGAACTGTGGTCTGCCCTGTTCAGTAGTGAGTACCTAAAACCCAGTGATGGGCACATTCTCACCAGAGCTGGATGGATGGAAGATGGGTAGATGGATAGATGCTGAATGGATGGACGGGTGGATGGGATGGATGAATGGATGGATGGATAGATGGATGGATGAGATGGATGGAAGATGGGTAGATGGATAGATGCTGAATGGATGGACGGGTGGATGGGATGGATGAATGGATGGATGGATAGATGGATGGATGGAAGATGGGTAGATGGATAGATGCTGAATGGGTGGATGGGATGGATGAATGGATGGATGGATGGATGGATGAGATGGATGGAAGATGGGTAGATGGATAGATGCTGAATGGATGGACGGGTGGATGGGATGGATGGATGGATGGATGGATAGATGGATGGATGAGACGGATGGAAGATGGGTAGATGGATAGATGCTGAATGGATGGATGGGTGGATGGGATGGATGAATGGATGGATGGATAGATGGATGGGTGAGATGGATGGAAGATGGGTAGATGGATAGATGCTGAATGGATGGATGGGTGGATGGGATGGATGAATGGATGGATGGATAGATAGATGGATGAGATGGATGGAAGATGGGCAGATGGATGAGATGGATTGATGGATGGTGAGTGGATGAATGAAAGATGGGTGGATGGGATGGATGAATGGATGGATGGATAGATAGATGGATGAGATGGATGGAAGATGGGCAGATGGATGAGATGGATTGATGGATGGTGAGTGGATGAATGAAAGATGGGTGGATAGATGGATTGATGGAGAATGGATGGATCGATGGGATGGATGATGGATGGATGCACGTGAGTCTGTGAATCACCATGGTCTAGAGGAAGACACACAGGACTCAGAGTCATAAGAACCTAGTTCACATCCTTATACCTATGCTTAAGAGCTGTGTGATCTTAGATAAGTCTCCTAACCTGTGTGAATGTTAACATCTGTAATGTAAGGATGGCTTACAAAGTTGCCATTAAAATCACAAGAGCGAAGGTATTCTCTATACAAATGTTAATGATTATTACTGTCTATTGAGGACTGTGTCTGTGATTTAATCACAAGCTTAAAGGGAAGCTTGACTTCCCTTTAAGCTGTGTCTTTCTGTGGGAAGGCCAGGAAGAGGGTGCGAGAAAAAGCAGCTCCCTTTGCTGCCCTGGATGGTAGGTGGTGGTGGTCCTGGTTGTCCGTGCATGCAGACGGTCATCCACAGATCCTGGTGTCTGTCTCTTCCCAGCTGTGATGGCCTTCCTCTTTGATCTGAAGGACTTGGTGGACCTCATGTCCATTGGCACTCTCCTGGCTTACTCGTTGGTGGCTGCCTGTGTGTTGGTCTTACGGTATGTATGGCTTTTTGGGGTTTCATGACAGAAATGCAGATGCACCTGGTAGCCTTTTCACAGTTCCGCTATGGTTTATGTGATGAATGAAACTTTTAGGTTGGTGATGGCTCCAATGGGAGCTGCCAAGGAGAGGGGAGGACCTGGGTTGAGAGCCCAGTTAGGAGGACGTCCTTGGCAAGAGTCGGGTGGCCCCTCACCCCCCTCTATCGTGTGCCCTCATTTTTATGGCTAGATGTTGGGTGGAGAGAAATAGAATCTCGGCCCAACTATTAGGCCAGGATCCTGGGATCAGAATTTTTGAAGACTGATTGCAACTTGGTTCAGATTCTTGGGACAGAGAGGATTGAGGGCTGCCCTGGTAGGAGTTAGGGAAACCCAAGGCCTGTGAAACCCAGGTCAGCGTAATGCTTCTGCAGCTTCGTTGCACTGTGGCTGGAGGAATGAATCCCATTACGTGGCATGGGGTGCCCTAGGTTGATGTTCAGGGACACTGTGGAGTCGGCTTGTTGTGGCCTGGTTGGGGCCAGGCAAGCCTCTCGCAGTCACAGTAAAGCTGCTCTGGGCCTGGGCTTTGTGCCTCGGTGTTCTCACCTGCCCCAGCGCCCACTCCCAAAGCGCATCCCTGGGCAGCTGGCATCCTGAGAACCGGAGCTCATGGAGACACTCAGCACTGGTCTGCCCTCAAGAGCCTGCTCCTTTCTTTTCAGGGATTCCCACCTGCCAGGCCATTGATTGCATCTCCAAGGTGCTCAGCAGCCGATGCACATAAAGCCCGAGCTGAGCCTCAGCAGAAGCTCTGTAGAATCAGCTAAGACTATTGGGGACCCCTTATTCTTCCCAACAGGCCCAACACTAGAAGATTCTCTGAGGTCCCCCACTTTCTTAATTGACCGAGTGGTGCTGCACAAGCGAATCCGTACAAAAATGGTTAATATCTTTATACTCCCTCTTAGAATTGATCATATGCAAAATAATTCATACAGCACTCTGCTTTTCAAAGCTGGTGGAAAAGATGTGCACTCTGTTCACTTTGGGTGGGAAGATAAGGCACCTCATTCAGAACGGATGCTCCACTGGCAGGTAACTCATGTCTTGGAAATCATGCTGCAGGCTCGGCCCTCCGACCAGCCGCACAGAATTATTTACTCCGAGGTACTTGGAGTTTTAAAATAAATTGATCCAATTAAGGCACGCAAACAGAATTTCTCAAATCCATCAGCCTGCAGCCGCATTTCTCTGGCTCTCTGTGCCAAATAGGATCCTGGCGTTACTGCTTTCTATTTCTCTCCTTCCTTTTTGCTCCCTACAGCAGTAATTTTGTGGGAAGTGGCCTAATATCTTTAGCATCTGAGG
Source organism: Mandrillus leucophaeus (assembly GCF_000951045.1). Lineage (NCBI taxonomy): Eukaryota > Metazoa > Chordata > Mammalia > Primates > Cercopithecidae > Mandrillus > Mandrillus leucophaeus. The sequence goes on along the minus strand of NW_012108463.1, from coordinate 267,474 downwards.
GCCACTGCCACTTCTCAGAGCAAGAGAGATCCTCTCAGGGTATTCCTCTGGGCTGCTCATGGTGGAGGTGATGTCACCCCGAAGCAGAGACCGTGGGGGATGTTCCCCAGAAGCAACAGTGGGAGGTGGTGTTCCCGGTCTCTCCTCGTCTGTCTACAACGCAGCATCTGACTATAGCCTTCCCATTTTATACCTTGTGTCCCGGGCAGCTAACTTCGGAGGCTTATTGAGAACTTGAGTTGGTGCATGTCCTTTTGCTTGAAGCGGATGATGGTGGTCACACAATACCTTTCTTTCCAGGTATCAGCCAGAGCAACCTAACCTGGTATACCAGATGGCCAGTACTTCTGACGAGTTAGATCAAGCAGACCAAAATGAGCTGGCCAGCAGCAATGATTCCCAGCTGGGCTTTTTACCAGAGGCAGAGATGTTCTCTCTGAAAACCATACTCTCGCCCAAAAACATGGAGCCTTCCAAAATCTCCGGGCTCATTGTGAACATTTCAACCAGCCTCATAGGTGAGAGCTAGCCCTTCCCTGGGGCCTTGCTTGTTGGCATTGCATGGTGTCTAGGCAGTGGAGCTGGAGTTGGGGCCAGAGAAGATGAGCATCTGTCTCGCTCCTGGACTGGGACATAGTTGCTCTGTGCTAACTGAAGTTGATGCCTTCAGAAATGGAGCCTCTCTTGCCACAAGTTGAGGGGAGAGCAGCGGATGCCAGTGGGAAATTGAGAAATGGTTGAGTTGCAGCTCGCTCTGTCTCTTCCTTCCCCCTTAGCTGTTCTCATCATCACCTTCTGCATTGTGACGGTGCTTGGAAGGGAGGCTCTCACCAAAGGGGCGCTGTGGGCAGTCTTTATGCTCGCAGGATCTGCCCTCCTCTGTGCCGTGGTCACGGGTGTCATCTGGAGGCAGCCCGAGAGCAAGACCAAGCTCTCATTTAAGGTGAGCAGCTCGGCCTGGGGAAGGAACCCTGGCACACAGACCCTGGCCCTCCTGCTGCCGGGCCAGCCTTGTGTGGGCTCAGCCGGGTCTGGGTGCTCCTGAGGAAGGTTTTTGTCAGCCAGCTTCAGGTAATATGGGGCAGGGGCACTGAAGGCACACAGAGGACCAGACCCTGGAAGGAGGCAGCAGCCCTCCTCCGCTGGACGTTTCCCTGAGTAGTCAAGGGCAGGCTGACACCTTCCTGCATGACACAGGCCAAGGGAGACCTCGCCAGTACCTGGAGGTTCGGCATCCATTTCTGAATTGTCTGGAAAACAAGCATTCCTGATGATCAGTGTTTTGTGAAATGTGCCGCCTCTTCCCCAGAGAGTATCAAGGGTGCTGCTGATGAAGCTGCTTGCCCCTCAGTGTATATATAATAGCAGACCCCGTGGAGCAGTCCCTCCGGGGCGGTGCAACACTTCTCGTAAATGTCTGCTCAGGTTGGTCGCATGAGTTTTCCAAGCCTGAGAGATGGGCAAGGCCTCTGCATTTTTAGATTACAGAAATAATAAAAAAGGTTGTTGACCTGAGAGGTAAAGTGGAGGTCTGTCTTCTAGTCCTTTCTTTAGCAGGAGAATCGCAACAGAGGAAAATTAGAATGGAGCTCACTTGGCCATTCAGAGCTTAGAACCAAATCCCCACCTACTAAGATTTACCCTTGGGTGTGTTTGTGTGTGTGTTTGGGTGTGGGGGTGGGGGTGGGCACTCCGTCTCTCTTCCCCACGCTCGCCCGACAGTCCCCGTCACTCTCAGGTGTGCTGCCTTTTGCTAGACAATTTTACTGAACTGTTGGAACCGGCGCCACTGCCGTGGACTGACACCGCCTCCTGTCTCTGCAGGTTCCCTTCCTGCCAGTGCTCCCCGTCCTGAGCATCTTCGTGAACGTCTATCTCATGATGCAGCTGGACCAGGGCACCTGGGTCCGGTTTGCCGTGTGGATGCTGATAGGTATGTGATGCTGCCGCCAGCATCTCTCGGGAGCCTCCCTTGTTTCAGATTTCATAACAGAATGACGCACATGCAGTCAGCAGCTTTCTCGAAGATGATGCTCAATCTCTGGGAGGCTGTGAGTCCTCTCCTCCCTGTTAGATACTTTTTGTTTTCATTGCCTCTTGCCCAAACTATTTATTCCATTGGGCAAGACCTTGGTATTCACAGGAACAAAGTGATGAGTCTGCTGCAGATAAGGTACCAGTTATTTTCACCCCGGGCAGGAAAGTCTGGCTTGTGCCTCCTGGCCCCCCGCCTGCCCAGCACCAGATTGGCATGGGCACTAGGCCCAGGCAGGGGTGGGTGTCATGGGCTCTCTGTGATGGCATCGTCTCTGGAAGGAGAGTGCTTTGGAGCCTATGGGAGATGCCACTGGGCTAAGGGGCTCCCACATGAGATAGGATCACCAGGGGTGGGTGCAGCCTGTCGGGCCAGCCGAGTCCCACCCCTCTGGACGTCTCGCCCCAGGGGCTGGAGGGGAGGGACCCATTTCCTTCCCTTCAGCATCCGAGTCGTAGTGCTGATAGCCAGGAGAGTGGCCCTGGCCGTTGCCCCTCAGGACCATGTCCCTACAGCCTCGCGGCCCCGAGTTTGCATGCTGCGGGCAGATGGCTGCTGCCTCATCTCCCAGGACCCTCGAGGGGTGCTTTTCCTCCAGGAAGTACTTGGCGGCCTGTTGTCTGCTGGCACCGGGGGGGGTCCTCATTCTTTGCAAAGTCCAGCCCATATCTAGTTAGACGTCTCCTAGAGCCTTTCTGAGAAAAAACTGCTCACAGCCCACTGGCCTGGTGAAGGCAGGGCGTGCCTCTTCCCAGCATCCCTGTCGAAGCCCCTGTGTTTGGGAGCCTGAGCTCCTTTCCTGGGCTCTGGGTGGCTGAGTCCTTGCTTTCAGGCCTCTTTCCTGTGTCAGCCACACAAGGTGGCCCCAGTTACCTGGGGCCATCTGGCCACATTCCCTGGGCAGGTGGTTAGAAGCGTAGGTCCTGGACCCACCCCGGAGTCCTGAGCACAGGAACAGACTGTGGACTCCTGTGTGAAGTCCGTTCCCGGGGCTCGGTGGCTCCTGCAGTCTGATGGTCAGTTACGTGGAGGAGACGGGCAGTGGGACCGTCCAGGCTGAGAGCCTGGAGACCTCCAGCGCCTGCGGGAAACCCCATCTCCATAGTGCACATTCCCGATACTCTCGTGGCCTCAGGGGGCATCAGGGGGTTAAGCTGAAGGCCCGACGGCTTCGGGTGGCCCTGGCCCAGCTGCTCTGTCTGCTCAGGAAATGCTGCAGCATGAGGCCGTCCAGAGGAATGTGGGGCTTTGCCAGATGTCACAGTGGCCTTCGTGTGGCAGCTGCTCCAGATGTGGAAAGGTCACAAGGGCTGCTGGCTGCGGGCTCATGCCAGGCAGGGGCAGGCTGCCTGAGCGGGTTTGCTGCGGGGCTGTCCTGGGCTCCCAGCCCTGCCTGCGGTGGTGCAACCAGCGCTCTGTTCACGCCCGTCTCTGCTGTCGGCCCGCAGGCTTCATCATCTACTTTGGCTACGGCCTGTGGCACAGCGAGGAGGCGTCCCTGGATGCTGACCAAGCAAGGACTCCTGACGGCAACTTGGACCAGTGCAAGTGACACACAGCCCCGCCCCCCGGAAGTGGCAGCAGCTCCGAGGGACGCCCCCAGAGGACCGGGAGGCACCCCCCGCTCCCCACCAGTGCAACATCCACACCCTCACTGCAGCTGAAGGTGCAATTACTTGAACTGCAGCCCCAGCCCACCCTCGGCTCTGCAGCCGGCTCTCCAGGTCCTGGTCACCTCCAGACAGCTGCTTGGCTGGGGCCACTAGGCTGCAGCCGGCCACTGTGTCTCCTCACTTCTCTGAACAAACAGTTCCTTCCCTATCAGCTCAGCCCGGATCTGCCACAGCCTCAGGCAGAACGGAGGTCACCTTCTCTCCTTATCTTGGGAACCAGGCCTTCCTCCCCGGGGACTGTTCTGGGATTGAAATTGTGCATACTCCAAACTTTCGCAGCCATCTTCCCGCTCAGCCCCAGACACCCAGCTATCAAGCCAGATGAGTACCACAAAACAGTGTGTCCCCAGCAGCTCCCCACCCTCAGAGCCAAACGACAGTAGTGCGCTTAAAAACGAAAATCAGGCCTGTTGTCCTTCTCCCGTTGCGTTCAGATGGGTCATTAGGGCTGGACCTTGCCTGCCCCTCAGCTTCTCAGGGCTTTGCTCTGACACCGTGACTGGCTGGTCAGCGGGGCTGGGGGCAGCTGGTTCCTCTCAAATGAGGAAGAAGGGATCGCTCCCATTAGGGCCTACTCTGCTTACGCATGTGTGTGCACAGGTATGTAAACCAGGGACCTTCCTCAGCTCGTGGCCTCCAGGCCTGGGCCAGTTCTTGCTGCTCCTGCCGTCTTCTCTGACTGGCTGTGTCCTGAGTAACTGGAACATGAGACTGTATCTGCAGGACTGGCCTCACGGCGGCCGAGTTAGAAGTATGTTTCCTGTGCGTCGCCGCCGTTCGCTCAGTCTTACCCTCCCATGCTTTAGAGCCAGTCTGGTGGCTCTTGGAAAGTTCTCAAGGCTGGTGGCAGCTCAGTGCGGGTTTAGGACATGTCGGGGGCATGCGTTTCTGGCCCTGACATGAGCTGTCTGGATTCTCTGTGACATGATGAAACTGAAATCAATCCGCAGTCCATGAAATTGTGACTCACTCCCCGAGATTAAGTTAGGGCATAACATGAACGTGGAAATGACCACGTCATCACCCCTGTGGCTGGCGTATTGCTGAGATGTGTGGTTCGTAGGGGAGATGATTTCCAGGCATATTGCTGTCCCTTTTGTGTATCTGTCATCCGGATGCTTCGTACCCCACGCCTCCACAAGTGGGACAGACCCGAGCATCCTCCCCGCCCCCATAGCTACAATGCACTCCACCCCGGCCTGTCTTACCCAGGTCGGGGCCTGCGGCCAACACCATTTCACGCACACTCCTTGTAGATGGAAGCCAGAGGAAACCTGAACGTGGGGGGAGCATTCCATTGAGAGTCGACTTCAGGAGACAGAAGGCCCATGCTGATGGGGCAGGGAAAGGGAGGTAGGTATTTTGGACGCCAGGGGAAATGGAAATGTTGCTTTCAAAACTTAGTTTCCTTTCCATTTCTTCCTAGTCTGGCCTTTGACACAAATCTGGTAGAAGCCTGATAAATTGAGGGCACTTGTGTCCTCCCTGTGCCCCCAGAAGATTCTCGGAGAGAAGTGCAAGAATTTGTGAACACGCCAGTGGAGGGCAGGTGGGCAGCCATGGGCTGGGCCTCCATATCAGGCCTGCTCACCTTGCTGGGAGCTTTATTCTGATGTCATTTTGAATGGTCCAGAGGGAGCATCAAAAGAGCCCAAAGCTCTGATTTCCAAAGAGAGGTATTGACATTTATATAGATTGGTGCTGTAACATATTTTGATAAATACTAACTTATTTTGTTGGGGTTTTGGTTGTCTCTTGTCTTAGGACCTGGTAGTTATTTGCTTGATTTTTTTTTTCCGTTATTTTCTACATAAGCAAAGAGAACTCGAGGGATAGACAGTCTCCAAGAAAAGTGAAGTGGTAGGAGAGAATTGCTTTTTTTGGTTTTTTCTTTTTCTCTAGTTTTTCTTTCTGGCTGAAATTTCTGTGAAGACAGCACCCAATAGACTATGTAGAGTTGACATTTGAGATTTCAGTGGGCGCCGTGAATCATTCTGTAGATTGAGAAGGTGTGTCTCCCCTGCTCCGTCTCATCATGAGGGCTCACTGACAGCTGGGAGTCTGTGGCCTTCCTCACGCAGAGGCCTTAAAGCTCGATGCGGAAGCACGCCTAGGCTCGGCAGGGATGGGACCCCCCCGCGCCCCCTCCTTAGAGGACGGGCTTCCTGGTTAGGAAAGGACACGTGGAGGTGCCTTGCATAATAGTTCACTGGTCACTGTGCTTTTATGAGTAGTTTTTTGTGCAGTTGCCAGGGGGTTTCTCTGCTGTGTGCGAGGGCAGTAATTATTTAAGCAATGGTGTCTGGAGTAAGCCTCACAATTTTAATAGACTTTTTTCTTATCACATCCCTCAGTTCTTTCCCTGAAATAAAAATACAAGCAAACACATTGATAGTTTCACATCTCTTAGTTCCCTTGCCCAAACAAGAATATTCTTAGTTCCGCTGGCCAGGATTTTCCTACATAGCCAGAACTTACACATTACTAGAGGCACACCCGCCAAGGGAGTATTGTGTCTACTTTTATCTGTGCACCAGCCACAAATAAATACCCTCATTGGAAAGACCCATTTGTGATGGGTAAACATCCCTTCCTGTCTGTCACAACCCCCGTGACTGCCCTGCATGTGTTCATGACCTCTGAAGGCCCAAATTCATGAAGCAGTAAACCCAGCAGATCCCCAGCCCGCCTGCCTCAGGACCTCTGCTGAAGACAGGGATGAAGAGGGTCTCCAGGGAGGCAGCGGGGGCCTTGCTGGCAGTTGGCTCAGGAGCCGGCTTACAGGAGGGCAGCTCTGCAGTGGGGAGGAGCGCCGTCCGGAGGAGACCAGGCCTCTGCATGCCCCCCACTCTGCTTACCATCCCTGCTCACACCCTCTTGGCCAAGGCTTTGTGCAGCAGATTTAATTTTCCAAATGAAGAGGACAGAGTGATAGATGCATTTTCCCCAGGCTGTCTCGGAAAGGTCGCTAAATGTACACTGTTAGAATTGCTGAGATCTCCCCCCACTTTTGGTTTTTGCAGCAGCAAAAACTCTCTCTCCACTGCAACTTCTTTTATCTCTCTCAGGCAGCCAGCTCCCTGGTCCCTTGTGCTGACTGTAGTACAGTGGCCAAGAGCTGATACGAAGCCAGGGGTGACCGCAGGACGGTGGGCTCAGTGGGTTTCTCCACCTACCCCAGTCGCCAGGGCCCTGACGCACTCCCTCCTGCACCGTCAGCACATCCATGTGCACAGCTGGAAGGGTGCATGGCCCACCTACCTTTGTCCAGACGGGTGGAAATCTGATGATGCCAGCTTTTCCCTGCCGTGCCCCTGCCGCGAGCAGGCATTGTGAACTGGCTGGTGTTCGCAGTCCCACGTGGTGTGGTCTCCAGCCCAACCCATGGTGGAGACTGGAGACAGAGCAATGAGTCCTGGTGGGGGGCACGTGGACATGCCCCACAGGGGCCTCACTCAGGCTTATAGGCAAGGTCCTGGGCACTGCGTGACGCAGCACTCACTGCTACAGCAAGCCCGCCTGGCTCTGTGCCAGGGCCCCTCTCCTGATTCACACGTCGCATTTTTACGCAGACCCTTCCTTCTTAATAAAAGCTGACAGTTCTGTTGGCACCCAAGAACCCACACCGTGAAGACAGGGAGTGAGGGGCCTTTGTGCCCAAGCCCAGCACAGCTGTGTTCTGGGGTGCGTGAGAGGCATGTTCGTGTCCGTGCGTTGCTGGTCTTCTGACACAGTTCCGAGGACAGGGAAATTGCTGGGTGGCGGGGCTGTGAGGCTCGTATGTGGAACTGCTGCAGAGTTCGCCGGCAGACGGATCTGGATATATGTTATGTGTAATTGTTATGTGTAATTTAAGATATGTCTGTTTGCCATCGTCGTAAGATTATATGTAAGACTCTTAAGGGAGAGGGAGATGTACATTCGCCAGGCTCCTGTGGACTTTGTTTGAGTCATGAAATTGATTACTGTTGATCCAGTGGTGTGAGAAGCTACACTCCATGTGTCATCACGCTTATGACTCCTAATGGATTTTTAAGGCAAAAAATGCCAGCCGACTCCATCTTCACCCCCCGATTCCTCGAGTCCAGCCTTTCTGTGCCAGTGCATCCCTGAGCCACAATGCTCTCGCCATCGGGACCCGGCTGGGCCTGGAGTCTTGGGGCACAGTTACCATGGAGCCCTCCTGGGTCATTCTACAAATGTGCTGAGTGCCAGCTGAAAGCCCCACAGGAGATGGAGTGCCTTGGCCAAGCTTAAAGAGAAGATTTTCTCAGGGTATTTATTAGTGTGTCCAGCAGGGTCAGGAAGCAGGGATGGAAAGATGCATTCAGACTGTTAATTTATTAACAAGGCAAATGGTTTTGTGTTTCTTGATGACAAGCTATTAAGTTTGGGACTTATTTTCCCATTTGAGAAGTTATATATTTAAGATAAGTTTCCTGCTTAAGTTGTGCCTTTCAGCTTCAACGAGTTTAAGGAGCACTAAGGGTAATGATACCAATGAGGGTTGGTTTATTATCAAACCTGAATAGCTGTGGTTTCTCCGATAAATGTTTTCTTCTACTGAACATGGAGCCATTATTAAGAGTTGTATGTTTTTTATTATGTACATTTGTATATTTTTTTGCTTGTTTGATGTTCTATTTTTCTAATAGTTTTCTTAGAGTTTCTTAAAGTTGTGATACTAGATTTAGATTCCGATGCTAACTGCAAATCAGGTTGGTCTCTGCTGGGTCTCTCCTGCTTTTATTTTCCTTTAAGGACAAGTGTAGTTGTCGTCCACCACCTTTCAAAACATGTGAAACTGCCCTGCCCCCCCTTTTTGCTAACAACCCTGTGTACATTGACAACTTCTTTTATGTTGTAAAATCAAACTATTTTGTGGTACATTATCTCGCGCTTCCGCAAATTCTAATAAATTCTGTGGCTTCCATGTGCACGGCGTGATCTCAAGAATCCTGGCGGGTCTCTGCTGGGACCCAGGCGTGGGTCCAGATCCCGCTCTGCTTCCCCACAGCCCATGACTTTAGTCCCATCTTCTCTTTCCTGTAGCCATTTGGGGGAAATCCTTATTCCAACAATTTGAGCCTCAACCAGAGAATCCCTTGAGCCCCCATTTTGGATGCTCTGATACTATCTGCAGATTTATTTGGCTTTGGGGCCACAGATGTCTTCTTTCCAACCAAGCTGTTGGGGTAAAGCAGCTCAGAGGCTGTCAGTTGTCAGGCATTTGCTGAAAGACTTGGTCTCCGGCAACAAACCGCCCTCGCCCATTGCCACCGCAGCCTGTGCTGGCCTGCACACACACACCATCCTGACACACACACCATCCGCACACACACACCATCCTGACACACACACCATCCTGACACACACCCCATCCTGACACACCCCATCCTGACACACCCCATCCTGACACACACCCCATCCTGACACACACCATCCTGCCACATACCATCCTGACACACCCCATCCTGACACACACCCACACACCCCATCCTGACACACCATCCTGACACACACCCCATCCTGACACACACCCCATCCTGACACACACCCCATCCTGACACACACACCATCCTGACACACCATCCTGACACACACCCCATCCTGACACACACACCATCCTGACACACACACCATCCTGACACACACCATCCTGTTAGAGGGAGCAGAGTCTATGCAGGGCAGAGGGGCTGTGGGGAGTGTAGCTGTCCTGGTAATTGTTACTCTCTCACTCCCTCAACTCCCTTGAGAAAGGATCCATTTTTTTGCATTGGAGGCAAATGTAGTCAAGTGGGCCTTAATTCCAGACAGTAAAAGGCAGGGATTCACAGCGGCTCTACCAGAAGATCTGCTGCCCGGAAGATAAGGTTTGACCTTTGAGTTTTGTCAGCTGATGGATGGTGCTGAAAGCAGATACCCAGGGAGCTGTGCGGAGGGGAGGGCAGGCGAGCTGCTCTCCCGGCCCCAGAGTGCCTGTGATCTGGAATGTGTGACGAGCATCTGCACCTGAGAGCATCATGCACATTTCGTGTTCCTTGGCCACACAGAAAGCCAGACCACAGAGCTTGCGCGGTGGGGAAGCAAGACTGCGCAGCGTGCCCCTGGGACACAGGGTGGGCGTGGTCTCTGGCCCAGTGTAATTACTGCGGGAGGTTCTGCTGATGCAGAATCTGATTCACAAAAGGGGCCAGCTTCGCAAAGCGGCCCAGAGAGCCTGATAGATTCCCGAATTGGGAAATAAGCACGGGACATACCTTGTTCCTGGATTTTTGTCTGTGTGTGTCCTGTAGGAAGGCGACCTCTGGTCCCTAAGGATGACTTTGAGCCAAGTGCAAGGTGGACCCCAGTTCCTGCAGCGCCACACTGCCACCTAGTGGCTACTGCTTGGTGCCGCACAGGCAGCTTGAAAAGGCCATGCCAAGTCTTTCAGCAGTTTCTTCGAAAACCCTGACCGGTGGCTCCTCAAGGCGCCGTGGGGCGATGCCAGGCTGGAGGCTTGAGGGGCACCACCTGGAGAAAGTTTTTCCTTGCACAGTTTGGTTATGAAGCACCTCTGGTCATTCAAAAGCTGCTCCCAAACAGCATTCGCAGCAACATGGAAGCCTGTGGAGCCATGGCCTGGGGTGCTAGCCTGGCTTCCAACCCAGCTTTCAGCCCAGCCCTTACACCACACAGACCTGGGCAGGGTCTGAGGCTGCAGCGGGGAGGGCTGAAACCAACTACAGGTAATGAATCCCATCAAGCCCTGTTCAAAGGGAACACCAATGTTACCAAATGAAGCCTGTCCACTCAGCCATAAACACAGCCATTTAGAAAACGCAATGCGAGAAGTCTTCAGGAATGAAACAGGCAATATGTTTGCAGATGAGAACAGCGTTTTGGCTCTTGGTGTGGCCAAGCACTTAATCCCAGTGGATTTGGGACAGTGGGGAAGAAAAAGCTGTGCTGTGTGGGACTTTGCCATGGATGCTTTTAAATTCTACTCCTTAAAACAATGCACCTGAGTGCCAACCGATTCAGAACCGCTGTTCCCACAGTGCAGGAGGAGGGACGAAGCCCAGTGCCTGTTGTGTGAATTTGGTGGTGCAGTCATGTGAGAAGCCACTATGCAGAGCCAGCAGCTGCGTGGCAGGGACTCTCTTCGTGTCTGTGGTGTGAGTGCCTTAGACGGAGAAGGCATGGGCACCCAGGAGGTCTGTACACACTCAAGGGGCAGGGCCACCTGAGCTCAGAGCTGCAGGGCATCCCGACCCTGCCTGGCTCTGGCCCTGGAAAAAAACTTCCCGACGTAGTGAGCGAGGAAGATTGGCCTGCATCACGCTGCAGTGAGTGACCCACACCTGGCCGTCAGAAACACCAGACGTCTGTCTTGGTTTTATTTTATGAGGTTTGGGGCAAGAAGTTTGAGAGATGCAGACTGGCTCACAAAAACGTATTTAGCAAATTTAATTTAAGTGAATTAACATGCTCTGTCTTAACCACCAGAATGACTTACCAGCCTTCGGGATTTTGGGGGGGGGGGTGTATGTATTTAAGCATTTGACAGACTCACGTGGGCAGGATCCTCACTGCTTGGTGGTCATGGATGAGGTGACGGTGCAATCCCGGTCATTGCCCGAAGCGTACACACTGGTGCAGCAATGGCTTTGAGACCATCCTTCAACTCCAGTCACAGGTGGAAAGCTGTCCAACCATTTGGTTTCCACCTGTGCTTAACTCCATAACTCTTTTCTTGCTAGGGGGATACAAGTCTCCCACGCAGGGAGAGCCAAGCTCTCAAGGCTCCTTGGCGCAGAGGAGGTCAGTGAGTGAGTTGACTTCCAGAGTCTCCTCTGCCTACTGCAAATTGGCCATGGAAGGGGCCACCATTCTCCACGGACAGTGGAAAGCTGGCTCTCATCTCACCTCCTGCTCATGTGGGTGGCTGGCACCCATTTGCTCCTTTGCTATGTGGAGGTGCTGCCATCTGCCTTGTTTACCGCATAAGGTGGGTAAGGACAAGGGGAGGGGGTCATTAGGAAAGTGAAGGGTGCTCAAGACGCCCCAGAAGAAACAAACGGGTTAGGACACGTGGCCGGGTAGATTATTAATAACTAGATTGCCATCGATACCCTGGGAGGCCTGGATGACCCAGAGGTGGCCCTGGGATGTTCCCTGTGAGGTCCCGAAGTGAATTGTGTGTCCTCTACAAAGGGTCTGTCATTCAGTACTTGTTCAGGAGGGACTCGCTGATCTCCCTAAAATAGCTGCCACTCCCACACCCTGCAAAACCACCACAGGGAACCTGCGAGCCCAGCTCTCTCCCTTGTGACCAGTGCCAGGCACCTGTGGGACACTCTGAGGTCCAGCTGGCTAAACCGGCTGCAGCCCAAACTGAAGGCCATCGGGATGGGGGGAGCAAGCACTTTGAGGTCGAAATGAATGAATGACCTTTTGTGTTCTCTTTCCAGCCAACTCCAGCACACCCCAGCCTTGCAGAGCAGAGGCACTGTGCTCCCACGTCCAGGGGAGGGGCTGCTCAAGCCCCCAGGCTGGAAGGGTGGGCGCAGGGACCTGGGACCTGCTGAGTCAGGGGAGAGGGGGTCTCTAGACTTCTCGCATGGACGATCACCCAATCCCGGTACACACAGAAAAGGGGTCCAGCCTGCAAATGCCACCCCCCACCTTGCCTCCCTGCCTGGAATCCCCAGCCTGAGAGGGACAGGACTCCAGTTAAATCAAGTAGGTATCGCAGAAAGTCCCTCAAGTTTATTTTAATAGGCTTTAGAGTTAAACACAAATATGCAACAGAAACTGTAGGGGCAGGAAAAGGGATGTTGTGACCCCATTCATTCAACCAATCACTGCCAGGTCTGTCCCCACCCCCATCCGTTCTAACATCCAGCTAGAACCTTGTCCCAGCATGTGACGGGCAGGGGCGGGGGTGGGGGGCAGGCCGCCCATGCATCCCCCAAATGCCACAAAAAGACAGGTGGTATCTGGTGGGTCGGTCTGAGGCAGGTGCAGAGGCTGCAGCATCTGAACATGGAAATGTCGCTCCAGCCTGGAAGGGGACAGAGGCAGACACCACGTGGAGAGAAATCTGAATTCTGATGGTGTGGGGGGTGGAAGAATCGAGGAGGAGGCACAGCAGCTGCTGCCCCATGTGTTTCTGGGGCAGTGATGGCTCAGATGAGGAGCCATACACCATGGGTGTCCGTAACAAAAGAAAAAGCCAAAAAAAAAAAAAACACGAAGCCAGGGCCATGTGGAAATTAGCTCAAGTACCCAAGGTCAGGGTGGGTTAGGGTAAAGCTCTCACCAAAGTCCACCTAATGAGGAATTACTTAGTGCTAACAATGCTACAACTCTGACCACAGCAGCCTAACACACTGTACCACGTTCTAGCATCACACGGAAGTCGGTATTGCTGTGTAACTGCGTTTAGCAGGTGCGGCTATGTAAGCGGTTCCTAATTCGGGCAGCTAAGCTGAACCGAATGTGTGTTTGCAGGTTGTGCCTGCTACAAGAATAAATGATTGTGTACTTAGTCAATGTGGCATGATCTACTCTAATGGAATGCCCAACTCAGTATCACAGTATCATGCAGAGCCACTAAAGCAAAGAGAAATGGTGGCACTTCCATGTGGATTTACTGTGTATGTCCCCAGAAGGAGCAAGACCCTTGGAGGTTTGCTGGAGATGTACCCGAGGCCCGGAAGCCCAGCTTGGACTCAGGCTAGGGCCAGGGACCATGTCTGCCTTCATGTTGGCCACACGTGTGCCGAGTAGGCGCGCCCTGGGCAAGCCGACTCCGTCCGCTGGCTGTTTCTTCCCTGCTCCATGGCTCCGGCCCCTGCAGGATCCCCTCATGGTTCTTCTCGTCTTGGGCACACTCAAAGATAGGCCTGTGCTCAGGACAATTTTGGGGGGCCTCAGGGAGAAAGTGCAGGGTCTTTGTCGCATACAGGAAACAAGCGCATCATCATCATCACCATATATGTTAAAACTACTTCTTCCTTTTGTGTATCATGCTCCTAATCTTCCACACCACTACATGAGTACTGTTCATATCCTAATTCTACCATTTTAGAGACAGATGCCAGTCCAGGAGCTGGTGGCCCCTGGCTGGCTGTTTCACTGGGCTCCTCTGTTTGGGAGAACCTTCTGGGTCTAAGATGGGCGCACGGTCAGCAGCAGCGTTGCCTGATCATCCAGCAGGAGGTGGAAGTGGGTTTCTGGGTGGTCGTGTGAGGATCTAGCACAGCTCAGAACTGGTCCCCCGGGGACAGAAACGGTGTTTTTTTCTGGAAGCCCCTGCCAGAACCCCTGAGCCATCTCAGTGTGCAGTGAAGGGGCTGAGTTGTAGAACCAAACTGAAGTGGGGGCTGCTATGAAATGGGGGCCTGAGGGTCCTATTTCAACGAGTTGATCATTTACGGCATCGCGTCAGAGTGAACCACATGGAAAGCTGGAGTGCTGTCCCCCTCTGTGCCTGGTCAAAATACAGACCCTAGCAGCAAGTTCCTTCATGAGGATGGAGCGCGAATGGGCGCGGTCATCTCCAGGGTCATCCTCACTCTCACTCAAAGGTTTTCCGGAGGGTGCAACCTGTTTTCCGGAGGGTGCAACAATAGCTTAATGACCGAGTCTGAGATGCCATTTAGGAAAAAAGCAAAACTGTGTTTACAAGACTGTTAGAGATGAGTCACTGTCATGAGAAACATCTGAAGAACTGTTAAACCCCCTTCGGGTTTCCCACTGCTGTCCCTCAGCCGCTCATGACAGGAGTCTCGATAATGAAAACTTGCGAATGGAGTAATAGTGATCTCACGTCATGTTGACTAAGAAGCTGATTGTTCCAAAGGCAGTTACCGTTCACAAATAGCTGGTGTTCGTGTTAAAGAGAGTACCACTTGGTGGTGAGTTGAAAGGCGCTTCTTCTCTGTATCTTTTTTATTTTTTTTTCCTTTTTCTATTTTGGGTAGAAATATTCCTGGGAAGCTAGATAGAAATGCATTTTCATTTCCCAATAATTCTTAGGCACAAGTTAGAAAACTGCTGACCTTCACTAAAATATGTCAGCACTTCATATTATAAAAAATGAAATTGAGAACCGCAGCATGTGTATATACGTATATCTAAATATACACACATATCGGTGCAGTACACAATGATTATTCAATGTATATTGAAAACTGAGCTTTTTGTAACTAACCTGAAATTCTGCAGTGAAAGTTCATTGCTCAAGAACAATTGCAAGTGTCTTTCTTTTGGCTCTAACTATGGTAAAACGTTTGCACATCAGACTTTACCATTTACACGTTCCTAAGTGCCGACACCAGGGCAGTCTTACACGGGGATCAGAGGAGGACGCGCCTAGGATGCATTCGCAGCTACTGAGCATGCGCACAGGGCCAGCTCCGGCGGCACCGGCTCGGTGCGCCCTCGGGGTGGAGACTGGAGGACGAGAAGCCGGAGCTCCCGCAGGCCGCGCAGTGGCGTCATCTGGGTGTCGTGCTGACTCTGGCCGGAGAGGAGGGCCCCGAGGAGGAGCCGCGGTAAACGGGAGATGTGGGCGAGAGTTTAATCGGGCTGGTTGGGTCCCCAGTTTGGAGCTTCCAAAGCAGCTCTTCGTTGGTTCGGCTCAATCTCTTCTTCTCCTGGGTTTCCTTCTCAACATACTCCTGGAGGTTAGCGTTTTCCTCGGACAGTTGTCTGCATGGGCACAATGACAAAACAAGTAGCAATCATGCTAGTGGACACCGAACCTGAGGTCACGACAATGGGTGCAGGACAAAGGGAGGAGGCCATGATGCCCTCAGGGAGAACAGGGACCAGGGCGACCCAGTGACCGAGAACTTTGGTGGAATCATGATTTCCATTTAGCCCAATGACACATCTGTTCCCAGAGCCTCTCTGGCCAACAGCCATCATCTCACAGGCCCTCTGCCTGGTCAGCGGGGGCACTGGCTGTCCACTGGACAGAGCAAAGGCCAGCGACTGAAAGGAGGGAAGTGGAGAGCTGGAGTGGGTGTGCTGCCAGGAGGCTCCGAAAGGAGAGACAGCCGTGGAGCTGGCAATTGACAATGACAACAGCACAAGAGCAGCGACGAGCCGCAGGCCTTCCTGAGCCTGCCGGGAAGCTGGGGGGGCCTTCTCCTGGCCTCCCTGCCCTAGGCTTGTGCCTACACGACAGCAGCATCCTCCCCTGATGGACATGCTGCGCTAGGGGTCTGTGTCCGCCTGCTAGACTGGGAGCTCCGGAGGACAGAGGCCAAGGCTCTGTCTGCATGCTGAGCCCCCAGCGTCCAGCTGGTGCCAGGCACATAACAGATGCTCAGTTAATATTTGCTGATAAAGACTGGTGGGTGAAAAAATGAATCTAAGTTGCTTGCTTTGTTGCATTTTTGAAGAATGACAGCACCTTTGAGGAACTGACAGGAACAAGTACATATGCATTTTAAAGCTGGACAGACCGAGGTCCAGAAGAATCAGCTCTGTTGGATAAAGTCTGCACTTGCTCTGCTGACAGGGCACCTTGGCAGCTTCCGGAGCAAAGGGAGACTGCTGCCCCCAGCACAGACTTTCCTATGTGCCTCTGAGCTGAGAACAAAATGCCCGCACTAGGGGCTTAGTTATGGGGGCAATGGCTGTGTGTCCGTTCGTGCATGTGTGTAAGAGCATATGTATGTGTGAGAATGTACATGTGAGAATAAGCATGTACATGTGAGGATAAGCGTGCACAAGTGTGCAAATATGAGGGCATATGAATAGGTGTGAGGATTGTATGAGTGTGTGCATAAGTGTATGAGAGTGTGCATGAGTGGGAGTATGCAAGTGTGTGAGCGAGCATGCAGTGCCTGTGTGAGTGCATGTGAGTGTGTGCATATGCACGAGTTACGTGTGCAAGGGTAACACACCACAGGTGAATGCTGAGGAGCCTAGTTGAGTGGGCAAGGGTTCGGGCCTGGGTCTTACTGATATGGCTGAGCCCGCTTGGAAGAGCAGCTGAGGAAGCCAAACCCTGCTTTATCCGCACACTGCGCTGTGTGAGGGAGGAGCCTGAACACCCTTTCTTGAAAGCTGGGGCACCTCAGAGCGAGGCCCCACAGGGACAGGCAAGACCTGGATGGAAATTGTGAATTTCTGGAAGTTGCGGTATCAACCAATGGTGACTCTCTTTTTGGCCTGGGAACACCCAGCTGGCCCTCCTCTCCTAATCTCTTCCATTAATAAACCCCTTCCCCTCCCAGTGCTGCAGGAGGACCCTGCCGCACACTTTTGCTGATTCACTCATGTCTCCCAAGGTGGGGCCCATTGATACGTGGCCAGGAATAGGCAAGATGGCCACAGGGGCACGCTCTTGTTCTTCAGGTCTTGGGGGAAAACAGCAAGAAACTGCGGAGAAAGACTCACAGCCCAGAGTGAGGGAAACTGGGTGCTGCAACAAAAAGAAGCTCAAGAGGAAAGCCACTTTCTAGGTGACACCCAGCCCACCTACCTGGTGACAACTGTGTTTTGGTCAATCCTTGCTCTGAGGTCTTCGTTCTGCTGTTGGAGAACCTGGATCTTTTCTTCTAGGATAATGTTCTTTTCTGCCTATAAAGGAAACAGTGTTTAAGAGGTTCTAGCAAGGCCATCGAATGGGAAGTAAACCGGTGCCCTCAGCTCTGGGCATTGGAGGATTATCAAGAACAGCATTTTGCAAATACCAGTTTGCAATGTATTAGTGGGTTGTAAAATCAGGTCAGAGGAATGTGACTAGCATTTCTTCTTTAAACGAAACAGCATAGAAAACGCCCATGTGCACCGTATGTAGCAAATTTCAGGTATTTTTATTTTATATATATTATGTGTGAGTGTGTGTGTGTTTCTGATGTAAAATGTATTTCTTATAGTGAGTGTCCCCAGGCCCTTGCCATTGTCAGAGAGGAACCATGAATACCACTAGGACCTCGTTTGACTATTGGGGCTCATGGTTCTTCCCAAAGTGTCAACCACACCGTGGCAGCATCCCTGGCCAGCCGTCCGTGCACGACACGCCATCCTGAATCAACGGAGGCAGGCATCTAAAGAACGTAAGCACGCTTTTTCCTTTAGAGGCTACGGGCAGCCAGCAATGCAAAGCCGGAGAGCAGCTGGGTACATTCCCCAAATCCCATCATGCCATGGCTGTTACTCCCCAGTAATGGATGCTTTTCCTCTGTTAGCATGTCCTCGAGGGCCTGAGACCTGGCTGAAGTACAGTTCGATTCTAAGACCACTTTAGAAATAAATTCTTTTCCGAAAAGAATGTGACACGTTCACTGTTAATGTAGTTAATCTGTAAAGAAAACGGTCCCTAGTCCATGAACAGGACTTCGGAATCCTGGCCCCACGACTGGCCTCTGGCCCCCTCTTTCGCAAGGCCCCTCACCCAGCCCTCACTTTTGCTCCCAGGAGATGAAGTGATCAAGTAGGTTCCTTTTTGCCTGGAAATGTTTCTGGGATGAGAAGCCATACGGGCAGGCAGAAAGCCTCAAGCAGGGCTAAAATCAGCCAAGTAAACCCAGAGGTTTGCTGGTGACCCAATGCAAGTGGCCAAGCCAGGAGCGGGAGGAAGGGTGGCTGCTCTCAGAGCAGCTGGTCCCCACACTGGCAAGGCTGCAAGGCAGGGTTCGGCTGAGGCAGGCGCTGTCCTGTAGCTCCCTGCCAGCCCTAGGCCTGGCCTGAGCTGGGAAGTCCTGAGCTGCTGGAGGGTGCAGAGTGGTCAGCATCGCCCAGAATCTTGGCGACAATCCAGCATCACCTGGTCTGCCCCCATTAACTGAGAAGCACTCGTGCAGCAAGAGATGTTTGCAAAAAGGGATGCTTCCAGAGAGAGAGGCAACATGGCCACCAAATGTAATGGGTGGCCCTAGATCAGCCCCTGGTTTGGTTGTACAGATGCAAGGGACATTTCACAAATGGGGAGCTTTAAAAATTCGATGTTATGATCAGTTTCTGCCTGACATGGCAAGCTAAGGGTATAAAACACATGGTACAGTACGTGTGTGTGCGCACACGTGTGTGTGTGCAGACACTGCCTTACAGAGAAAAAGTTCTGGAAAGTATAAGCATTGGTAGGAATATGATGCTATAATCTGCTTATTTTCTGTTTATCTTATTTCATAATTTTCCACAGTACACATATTTCCTTTTTTTTTTTTTTTTTTTTTTTTTGAGACTGAGTCTTGCTCTGTCGCCCAGGCTGGAGTGCAGTGGCCGGATCTCAGCTCACTGCAAGCTCCGCCTCCTGGGTTTACACCATTCTCCTGCCTCAGCCTCCCGAGTAGCTGGGACTACAGGCGCTCGCCATCTCGCCCGGCTAGTTTTTTGTATTTTTTTAGTAGAGGATGGTCTCGATCTCCTGACCTCGTGATCCGCCCGTCTCGGCCTCCCAAAGTGCTGGGATTACAGGCTTGAGCCACCGCGCCCGGCCCACATATTTCCTTTTGATAGTATCAGAAGTTTATTTTTAAAGTAACAATAATAAAGGGAAAAAATAAGAATCTGAGATCCTGGGGCCAACTTCCAGATCAAGATGGGCTGCCCTTGGAAGGAGGCTTCTCCTCCACTCCCTTTGCACACCTTTCTGGGACTCTAGCCCTGGCTGGGGGCTTGTGTGAAATCCTGGGTGTTCTGTGCTCCCCTTTACTAGCTCTGCAGGAGCCAGGCTGGTGGGCTGAGGTGGACGAGTGTGGGTGAGAGCAAGGACTCTGTTCTGGACTGAATGTTTGTGTCCCCGAAAATTCCTATGCTGAAACCTAACCCCAAAGTGATGGTATTAGGAGGCGGAGCTTTGGGGAGGGGATTAGGTCCTGAGGGTGAGCCCCTGTGAATGGGATTAATACCCTTATAAAAAGGGCCCCAGGGAGATCCCTGGCCCCTTCTGCCTTGTGAGGACCCGAAGCACTGGGCCAGGACTCCTAGCTCCATCTCCGCATCTGTAAAGCGGCTGGGGGCGGCAGCTCCTCCACAGGCAGCTGTAGGAGTTAGGAGCAGGCTCGGGGAAAGTGCTCCGTGCAGTGCCTGGGCACTGGGGATGCTGCATTGTGCTGGGTCACTACACATCCCCAAGAGAGGGCCAGGAGACAGCAGGACTGTGGGAAAACCAGCGCAAAGCAGAAGGAGGCCACCCATCAGAAAGGCTCCAGAGTTGGACAAGATAAGGCCACCTCCAAGATTCCTTATGAGAGCTCCTGGCTTCCTGGGAAAGGCCCGCGGTGGGATTTTCTGCATAGGTGTAAGCAATGGGCAGGTAACAGACACACCTGGCTGAACACCTCAGTGTCAACAATGACCTCCGTGATGACAGCAGGAATGTCATGGAGGTTAGTTACTCTCGCGAGCAAACGGACCAACTCACCAGCTTTTCCAGCTCGAGAATCTTCTTTTCCTGCTCATGTATTTGCTGATTCTTCATCTCTAATACCTGCTTCAGACTCTTCATGTCTTCTTCCAAGTGCTGATAAGGAGCCAACGCAATCTACAGGGGCAGAGAGCCATGAGCTGTTGACCGGGGCTCCCGACAAAACCCAGTATTAACCAATACCACGAATCCAGCTAAATCCATCCTCCTGGGACAAGTGCCCTGATGGCAACTGCGACACCAAAGAGAGAGGATGCTACAGCCTTCCCTGATAAAGTTTCCCACTGAGAAGCCTCCTAAAATCCAGTTCTGTGGGGGAGCAGGTGAGACACGGCCATCGTCCACTGGAAAGTCTGACTCCAGAACTGCTGGGTGCTGCCAGCCTATGCCCAGCAGGGAGCTCATGGGGTAGAAAGAGTAAACCCAACACTGGCTTTTAACATTCACCCGGAAGACTTGATTCACGAGGTAGCTGGGACTCTTACAGGTCTCACCTATGCCCGTAAAGAGCCCATGCATAGGAAATAAGCCAAGTGGTTTAAGAAGCAGAAAAGCCATTTTAGACAAAAGTCACGTTGGGGTAGTGCTGCTGGATGTAACAAAATACAGTAGGTCCTGTTAAATCCAAATTCAGATAAATGACATTTTAAACAATTCAGTATAAG
Organism: Mandrillus leucophaeus; assembly: GCF_000951045.1. Lineage (NCBI taxonomy): Eukaryota > Metazoa > Chordata > Mammalia > Primates > Cercopithecidae > Mandrillus > Mandrillus leucophaeus. The sequence goes on along the minus strand of NW_012108463.1, from coordinate 246,723 downwards.
TATTGCATGGGACAGACTTATACTCAAAAATTTATCTGTAATTCAAATTTAACTGGGTGTCCTGTATTTTATTCGGCAACCCTACATTAGAGGGAAGGAACTTTGCCAGCTTTTCTGGAAAAAATTCCCCTCAACCTGTTAACGCATGCTGCAGCCAAGGCCGCCCCACGCCAGCCTAAAAAGTTGCGGGAGAACGGGCTGGAAGGGGTGGCCGGGCCGGGGCAACGGGCCGGAAGGGGTGGCCGGG